>NW_022589753.1:1513796-1550994 GCF_004348235.1 Phoca vitulina | reverse complement strand
GAGGAGAATGGGGGAGTAGGGAGACACCCCCCGGGGAGAATGGGGGGCAGCCATGCCAGCACTGTCATGGGGGGGAACAGGGAGGCAACACGGCACTTCTGTCGCCCCCCAGACGACCACGGCCGGTGTCTCCGGCGCTGCGCCCACGCGCGGGAGTACACGGCTGTGATTCGGTGACATACCCCTGAGGTCGCGAAGTCGGCCCTCCCCAGCCCCAGCGTCCCAAGATCCCCTGACCCGGGGGCTGTTTCCCGCACGTCTTGGGACCTGGCGTGTCGCCCTAGCCGTGAACCTGAGACGCCCCCTCCCGCCCCGCAGGTGCCCCCGCTCTCCGGCGACGGTGGGGGTGCGGGCTCCAACGCCCACCACTCGGTGGTCGCCCGCCACGCTGTTCCGGGCGCCGCCGCCAGGGGCCGCCGCCGCGCCCCTATGACACAGCAACAATAGGAGCCGCTCTGGCCCGCGCACCGCCCTCCCGCGCTTCCGCCGGAAGGGAGCGCGGGCGCGGGGCGGGCCGGGGCGGGCCGATGGACGGCTGTCTCTTCCAATCGCTGGCGGCTCGGCGTCGACCCCGCCCCTAATACGGCCCAATAGGCGGCGAGAGCGGCGGGAGGGGCGGAGCGAGAGGGGACTTCCGGCGGGGCCCGGCAGGCGCTGAGGAGGAAGAGCGATCCCGGACGGCGCCTCTCGGCCGAGTCGCGGCGCGGGCCAGGTGCGGGGGTCGCCGGGGGCGGGGACGGCTGCGGGGGCGGGGCCTGCGCCGTCGGGGTGCCTGAGCCGGGGTCGGGTCCGCGGAGGCCCGGGTGTGTGTTTGGGGGGGGCGGCCGGCGAGCCCGGGTGGGGGGCCCGTGCGCGGGGCGGCGGCTCTGGGGGGCCTCGGGCTCTGGAGCCCGCCGCGGCCGTGTGGGCCCGTCCGCCCAGCGCGACGCCCGGGGGCCGGAGCTAGGGGTGCGGCCCCACGCGGGGTGTATCGGTGGGGGCGGCGTGGGGCGGCGCGCCCCCCGGCCGCGGAGCCGGCCCCGCTGCCCCGCAGCGCTTCTCCCCTGCCCGGACGCCCAGCCGCCGCGCTGCGGTCTAGGGGGCGGGCCCCGCGGAAGCCGGCTGACGGCTCCACTCCCGCCCAGCTCAAGTTTGTCAACTTGTTGGGGGCCCCAGGCCGTAGAAAACCCGAGTGCCGCGGGGGGGGGGGCGGGGCCACCCGCAGCGGGGCGGTGAGTGTCATGCTCCGGGAAACCCGAGAAGCGGCGGCGGCGTCGCCCCGGCACCTGGCTCCGCGGGCTCAGGTGCCGTCGGGCGCTGTGGCCGGGCTCCGCGAGGACAGCTTCCCGGGCCCCCTTCCTCCCCGCCCGGAGGTGGCCGGGGGGCGGCCCTGCTTTGACCGGGTTTGCATGCTGGCCCCTCTTCCAGGATGACGACTTCAGGCGCTCTCTTTCCAAGCCTGGTGCCAGGCTCCCGTGGGTCCTCCAACAAGTATTTGGTGGAGTTTCGTGCAGGAAAAATGTCGTTAAAAGGAACTACTGTCACCCCAGATAAACGGAAAGGGCTCGTGTACATTCAGCAGACGGATGACTCCCTCATTCACTTCTGCTGGAAAGACAGGACGTCTGGGAACGTGGAAGACGTAAGTGTGTGTTACCCTGAGTCTGGTCTTGGGGAGCGTGCCTCATCCTCGGGACAGGAGCGCGAGGAGCTGCCGCCGCTGCGTTCGGGACACAGCAGCTGTTTTACACTCGGAGTGCGTTGCTGGGATTCGAGGGCACCGCTGCTCTGGTGCCCACATCAGCTGTTATGCTTTGCTCGCGCGTGTTCCGAGTCTCAAGGATTCTGTAGGGTCCTTCCTCGTGGTCTGTGCGTTACGCTCTGAAGAGTAGATGCCTAGAAGTGCGCCGCGTGTGAATGCTGACCTGTTACCAGCTCTTTCTGAGCAGCTGCTTTATTTAGCATTCTTTGTCCTTCAGACTCACTTGTTCTTTGTTGAGAGCAGTGCAGAACCACCTTTTAACTCGTTTTGGAGCATCATTCCCAAGATGTCTTTCTTAAAAATCCTTGAAAAGCTGCAAGCCCACCTTCCTTGTTGCGGACTGAGCCCCTCTCCTGGCCCTCATGCCCTTGGTGGGGTGCCTCTGACCCTGGCTTCTCCACCCGGTGGAGACCCTGCTGGTGAGGGGCCTTGGTGACTTGGTTGTGTCTGCATCCTGTACCCCCTCCTCCCGCCCCCACGCAGACGTAGGAGCCAGCGTGTTTCTCTGGGAGGCTGTGGGATCAGCAGTGTGTGTTTCCGTGAAGCTAACTCTCTCCTCTTCTGTGGCTCTTGGAAGGACTTGATCATCTTTCCTGACGACTGTGAGTTCAAGCGCGTGCCGCAGTGCCCCAGCGGGAGGGTCTATGTGCTCAAGTTCAAGGCCGGGTCCAAACGGCTCTTCTTTTGGATGCAGGTATGTAGAAGGTTTTGTTTTCAATATATGTTTCTCTGTCATAGAATCAGGTTAGAAACTTGCTCACTGGACCGTAGAATTCACTTTCATGAAACGGCTGATGCTGACTGAACGTGATTGTCACGGACCCTAAAAATTCCGGTGTGTCTTCTTGTGGGGGTGGTAGGTGGGGGGCACTGGAGCAAGGGGCCCCTTCCAGGGTCCAGACATTTGTGGCTGGGCTCCGGGTGCCCATGCAAGATCGGAATTCCTGGCAGACCAAGCGTGGTTTCTGGACTCGGCCCCGGTGTTGCTGCGTTGACAGGTGCCTAGCCTCTGGTTGCTTGTCTCGCAGTGCGTGCCCCCCACCCCTGCCATGAGCACCCCAGAGCGGAAGCAGGGGTGACTGTGTGTGTTCTCCTTGCTGTGTTTTTTACAAAAATTGAGTGTTTTCTCCCAAGCTTTTCTCAGCCCTGCCTTCCCTCGTTGCGTGCTTTGGGGGTCTTTGGGGGTCAGTGCACCAGGGCACTCTGGCGCCCACAGCTGCAGTCACTATCCCGTTGAGTTTAGCAGCCGTCGCTCCTTCTCCCACGTGTCGGCCATTGGGCTTGTTTCCGTCCCCGTTTTGTCGCTGGCAGTGGGTTAAAGAGTGACTCTACGCCGAGGCTATTTTCCGTAAGGGGGGGGGGGTTTCTGTTAAAATCGAGAAGTAGACTTGTTAGAAGTGGGTATACGGGGGCATTTACAGTTCTGACAGATGTTGCCACTTTCCTTCCCCAGAGGTTGACCCCCCTGCCCTTCCCCTAGCACGTTCTAGAACAAGGCAGAGGTTTCTCTGTGGGGGCCGCACAGGCTGTGCTGCGGACACTTGCCTCTGCCCACGTAGCGTGAGAGGCACGTGGACACGGAGTAAGTGGACGGGGGCGGCGCGTTGCACCGAAACTTCATTTGCAAACACAGACGGGGGCGGGGGGCCTGAGCTTGTTTCTGCACGGTTTTGCCAGGGAAGTTTTCATCAGCCCTACCTTACCTGACTTTGCTTCTCTGCCCTGCTGCCCTCCACCCTGGGGGTGGGGAACTCTGTCTTATCCCCCTTCTTTGTCCCTGGCTCCCCAGCAGACCCACAGTGCCTCCTCAGTCGTGGGTGCTTCGTCTCGTAGTTCTGGGGGCACTGACGGGACAGTGCTGCCTGGTGACGCCCTACGCCCCGAGGTGCTGCTGTCGAGTGCCTGCCAGGTGCTTTCTTGAGTCTCCAACTAACCCTGAAGGGCCGCGGGCTGGGGCTGGTTCATGGGTGGTGGTGTGATAAAAGGGTTCTTGTACTGTTACATGGGTCACAGGAAGGCATCGGGGCTTTTAGACTGTTGTGGAAAGCACGAAATTCTGGAGGCTCGGAAGGCGTCGCTGGGTGCAGACTGGGTGCCCTTGGTGCTTTAGTCTTCCCGCCCTCAAAACGAACGTTGCCGCAGCACCAGCGATCTCAACGGGCTGCTGTTCCTTTCGGCCCTGCTGGGTTCTCTCCTCGGTGCTGTGTGGCTGTGGACTGGTACCTGCACCTGTCGACCCTCTCGTCTGTAAGCCACGTCACTGGCAGCGGGCCGCTCCGTTGCAGCTGTGGTCCTGTCCTCCCCCAACAGGAGCCCAAGACAGACCAGGACGAGGAGCATTGCCGGAAGGTCAACGAGTATCTGAACAATCCTCCGATGCCTGGAGCGCTGGGGGCAAGCGGGAGTGGAGGCCATGAGCTCTCTGCACTGGGTGGTAATGGTCACCTTCCAGAACGTGTTGGCATGTCAGTGGATGTCAATGATGTGTATTCCTGATGATGCAGGCTGGTTGTTTTTGGTTTTGGTTTTTATTTCATTTTTTAATTAAAAAAGAGAGCATGTGCAGGCGGGAGGGACAGAGGAAGAGGGAGAAGCAGGCTCCCCACTGAGTAGTGAGCCCGACGAGGGGCTCGATCCCAGGACCCTGAGATCATGACCTGAGCTGAAGGCAGACACTCAACCCACTGAGCCACCCAGGCGCCCCGGGGCTGGTGGTTTTTAAGTAGAAATGGAGGCTTTCAAGGCAGAAGCCTCTTAGTAGTTCCAAGTGCAAGCCTCCGCCCAGCTTCTGGTGATAAAGCTGTCTGAGCTCCACCCTGTTGGCTCCTTCCAGGCGCTACTGTACAGTGCCGGGAAAGCCAAAGGGAGGGGTCACGGTGCCTGCTGTCTCAGCCCAAGGCCCCCAGCCTCCCCATAGCCCCGTGGGTGTCGACCCGGGCACCCGGCAGCCCCAAGTCTGACCCCTTCTGTCTTACAGGCGAGGGCGGCTTGCAGAGCCTGCTGGGGAACATGAGCCACAGCCAGCTCATGCAGCTCATCGGACCTGCTGGCCTCGGAGGACTGGGTAACCCCTGTGTTAGGAGTGGACAACCTTCAGTCACGGTTGCTTTGGGATTTGAGTTTTTCCTTCTCATTGGCTCTCAGTGACATCTGTGAACGTGTGTTCCCTGTGCCAGCTTCCCTGGGAAGGGCCGCGTGCTCTGTGGTTTGAGCTGGGAGCTGGTCCGTGGTGAGGACCCAGCTCTGTACTCGAGGGGAGCACAGCTGGCCTGGGAGCTGGTTCCTGCCTGGGGCCCTCTGCTCTGGTTCCCCTCTGGTGGGCCTGCCCGCTGCCGCCTTCTGTTGGGCTGGGATCGGTGTGTTTCTTGGGCGGCAGGGAAACGCTCGCTACTCTGCCAGGTTTGGACTGCGTGTTACCTTGGACCTAAGTGTGGTGTTAGTGGAACGGGAGACAGAAACGATCTGACTTGGCGGAATAAGCTTCCAGAACACTACAGTCTGAGCCATCGCTACTCTGGCACCCCAGCCCACTGTGGTCACCACTTCTCCCTGCTTGTCCCTTGGTGTTAGCGCGGGATGTCTGGCGGGGAGGTGGGCTCTTCCGGAGAGCATGGCGTCTGAGCTCATGTCTTCTTGCAGGTGGGCTGGGGGCCCTGACCGGGCCAGGCCTGGCCAGCTTACTGGGGAGTGGGGGGCCTCCAGCGAGCAGCTCTTCATCCAGGTGAGCCTTGTCCTCTGCCCCACCATGCCTGGGTGCCACCAGGGGTTCCCCACCTTCAAGGAGACTGGACATAGGAGATGCGTTAGGATGGAAAAGACACCTGGGGAGGGTCCTTTTCGGGGTCTAGGCGGATTTCCGGCAGTTCAGGGACCCCTGCCACAGGACGACTTGCGGTGGGCGCCTTTAGGGTGCCTGGCCGCTCCATTGCTGCCCTCGCTCTTCCCAGCTCCCGGAGCCAGTCGGCAGCCGTCACCCCGTCCTCCACCACCTCTTCTACCCGAGCCACCCCAGCCCCCTCTGCTCCAGCAGCTGCCTCGGTGACCAGCCCGAGCCCCGCACCCAGTTCAGGTAATGGAACCAGCACGGCAGCCAGCCCAACCCAGCCCATCCAGCTGAGCGACCTTCAGAGCATTCTAGCTACTATGAACGTGCCGGCCGGGCCAGGAGGCGGCCAGCAAGGTAACATGCTGCTCGGCTCCAGGCTGGGGGGTGAAGGTGCCTGCTGCCCCCTGCCTGCTCGCTTGCTGGCTTTCCAAGGCATGGGGCCAAGCATGTCCCTGGGCTGAGCCGCTGCCCTCTTCCCTCGCCACACCCAGTGAGGTCATGGCTCGGGCGTCTGTGGCTGGCCTCCAGCTGCTGATGGCCGTGTGCTTACGCCTTAGTTGACCTGGCCAGTGTTCTGACGCCCGAGATCATGGCACCTATCCTTGCCAACGCGGACGTCCAGGAGCGCCTGCTGCCCTACCTGCCCTCCGGGGAGTCACTGCCGCAGACGGCAGAGGAGATCCAGAACACGCTGACCTCGCCCCAGTTCCAGCAGGTAGATGCTGTGGCCTGGGTGCCCCCTGCTGTGTGCTTGGTGGCAGGGGACATGGCTTACCTTCCACGTGGCTCCCTGTCACCAAGCATCCTTGCACCTGCGACTGGCCCAGGCACCTCCCCCCCGCCCCCCAGGGCCTTTGCCAAGTGAGTGCTCAGGAGTGTCTGGCTTTCCTTTGCAGGCCCTGGGCATGTTCAGCGCGGCCTTGGCCTCTGGGCAGCTGGGTCCCCTCATGTGCCAGTTTGGCCTGCCTGCAGAGGCCGTGGAGGCCGCCAACAAGGGCGGTAAGTGCCTGCCCCCCACCCCCACCCTCCCCACCCCGCGTGGCGAAGGCAGAGTTTGCACAGCATAGGGCTGGCTGGCCTGGCTGGGGCATCTCGGGGGTCCTGGGCCTCTGTCTAGAAATTTTTATCTGTCCCCTCCGGTCAGCAGTTCCAGGCCAGGGTCTAGAAAGGTCGCCTCGTGTTTTTAAATGCATTTTAGATGTGGAAGCATTTGCCAAAGCTATGCAGAACAGTGCCAGATCCGAGCAGGAGGGTGACGGGAAGGACAAGAAGGACGAAGAGGAAGACATGAGCTTAGATTAATTAACTGGTGTCCCCAAGGGGTCGGGATTTGCGGCTGGCGACCTCAGTGATGGGGCTTGTGGTGCGGTACACGCCCTCACCTCCGTTCCAGCTTGCTGAGAAATAAAGGTCTTGTCTTTTACCTGCCACCTCTGGTTTTCCTGTGTGCCCAGGAGGGGAGTTGGTGTGAGGGGAGCCCCCTGGGCAGGTGGTTCCCCCCACGGGCATGTCCAGGGTCTAGATCCGCCTCTGACCGACTGCTCTACTCCTTTCACATTTGAAGTCAACACTCAAACAGAAGTTACTTTTTTTTTTTAAGATTTTGTTTATTCATTTGACATAGACACAGCGAGAGAGGGAACACAAGCAGGGGAAGTGGGAGAGGGAGAAGCAGGCTTCCCGTGGAGCAGGGAGCCCGACGCGGGGCTCGATCCCAGGACCCTGGGACCATGACCTGAGCCGAAGGCAGACGCCTAAGGACTGAGCCACGCAGGCACCTCTACTTTTTAATTTTTAAGAAGCAGGGCAGATTTCTCATGTTATGAAAAATTGGTGGAGGGAAAATCTCATCATGAAGCTGAAAGATAAACAGTATTAAAAACCCCAGTTTAAAATGTTCGGTATAACTTAAATCGTTTTCAAAAAGAAGATTCATTCCCTAGACTCTAGAGTCCAGATAAATAGACTTGATGTGAAGTGGGCTGAATTGCAGTGGCTGGAGGCTCTGAGAGGTGGGAGCCTGCCTGCCCAGGGCGGCCCTCCTGTGGACACCAGGCCGGGGTCCCTGAAGGCTCTCCTGCGTGGCTGCTGTAGGGGCAGCTTGCTAGGTGGCTGGGCAGCCGCTGGCCCCCACTGCCCCCTGGATGCCCACAGAGCGAGACCAGGTGACAGGGGACCCGTTCAGCATCAGATTCCTCATGCAGCCGCGGTAGGCTAGAGGCCTAGCCTGTGTGTTCGTGGGCTCTGGGGGAGCAGGGAAAGATGGGGAGACAGGTCAGAGCAGAGGCCAGCGGCCCACTGCCCCCCCCTCCCGCCACGCCTCAGTCTCCCTGGCTGCCCCATCACAGGAGGGTGGGGTGAGAGTGGGGTGACCCGATGCCTGGTCCCGGAGGGGCAACTCCCACCCCAGGCTGAGGCTGCACTCACTAGGCAGGCCCCCGAGGTGCAGAGGTGCTTCGGCAGTGGCCACGGAGGCCACCAGCGCAGGGCCCAGGGTCTGGTTGCTCTGTGCGTCCACCTCCAGCTGGAGCACGTTCCCGCTTCTGGTCACTGTGGGCACAGGGTCCTTGTGACGGGGGGGCGGGGCCAGGGGCTGTTTGCCATGCAGCCTGCCTGGGGGGCCCACCACTGTTCCCTCCTGGGTGCTGTACTCAGCAGAAAAGCAGGGATGGGGGTGGGGCCAGCTCACCCGCCAGTCGGTGCCACTGGCCGTCACACAAGGCCGCCGGGCACATCACCCACGTGGAGAACTCCCCCGCACCATCGTCCGCCCGCAGCAGGACCTGGGGGCGGGGGAGTGGGCGGAGGTCAGGAGGGCCTTGCGCACCCCAATCCCCGCTGCGGCCGCAGCGCCCGCTCCCACGGCTCACCTGCTCGGCCCGCAGCTGCAGCTGCAGGTAGGGCGGTGCCTGGACCCGGCCCAGGTGCAAGATGAGGCCGGTGGCCGCCCGAGGCCGCACCTCCAGCTCCAGGGCCGCGTGACGCAGCACGGCCCCCGCGGTGTCTGTGAGGAGGGGGCTGTGAGGAGGGGCAGAGCTGCCCGGGCTCCCCCCTCTGGAGCCCCGCTCCTGCCCCACTGGGCCAGGGGCACGCCCACGCCCCACAGACCTAGGGTGACCACACCCCCGCTGTCTGCGAAGAACAGGCCCTTCTCCAGGGGGCCTGAGAAGCACGGCGTGACCCCCATCACCCGTGTGGGGGCCCCCAGGGGCCGCCCGTCCAGCCTCAGTCTCCTCACACAGCCACTGAAGCCAGACCTGCCGGTGGCCACCTGCGGGGACACAGATGGGCTGGTGTGGGGCAAGGTCCCGGGGCTGGGAGGGCCGTTCAGCCGGGGAGGGGGGTGGAAGTGAGAGCAGGGGGCGGGGTGTGGAGTGAGGTGGTTTAGGGTTGGGGGGTAGATGGAAGGGGTTCTCACTGGGAGCCTCGGGCTGAAGCCACTGGCAGGGAGGCCCCCCACAAAGAGAGTCTGGGGCCGGGGACTCCCTGCCCCCCGGTGCTGCTGGCCGGGCCCCTCCCGGTCCTGGGCCCAGACCCCATCTGTCGCCAGCTGGATCCGAGTCTTTCCCCACCGCACAGACACCTGGGGGCAGGAGGGGGCACGTCAGAGTGGGAGCTCCCAGGACCCGGCCCGTGTCCCCTCCTCAGCTCCTCTCACCATGTGCCACCGGCCAGCCCGTGAACGCTGGCGGCTCTGGACGCGGAGCTGGGGCCCAGGGCCCTCTGTCTGGGCAACAAAGTGTCCGTGGCTCAGGAGGAGAAGCAGAGAAGGGCTGCTGGCCGTGAGGGGGGCAGCGAGCAGCAGGAGTCCTCGTGGGGTGCGAGGGCGGACCAGCATCGAGAGGTGGGACCTGGAAGCCAAGCAAGGCCGTCAGCCTGGGCGGCCCCTCCGCACCCTCCCCACCCGGCCCAGCCTTACCAGTTCCCAGGGGGTGCCGGGATGTGGGCAAACTCCAGGTAACTGGACAGGGGGCCCCCAAACTGGTAGGCATCTTGGATGGTCCTGGGAGGCCAGGGTGGTGTGCAGGCAGGGTCCTGGGGGGGCTGGCGGCTGCGTCGGCCGGGCTGAGGGGATCAGATCGGAAGCAGGAATGCATGGGGACCGCCTTCTGACCGACCACCCCCCCTGCCCGCACACCAGCCTCCGGGTGCCCCACCTTCCGCGCAGCTGCGGCCCTCAGTCCTCGAGGCGCCTGCCCTGGGGTTTGGGTGTGCGGGGTGGGGGCACAGCCTGAGCTCACGTTGACTTTCTTCCAGTCCTGCTGCAGGTCGAATACACGCTGCGGCCCCACGGGCCTGAGGAGGGTGGTGCGGTCAGCACTAGCGGGGGCGCGGGTGGGCACTGGCCCCCACGCCCCCCTGCGCCCCCCAGCCGCAGCTCACCGCATCACGAATACATTGCTGATGCAGCCCTTGAAGTTGAAGTAGTCGCCAGTCTTGGACAAACCTCCTAAGAAGAGATCCTGGGACTCCTGAGGCTGGGGCCTGGGGGGCGGCCCCTGGTGGGGCTTCATCTGCTGAAGCTGGTCGTCCACATAGAGCCAGACCCTGCAGGGAGGAGCAGTGTTTCCCCCGCCCTGCCCCATCCGCCCACCGCTGCCGCCTTCCTGTCCCTGGACACCGCTGCCAGAGGCCCAGTGGGCCAGGCTCACCCTGTGTCGTTGCTGTAGAAAGCCACATAATGGGGGACGCCGTCGGCAAAGCTCCCTCGGGTCTTCACCTCTGTCCTCAGCAGCTGCAGTGTCACACGGCCCTGCTGCAGGGACACCTGGTATGGCCCATCCTGGGGACAGTGGCCAGGTCAGCGGACCAGGCCGGGACCCGGACTCCCGCCCTCCAGCCCCCCGAGCCCCACGCGGCCGCTGCTGGGACTGGGGGCGCACGCACCAGGAACGCTTTGTGGTAGAGCAGACCCGCGTCCTGGGTGCTGCGGAAGCCGAAGCCGGAGTAGATGTGGCCCGAGACGGGGGGGACATCAGGGAGCTCCAGGGACAGGTAGCCATCGCCGTGGAAAGTCATGGCCCGTCCCACCTGCAGGAGGGGGACCATGAGTGCCCGCGGCACAGGCCTGGAGGGGATGCTGCCGGCCAGGGAGGGGGTGGGCTCACCAGCAGGTCGGCAGTGCAGCCCGAGCTGATGCCCGTCGTGTTCAGCCTCTTGAGATCCACGTACTTGCCCTGAGCCTTGATGCCCTTGACGCAGCCGCGGATCGAGCCTCCGGAGGGGAAGAGCTGCCGCAGGCTGCAGGGGACGGGCATGAGGCCGCCGCCGCCTTCGAGCCCCCGGCCGCCCCCCGGCCGCGCCCCGGCCGCGCCCCGGCTGCCCGCTCACCTCGGGGGCAGCTGGTCGGGCGGCACGCCCCCCAGGTAGTAGGCGTCGGCCAGCTCCAGCGAGCTGCTGTGGTCCACGCTGAACACGTTGTTCCTCTCCACGCGCACCAGCACGCGGCTCACACGGCCGCGGTTACCCCCCAGCAGGAACACCTGGATCTGCAGGGTGCCCACGGGCCAGGGCTTCAGGGTGCGCCGTGGGTCCTGCGGGTCCTCCCGGAGCCCCCGAGCCCCCCCGAGCCCAGCCTTACTGCCTTGCTGGCCGTGGTCATGGTCAGCAGCTTCTGCACGTCCTCGTGCTGCGGCTTGGCCCGCATCAGGCCTGCGCCAAAGTCGTAGAGGAGGAGGAGGCTGCCCTTCTGCGCGGCCAGGCACAGGAACTGGTCCTGGGGGGAGGGGCAGGGTCAGTACGCGGCGGGCGCGGAGGGGGCGACGTGCGCTGGGGCCGGGCAGCCCGCGTGCCTGGTGCCGCATGAAGAAGATGATCCCGTTGGAGGACACAAGCCGCATCTCCTGCTCGAAGCGTTTGGTCATGCCGATCTGACTCTCCACGCTGATGCGCGCGAAGCCGGAGCCGTCCAGGTAGGAGCCATCTGTGAGCCACGGGTCCCCGGTCGACTTGGAGCTACAGGTCAGAGGCCACAGGAGTCAGCCGAGAGCCGGCCGCAGCGGGATGAGGGCCGGGCCCTGGCTGCACGTACCGGGCGCAAGGCCTGTCCACGGCTGTGTCCACCTGGAAGGTCTCCTCGAAGTTATAGACGCTGAGCACCTCCTCGTTGAGCGTGTCCATCTCGATGCAGCCCAGGTAGCCAGGGAAGCGGAGGGGCTCAGGGGGCTGTGGGCAGGGGGCACAGTCAGGGATCCTCGCCCCCAGGCAGACCCAAGGGAGGGCGCTCAGTGTGCAGCCGGACATGGAGCAGGACTTGCTGGGACAGGAGTGCCGGGCCGCCCCCCACCAGGCCAGGCTCACCGTGAAGTGGCTGGGGTAGCCCCCCACGTAGAAGACAAAGTCGTCAGGCCGCAAACTGAGCAGCCCCTCGGCCCCGGGGGCCACTGTGTCGCCCTTGGTCTCATGGAGCATCTGCTTCTCCACCGTGACAGACATGTGACCAAACTGGAGGGTCCTGAAGGCAGAGGGGGGGTGAGGAGTGGACCCCGCCAGGCGGTGGAGGGAGCACAGGGGGCCGGGCCACACACCTATCAATGCTGACTGCTGCAAACTGCTCCCCGATGTCTTCGTCGACGCTGAGGGCTGCGAGGCCCGCCTCCCCCAGGCGGTACACCCAGTGCACCTTCTGGTTCCGCAGAGCCACGCCCATGTAGTCCCCGACAGCCTGCGGCGACAGGAGACTCAGCGGGACGGGGACCCAGCCCTGCCTGCCGGCTCCCAGCTAGTGCCCGGCCTCGCCCAGCCCGCCGTGCCCGTCCTGCCCGCCTGGTACCTGGCGGCTGCCCATGTAGAGCACAAAGCGATCCCTGGGGACCTGGCCAGACTCCGGCTCTGGACTCTGGAGGTAGAACTTGAGAGCGGTGTAGGCGGCGAGGTCGGAGAGGTCCCGCGGGGCACGCAGCTGCACCCCTGAGCGCCCATTGAACTTCATGGACACCTTGACCTGTGGGGGGGGGCGTGTGGCTCATCAGTATCCGCTGCCCGGTCTTCCAGAGGCGACTGTGCCCCGGCGCTTGCTCTCACCTTGCCGGCAGCTCCGCGGGCCTGGGCGATGAGCTCCCGCACGCGGCCGATGCTGGCAGACAAGGCCAGGCTGGTGTTGTGCGTGCCACGGTTTTCTAGGAGGCTCAGCTTGGCTAGCAGCTGCGGCAGCGTCTTCTCCAGGGTGGACACTGCAGGGAGCAGAGGGTGTGACCCCGACAGCCTGGCCTCACCCAGTCCCTGGCCACCCCCCAGCCCCCCATCAGGGGACCCCGGGGCCCACCTGAGCGGCCCGCGTCGAGTACCACCTGGCCCAGGTCCTGGCTCCGCAGGCCTCCGTACTGGCCCTGCCACTGTTCCAGGTGTTTCTGCATGTCCTGAATCCGCGACTGCACGCGGGCGGCCGTGTCCTGGGCTTCGGCGGCCACGGCTTTGGCGTGAGCAATCTTCTTGCTTGTCTCGTCTGTGGCGGGCAATGTACAGGCAAGCTCAGAGGGACACAGGTAAGGACCGTCCTGGCTTCACCTCCCCTCTGCAGTGGGGGGTGGACCACCAGCCCCACCCTGACAAGGTCCAGCAACAGGGGGGCCCAGCCCCCACAGATCTCCCGGGAACCACAAGCAGCAGGAACACCACGTGTGTGTCCTGCCCAGACAGCTCCCTGTGCCAGCCTCTCAGACCACAGCCTGGTCACCCGACACCCGTGAGCTCAGCCCTGGCCCCCCACGGCCACCATCATCTGTCCCAGCGCCCTGCCTGAGCCTCCACAGCCCCCAGGTCCGAGCTCGCTGGGACCTTCTACCCAAGTGGGCGGCTGCACGGATCGACCTGCTTCGGGCGCATCACCCCTTGCCCAGAGGCCTTCCCCGGGTCCTTGGCTCCAGCCACACTGGCCTCCACGCTCCCACCTCCACCTCATGCCCTCCAACCTACTGTCCCCTCCCTTGATGTCCTTCCTGGGAGCCCGAGCAGGCCCGTGCCCCCAACCTCGGGGGATGCAATGTCCCTGCTGCACACTCCCCGTGCTCCCCCAAACCCACTTCTATTTCTCTCCAAAGCACTTCCTGTTCCCTTCCCACTTTCACCTGCTCCTTAGAACTATTTTGTGTGGCTTCCTACCCAGCGCTCTGGACACCATGGGTGTAAACACACCCCCCCCCCAAGTGCCCACTGGGGAGCCCCGGCTGGCACCCTGCCCGTGGGGGGGGGCTGCCCACCTTGGGATAAGCAGAGGGCCAGGGCAGGGGCGAGGAGCAACCTACCGGTGTCCATGGCTAGCATGGCCTGCACCTCCTGGACTCGGGCCACCAGCTGCTCGTTCTTGGCCTGGGCATCTCGGAGCTGGGTCCCGGTGCCCTGGAGGGTGGCCCGCACTGCGGGGGAAGGCAGCCTCACTCCCAGCGTGCAGGTGCAGCCCACCTCGGCCCACCTCACCAGGAGGGGACCAGGCCAACATGCACACAGACGGAGACATGCAGACCCGAGGGCCCTCGGCCTGGGGAGGCACCGGCCCCCCCGCAGATGTAATTATCTCCGCTCCACAGGTCACACAAGGGAAGCTCAGGAGAGCCAGGCCACTGCCCGGGGGCCGCCAGCACCCCGAGGGTCTAGCAGCAGAGCGTGTGCCCTTTGCCCTGTGCTTTCTCATCCACCTGGCTCCCATCGGGACAGTAGGAGGAACCCCTTCCCAGCCCCCCCACAGCCCCCAGGGCAACATGCCGAGCCGGTGGTAAGCAGGACTCCCACACAGGGCAGCCATCACCCTCCCTCCCACCATCACCTACGACCACCGCCCCCCATGGGACCGGACATAGGGCTCCCCAGCACTCACCGCGGCCCAGCCTCTGCTGCCCCCTGATGGTGGCCTCTGCCAGGGCACTGCTGTTGGTCAACAGGTCCCGGGCTCGGGACGCCAGGCCTCCCCGCACCACCATCTGCAAATATGGGGGCAGGATGCGGTTCATACCTGCCTGGTGGGAACCAGGGTCAGGTCGTGGGGCGGGGAGGGAGGCAGGGGCTCCTACTGGGGCTGTGGGGAGGGCCAGGGCCTCACCGCCCATGTGTGGGTCGCCTGCCGCAGCGCCTGACCAGCAGCCCCCTCGGCGGCCTGCACGGCTTGGAGAATGCTGCCGTAGGCGTTAGCGGCCTCGATGGCCCGCTGGATGAAGCGGTCCTGGTTGACTCCACGGATGATGCTGTGTGGGGGCAGGAGAGGGACACAGGATGTGTGGTCGGGGGCCCGGGCCCAGACAGCTCAGGCTCTCCTGCTGTCACAGCTGCTGGGCCAGTCTGCCTGCCCACACCAGCCCCCGGCCCTTTGCCCCTGCCCTGCTGCCCGCCAGGCATGCCTTTCTTATCCCTTGCACCCCATTTGGGCCAGGACCTCGTGGGGACAACGGCCTCTTCCTCCAGGAGCCCTCCCCGACTGGCTGTGTCCCAGCAAGGACCCGGCTGCGTCCCCGGGGCGCCCTGCAGGCCTCGCACCTGGACAGGTTGAGGGCCAGCTGGTCCAGCTGCTGTGCGTGGGCCTCTGCGGCCTCCACCAACTCCACCTTGCTGCTTGCGGGGGAGAAGGCCCGCATCTTCTCCAGCAGGGGCGTCCGGGCCCCATCCAGGTTGGCAGCAAGGTGCTCATACTCCTGGGTGGGGACGGGTGGGGGGCGTAAGTGGGACCCCCAACCCGATCCCTTACTCACTCTCCCCTGCTCTGGGAACCCAGAGGCCGCGCCCTGCGTGCAGACCGCCATCGGAACCTGCCTCGGTGCCCCCGAGAGGGGCGGCACTCACCTCCCTGGCCTGGTCCATACCGTGCAGGAGCCCAGAGAGCTGGGCCAGAGTGTCACTGGCGGCCTGCAGAGTGGCCCTCAGAGTGGCATTGTCCCTGGACAGCTCCTGCTTCCGGTGCTGGAGGCCATGGGCAAGAAAGGGGGTGACAAGAACACAGGTATGACAGGGTGGGGACAAGGGGCCGCAGGGTGGGGACAAGGGGCCGCAGGGTGGGGGGGAGCGGGGGAAGGGAGCAGGAGAGGAGGGCCCCTCACCAGGGCGTCCTCCAGGCGCTCCTGGTTTCTGCTGTTGAGCTCCTCAGCCTCCCGAGTGGTGCCCACTGCCCGGTTCAGGGCCCCTCGAAGGTCCATGAGGCCAGCCTCGTGCTGGGCCAGCTGGTCCCGGGCGCGCGCGGCCAGTGCCCGGTTCCCCTCCCAGCGGCTGCTCAGCTGCTCCTGCACACGGGCCAGCACTGGCCCAGACCCCAAGTGGGGATGGTTGTCCGGGCAGGAACTCCGGGTCCCCGCCCAGTGCCCACCCAGCCCCCGTCTGCCGCATCTCAAGCTGATCTCAGCCACTCACGTCTCTGGGCCGCGTCCAGCTCGGCCTCAGCCGCTGCTCTCGGGGCACCCAGGTCTCGGGCCCGCATCTCCCCCAGCAGCCGCTCCACCTCAGCCAGTGTCCGGCGCACGTGCTCGCCCGACGGGGCTGAGGCGTTGGCCGGGAACAGGTGGTCCGTCCGGGACTCGAGCTCTATGCAGCGGAGGGTGGGGGCAATCAGGGCCGGCCTGCTGCCCAAGCAGACCTCTGCTCACTAGCTCCCACGCCTGAGACCCCACCCAAGCATGCTCAGAGTGCCCGCACACAACCCAGAAATGCCCCGGATGGCTCTAGGACACAGCTCTGCTCGGCTGCTCGGCTGCCTGAGCTCCTCACCCCCACCCTCTCACCTTCCTCAGCCCCCACCCCAACACCCCGCTGCCCATCTGCTCCACCTGGCCCAGCCAGCCCCTGCTCCAGGTCAGCACTCAGCTGCAATCTCATTCCTCCCCAACCCCTGGGCTGGGCCACGTCCCCCCAGTCTCTCCTTTTGGCAACAGGTCTGTTTGTAATTCAGGTATCCACCACCAAGTTTTCCCATGGAGCAGGGCACCTCCAAGGGGGGGGGCATGGTATCCCCAAAGAGGGCACCAGCATGCCCCTCGGTGCCCACCTGCCCCGTCTGGCCACACCGCATCCTCTCCTGCCTCCCACATTGCCCTGCTGTTCACTCAGCCACATCTACACAGCCAAAACCCTGCCGATTCTTCAAACCCTGCCCCGACCCTGAGCACCATTCTGTTTGCCCACCATCCTCTGCCCAGCTGGGCTAGCCCCTACCACTCAGGATGCGGTCCACAGCCCTGATGGCCACCAGCAGCGTCTGCGCCTGACCCAGGGAGGCCTCAGTGCTGTCCAGCAGCCGGCCGGCCTCGGCGAGAGCTCTTGTGGCCTGTGGACACAGCATCGTGTCAGGCCACAGCCTGAAGAGAGGATCAGGGGCGACACTGGACAGTCTGGGGCCCCGGGAGAGGGGCCTCTGGGGGGTGCAGTCTACTGAAGGGGAAGGGTCCCAGGGGAAGGGGCTTTTGAGGGGAGGAGCATCCCAGGGAGCTTTGGGGAGGGGCCTCCCGGGCAGGCATCCCCAGGGTCCTGCCTGGCCGTCCAGCCTCTGTGCGTCCTGTCTGAGGCTTGAGCTCTGCTGTTCCAGGGCCTCCAGCTGCTGCACCGTCTCGTGGCGGAGGCCCAGAGGGCTCTGGAGCTGCCTCTGGGGAGGACAGAAGGTGAGAGCCCGCAACCCGAGAGAGCAGTCGGGGGGGCCGGGCTGAGAGGTACCTGCAGGTCGGCGACGGAGGCGTTCAGCCTGTGCAGCCGGGCCCAGGCCACGGAGCTGGCGTTGATGCCACGCACCTGCTCCCGGATGGCGGGGAGGAGGGCGCCAGCCCGCTCCAGGTCGTCCAGGAGCAGGACCACACAGTGGTCACACACTGCGGGCAGCACAGGGGGGTCAGTGCAGGGCCGGGGGAGGACTCACGGGGTCAGCGCGGTGGGGATGGGTCAGCCAAGGGTCATGGAGTTGGCACAGGAATACTGAGCCAGGCTGAAGGTGACAAGGTTAGCGGGAGTCAGAGGTAAGCATGGCCTTTGCAGGATCAATTGAAAGGTCAGCATGGAGATCAAGAAGTCAGTAGGGAATGGGGCAGGTGCCAGGAAGTCAGTATTTAAGCTCGGGGTGGGTCCGGGGGCGGCAGGGGTCAGCTGGGGAGTTCTGGACTTGGGAATTGGAAGGCGGGAGTGAGGTCAGCATAGAGCCCAGGGGTCCCTGGGAAAAATGAGAGGGAGTGGAGGTCGCAGGGTGTCTCTGGAAGTGGAGATTAACAGAGGGGTCACCAGGTCATGAGGGGCTGGGACTCACATGCCCCCAAGTGGGCCCAGAAGGAGCCGGGCTAGGGCACAGCGACGCACCTTCACAGTGGACGCCATGGCCCCCGGACCCGCCTGGCACCAGCACCTGGTGCTGTTGGCTGCAAGCGTCACAGCGCTCCCCACTGAGCCCGGAGGGGCAGGTGCACTGGCCCGTGTGCACGTCGCAGTGGCCCCCCTGGCACTGGCAGCCTAGGTGGGGAGGAGCGGGGTGAGCTGCTGGCAGAGGGTCCCAGGGCGCCGGCCACCCCACAGCACCCCACCCCTCCGTACTCACGCCTGCAGCCCTGCTCAGGCAGCCCCCAGTGGCCAGGGGCACACTCGCGGCACTGGGGCCCTGCGGCCCCTGGCCGGCAGTGGCACTGCCCAGTCTGGGGGTGGCACTCGGAGCCCTCCGCGGCTGGTCCACAGGCGCATGGGCGGCAGCCCGCACAGCCCTGGAAGCCGAAGTGTCCTTCCTGCGGCACACACTGCTGTCAGGCTCTGCCCTCCCCGCCCGCACGCCCCGCCCCTGCCCGGAGGCCCCGCCTCCAGGCCCCGCCCCGCCTGCTGCCCCAGAGGCCCCGCCCCTGCCTGCAGGCCCCGCCCCACCAGGAAGCCGCACCTGACAGCGGTCACAGCGTGGCCCGGTGACTCCTGCCTTGCACAAGCAGTGCCCACTGTGGGGGTCGCAGGTCTCTGTCCCGCATGCGGAGCAGTCACACCCTGCAGAAGGGGTGCTGTGACAGTGGCCCGGACGCCCCCCCCCCGAGCTCCCGCCCAACACGGACCTCCTCCGCCCCACGTCCCTCACTCTCCCGCGGGGATCGACCGCCCGCCCGCCCCCCACGCCGCCCCTCCGCACGAGCTCCCGCCCGCCGCTCCCCGCCTACGGGTGCAGTTGCCGGGCACCAGGGCATCGCCGTAGAAGCCGGGGGCGCAGCTCTCACAGCGGGGCCCGGCGGTGTGGCGCAGGCAGCTGCGGCAGGCGCCGGTCAGGGGGTCACAGTCGCTGAAGAGCAGGTTGGGGTCGCCGTTGCCGCTGCAGTCGCACGGCTGGCAGGAGCTGCCCAGCACCAGCGGGTTCCCGAAGAAGCCGGGCGCGCACCTGGGGCGGGGCGCGAGGGCGGGGTCAGTGGCCCGGGTCCCTCGGCCCGCGCGCCCACCTTCCCGCATGTCCACCTGCAAGCTCGCCCAGCCGCCCACCTATCAGCACGCCTGCCCTCCTGCCCGGCCGCCCTGCAAGCCCACTGCCTGCCGGGCCCCCCGCGCCACCCCCACCCCCACCCGCTCACCGCTCGCAGGAGGGGCCCGCGTAGCCGGGTTTGCAGAGACACTGTGTGCGGGCTCCTCGCAGGACGCAGCCCATCGCAAAGCTGCAGACACGGAGGGGCTTCTCGGACAGCTGCACGCCACCCGCGGTCCCCACCTGGCCAGCCCACCCAGCTGCTCTGGCTTCCAGAGGGCAGTGCTGGCCCAACCGGGTAGGAGATGACGACCTTTCCGACCGGGGCTGTAAGGGCATCTGACCCTGGGGGGGCTGGCCCAGCTTACTTGTTGGAAGGCACCGCGAGGGGGCAGGGGCAGCTGACACAGGGGGCCATCGGGTCCTCAGACCCACTGCGCACGAAGCCAGCCCGGCAGTGCTCACAGTGGTCACCTTCAGTGTTGTGCTGGCAGCCCTGGGGCAGAAGGGACGGGTCAGCACTGATGGTGGAGGCTCTGTTTCCCATTAGCTCTCACCCCAACCGTGCCAGGGACTCTATGCCCAAGGCCAGCCAGTGCCCCGCCCAGGACACCGACCTTCCCCCCAGACCCCAGCGTATCCGTACTACTGGCCCAAAGGCCCCTGGTCTTCCTGTCTTCCCTAGTCTGTGTCTGGGGTGTCTGCCCTGCTCACCATGCAGACGCCCGAGCCAGGGAGGCAGCGGTCTGAGTGGCCATGGCACTGACAGGGGACACAGCGACCCAAGAAGAGACCTTTGATGTCCCGGTAGTAGCCAGGGGCACATTCCTGGGGCAGAGGCACCCGTCGTCAGGAAGGAAGCAAGGCCAGCCCGAGGCGCCGGTGAAGGACCATGCTCTCAGACCCTCAGAGGTGCTGGCCCTGACCGGCTAGACACACGAAGTCACAGCCCCCAAAGCCATGCAGATGCCCTGGCTCAGGTGACAGCCCCCCCCATGTGGGCCAGGGTCGCCTCTTTGTCACCCAGACACCTCTTCTGAGCGGGTAGGCGTTCAATCACAAAACCCCTCAGATGAACAAGCAAGTGCACGAATGTGAGACCCGGAGGGAAGGCAGGGTGTGGGTAGGCGGCTGATGCCTGGCTGGACCGGGCGGTGAAGGAGCACAGAGCAGCTGGGTGCACGGGGGGCCAGGCAGGGACACAGGTGACAGTGCAGGGGCAGACAGATAAGCCAGCGGGCTGGCCCGGCCCGTGGTGGGCAGGCAGGGCTGCGGGGAGGACGGTGCCCAGCGGGTGAGGGAGGAACCGGGGAGACCGAGCGGGGGGTGCCCGCCCCCACCACCTCACCTGGCACGAATCTCCGCGGTAGTTGGCCGGGCACATACACAGCTCCACGTTGCTGGCCGGAGGCCCCCCGCCCACCTCGCCGGCCACCTCCAGCGCCACGCTGCGCAGGGCGACGGCCGAGGAGGTCTGGGAGAACAGGGCGCGGATGTGCAGCCGCTCCAGGCTGGCCAGCACCATCATGAGCTCCTCGCGGGACACGGCGTTGTGCGTCTCCGTGTGCCGGAAGGTCCCCTGCGGGCGGCGCTGCTCAGGGTGGGGCGGGCTGCCTCGGGGGCTAGAACAGCCCACCACCCGCGGGAGCCCACGCCTGGGCCCCTCCCTCACACCCGGCACAAAACCAACTCCAGACGCAGTAGGAATTCAAACACACAAAGAAGACGCTTTAAGCTTTTGGAACAAAGCACAGGTGCGTACTTTCTAATCTCGGAGAAACAAATACTTCCTTCAGTAAAACAAAAACACCAACCGCATGTGAAAAACTGATAAATTTGAGTAAACACCTGAATTTCTGTTCATCAAAAGACACTTTAGGGAAAGACCAAGACTACCAGCTGGGAGAAGAACCGCGGCTCCCAAGGCGGACACGGGGAGGCGGCAGGAACTACACACAACTTCTCTAAAAAGGTAAGGAAAGGCCACAAGCGAGCGGAAAGCGCAACGGGCAAAAGACAGCTCACGGAGGGAACTGCAGGGCCGTGAGCACCCAAGCAGCGGCTCACGCGTCCGGGGTCAGGGCTCCGCGGGCCAGCACGTGGCCGGGAGCGCTCCTAGGCCCCGTTCTCCGTCCTAGAGGGCAGGCACGGCAGCCTTTGGCCCCTTTGGCCCCCACGGGCTGTGCCGGGCTCCCAGAGGGACCCGGGTGCCCAGGCCAGCTCCGCTCACCTCCACCAGCTGCAGTCGTCCGTGGTGAACGTGGCCGGGCGCCGGGTACATTGGCTCCAGGAACGTGATGCTCATCTGGTTGCCCTGGGGAGGTGTGTGGGCAGATGAGGGCTGGCAGCGGGCTGCCCGCCATCCTGCCTGGCTGCGCCCACCTGCCCACCCGACCACATCCACGCCATCGGCCACCTGAAGCACCACGTCCGGCCTGCTTTCTGTGGGGATGAACACGTCTCCACGCTGGGCCTCCGAGTGAAGTTCGTAGCGGAGGGTCCCACCATAGGATGACACCTGGCGGCAGGGCAGAAGGTTGTGACCCGGCCAGACCCTGACCATGGGCCCAGAGTCGACAGCAATGGTCTTGGGCATCGCTGGGCTGGGGGCCGGGCTAGGCCTGGGCACCCTCACAGAGTCCCATCCCTCCCTGGACACGGGCAGCCTCGTTGTCGTCTTCCCTCCACCTCCAGGGGGTCCCGGACACCGTCACAGTGCCCGCCCCAGGGCCCGCCTGGCCGGCTCACCCTGTCCCCCAGGTAGGAGGGTGGGGCCTGCCAGTACAGCTCGGGGAAGGCCTCGAAGCCGCGCCGCAGGTCCGCGTAGAGCAGTTCTGCCTCTGCCCGCAGCTCGTGAGGAACCACCTGCCGGTCGCTGCTCAGCAGCGTCCAGCCCTCCATGTCCACGTGCTGCAGGCACATGGGAGGAGCACCGACGTGAACGCCCAGGGCACGCTGACGGGGTAACGTGTCCCCTCCCTGAGGGGGCGCCACCCTCGGTGTGGGTCCCACTGCCCGCACACCTCACGGCGGGCGTGGGCCGAGCCCCTGCAGCGCTCGGTGGCCCCGAAGCAGAAGCAGCGGGTGCAGCCCTTTGGGTTGGTGGCTTCAAGGGAGAAGGTCCCAAGGCGGCACTGGTCACACCGAGGGCCCTGCACGTTCTCCTGGGGGCGGGAGGGTAGGACGGGTCAGCTGGTCGTGCGCTGCAGAGCCCGACCCACCCTGGCTCGTTGTCACCCCCTCCCCATGGGCTGACTCTCCCCAAAGCGTCCAGGAAGCCCCAGGGGTCCCCAGAGGCTTCCGGCGGCTGAGGCGGCGTGGAGGTGGGGGGCCCGCCGACCTCTCACCTTGCAGTGGCACTGGCCTGTGAGGGGGTCACACATGCTGGGCATGGAGCCCGCCTCATGGCAGTCGCAGGGGCGGCAGCGGGGGTAGCCATGGAAGCCAGGGGCGCAGGCGTCACAGCGGCGCCCGGTCACATTGGCTCTGCACCTGCCGGAGGGAGGTCAGTGGCTGCCGGGCCTCCCCTCCACCCCGGCCCCTCAATTTGAACTGAGACTGCAGGGCACCCCCCGAGGCGGTGGACCCCCAAGGCGTACCCCTCCCCCAGCTCCCACCCCCCGAACTGGACAGAGTGCTCTCGGTGGCCATGGCGCCCCTGACCCAGGACCAGCCCAGGGCCACGGGGACAGCCCCGCCGCCCAGCTCACTTGCACTGGCCACTGTCCGCATCACAGGTGGGGTCGGTGAGCTCCTGGACACCAGGCCCCGAGCAGTTACACTCCTCACAGCCCACCAGGGGGTGGCAGCCGAAGCTCTGGGGCTGGCAGACCACGCAGTCTGGAGGGATGGTGCGTGGCGGGCAGACACATCGGCCCGTGATCTCGTCACACAGACGGCCTCGGCACTCGCAGGCTGCGGGGAGCGTGCACGGAGGGGGATGAAGCCCTGTGCCCCATCGGAGGCCCTGGCTGCAGCCCGGGGGACGCACCCGTCCCCCCCCCAGTGTGGTTTCCCCCAGCTCCAGGCCCCAAGCCTCAGGCAGCTCCTCTGATGTGGGGTCAGTTGCCCAGAAATGCCGTCCGGTCCCTGGCGTGTGACGCCCCGCAAGGCCTGGGCCACCAGCTGCCCAAGGGCCTGCGGACAGGGGCCGGCAGGGTGGGTCTGCCAAGCCCTGGGACTTCCTCCTGGCCGCAGTAGCCATGCTTCCTGCCGCCGGGAAGCCCCCTGGGGATCAGGTACCACCCCCTGGCTGGCACTCCCGTGGGCTCAAGTACTCACGCCTGCAGCTGGGGAAGCCCCAGTAGCCAGTAGCACAGCGGGAGCACACACGGCCGATGACGTGGGCCCGGCAGGGACACTGGCCCCCAAAGGGCTCACACGTGGGGCCTGTGGCACCCATTTCGTGACAGCCGCAAGGCTGAGCCCCGTTGTTATAGAAGAGAGAGAGAGAAGAGGCAGCACCACGACAGAAGGGGGACGAGCTGGTGGGGCTGTGGTGAGAAGCAGCTGGTGAGGCCAACTCCTGGTCCTGAGCCCGACCCCACCGGCCCTGCCCCCCACCCCCCCCCCCCCCCCCCCCCCCCCCGGGGCCCCCCCCTCGGCCTGCCCCCCCCCCCGCCCCCCGCCCCCGGCCCACCTGATGTGGTACCCATGGCTGGCACACTGGCTGATGAAGTCATAGGATTTGTCCAGGGGCTCCTCTCGGAGATAGCTGGAGCTGTAGACCTCCTCAGGGACCACCAACACATATTCCTAGGGGATCAGGGCCTGGTGACCTTCCGTGGGCCCCGGAGAGGACCCGGGCTGGGGAAGCATACCAGAGCCCGCCAGCCAAAGCACATCTCCAGGGGTCTCTGTGACTGGCCAGGGTCCAGCTGGACAGCCGAGACAGTAGTGGCCACATCACTCCCCAGCCCGGGCCCCAGCAAGGCTGGCAGGTGCTGGGCCCCCACTGGGCTGCTCAGAAGGAGGTCGGCTTCTGTGGCCTAATGGAAGCTTGGGGGCTGTGAGGAGTGCCCGGCCTCCTGGTGCCCCCTCCCATCCTTGCCTGCCAGACATACCTCTGCCCTCCCTCTCCATCTGTCCAGGCCTCCTCCTCCAGGAAGGCCACCCTGACCAGCAGGGCCCCAGGGGACTGGTGGACCACATCTCGGCTCTTAGGTATTCGCCCCACACCATAGCCTCACAGCTGGGCCTGGAGGCCCCTGAAGGCTGCTCCCTGGCACCTGGCATGGGGCTGGGCCCAGCCAGATGGGGGACGCACCCGGGCTGAGTGGCCAATGGTGTGACAGCTGGGAGGATGGCTGGTCCCTGAACAGGGTCAGGACGTCCACACCCAGAGAGGATAGCCCCACGTCAGGCCCCGAGAGTTCCACGTGCAGACATGGCAGCCTTGGACTCACCAACCAGAGCCACCGGCCCTCAGGCACCCGCATGGTCACGGTGAGCTCGCTGTCAGTCACGTCCAGGACGGCCTGGCCCTCACACACAACCAGGGTGCGGCAGCCGTAGGCGTGCGGGCAGAAGCTGGCATTGGCATGGCCTGGGGGGAAGGAAAGGCAGGTCAGTGTGTCCCCCCACACCCCATGGGCCAGCCCAGGGCCACTCCTGGAGTCAGCGGGGAGGAAGAGCTACCACGGGACAGTGCCCCGCCCGCCCAGGAGCGTGCATCTGTGACTCCCAACACGGACCTGTGACCCGCCTGAGGACGCCTGGCAGGGCCCACTCACGTGACACGGGTCAGGGGTGGCCACGCACAAAGGCCCACTGGGTGCAGATCCCTGAGCTTGGCCCCGCGGAAACAAAACACACACACACGTAGGAACACAAGTACCATCACCGTGTGTCCCACGGTGAACCCTCAGTTACCCGCGTATGTGACGGGGTGAACCTTGACTCATAAAATGGAGTCGGGAGCGGAATCTGGGAAGGGGGGCCGGGAGGCTGGGGCTGCCATCTGCGCTGGGCCCAGGGCACCCCGTTCGAGAACCGACGGCAGGACGGATCTGTCCACGGATTGACGACCACCACACGATGCGGCTGTGTGAGGAGTCCGCCCCCACGGCCCACCACGGCCACTCACCCTGCCAGACTCGGCCCCCACTGATGAGGACCTCCACGGGGAAGGTGGGGTGGTCGGGCTGGTAGCCGTGTAGCACGAAGGCGTAGCGGCCCAGGGCGGGCACCTGGGTGGTGAAGACCACGGTGCCCTGCGGGGAGCGAGGGGCTCTGGTGAACAGGTGCAGGGGTGGGGACCCGGGTGAGGGGGGAGGGCCTGGAGTCCTGCCCCTGTCCCTCCTGGACCAGGCCCTCACCTGGGGGTGGCGCAGCAGCGTGGGCTCCGCATCGGGGTCCACGGCAGTGGGGGGCCGAGGCTGGGGCCCCGATGGGGGTGCACCAGGTGTGAGGTCCTGCGAGTGGACCAGCGGGAGGCCAGAGGGCAGGGGCAGCACCTGGCAGTCCCTGAGGATGATGGGCTGGGGCGGCTTCGGGAAGCGAGAGAGCAGGCAGGTGGCACTGGGGACGAGCGTGGAGGTGAGGCCCTGCAACCTGGCCGGCGTGCCCCTCTGGCTGCCCGGGCCCCTCCCGCCCGCACCTGCTGGGGCTGAAGGCACCGTGACTGCTGACACAGCGGACCCGGGGCTCCACGAACTCCATGCTGAATGTCTCCACGGGCACCAGGGTGACGCTGTGCTGCAGACAGACGACCAGGCGTGGACGTGGAAACGCAGCCCGGGCCCCTCCCACACCCCTACATCCGACCTGCGTCCCCCTCTTTGCACCAAGGCCCTGCCTCCTCGGGCTGCTCGAACCCCAGCCTCAGGTGCAGTTTCTGGGCCAGGAGCACGTCTCAGCTCTCCTCACCGCCACCCACCCTGTCGCTCCAACTCTACACGTCGGCCACCAGCCTCCCCTCCAGCTCCAGGGAGCCGGCACGGGCAGGCACTGGGCGAGCACGGGCTCGTGCGCGGGCTCTCTGCCCCGTGCCGTCCAGCACGACGTAGGTGCGCGTGGCAGATACAGCAAAACCCAAGACATCAGAACTGTCTGGAAACGCCCCACGGGGAAGACCAGAACGCCGTGTGGGCGACCGGGCGTCAGCACGGGACGCAGCACGGAAGCCTGGCCTGTGGGACAGGCTGATGAAGCGGCTGTCAGAGCTGGGAGGCGGCCACCGGGGACCGCGGGGTGTCTGGGGGCGGGCGCGTGGCTTCCTGGCCTGGGTGCTGGGGGCGGGGGCACGCCGGGCATGCCCGTGACGTGGTTCTGTGGACACTTTACAACAAGCCAGTTGCCCGCCACGGGGCTGAGGGGAGGACAGGCCGCACGCGCCCGACGCCAGTAAGTCGGGCGGGAGCGACGGGCTCTGCGCTCTAGCACCGCGGGGGGGACGCACGGGCTCCCATGAGCCTGAGCAGCGGGCGGCCGCGGGCTTCTCCTTCCGTCTGCAAGTCTCTCGTCAACACTGATGCGTTTACAAAAATAGGTGCATCGGTGATGCATCTGTTAAAGGCTCGAGGGAGGCAGGCGTCACTCGCCCGGTCCCGTAGCGAGTGGACACCTCCTGTGGGCTCTGGGCGTCAGACGGGTCTGCCCGGGCCCGCCTCGCCGGGACGCAGCCCTCAGAGCGCTGACAGGGTCTAGCAGCGGGCTAACCGTGACGCCGACGACCCCGCCGAACCACCCCTTCCTCACACCGGGGTGTTCTCGGCAATTACACCACGAAGCGGCCTCTTGTGAACACGGTTTCCTTCTGCCCCAGCTCCGATCCATCACACGCCCCCCTCCCCGTGTGGAGAGCGGAATGCTCTCTAAATAAGTCCATATTTTGTACCCACTGGAAAAAATACTCCCACCCTGCAGGTGAGGAAGATTCTGGAAGAAACGTGGGTGGGCGCACAGTAACGGTGCTGCTGACGGCCCCCTGGGCTCACCACGCTTCCGCCTACGCTGCTTAAGGTCGTCTGAGGGGCCTGACGCCCCAGGGGAGGCCCGGGGGCCTGCGCAGCAGAGGGCTCAGGGCCTTACCAGGAAGAAGCGCGCCTGCTCGGCCGTGAGCCGGACGCTGGCCTCCGTGTCCAGGTGGAAGGCAGCCAGGTGGTGCTGGGTGTCCAGGGCAGCGCCCCGGCACAGGGTGCTGCGGGATGGGGGCAGGGGCAGTCAGCGGGGAGGGGGCGGGGCAGCCCTGGGGCCCGCGCCCTCCCACACAGCTCCCCCGGCCTTGAATCCTCGCCCCTCCCTGCACACCTGTAAGGGCAGGGGTGGAGAGTGAGTGCCCCCTGCTGCGGGGCCCGCTGGGGGGTGTGCACGGCCACGCCCACCTCCTGGCGGGTGTCCTCACTGGCGTACTCCACCACCAGTGCGTAGTGGCCCGGCCGCGACACTGCCACCTGCAGCTGAACGTCCACCTGGGGGCGGAGGGAACGTGATCAGAGGCCCCACCCCAGGCCCCCATGTCCTCCCCGGACACTGCTGGACACGGCCCTTACCGCCCTCTGCTCCCACAGCCTGCCCCCCGGTCCCAGAGTCTGTGCCCCCGCTGTCCTTGCTGCCCGGGGCACCCCTCCAGGACACCCCCACGGCCCCCTGGCCTTCCAGCCTCTGCTCACTCCGAGCCTCCCCCGCCTCACCAAGGCCTGCTGCCCAGAGGCCTAGCTTGGGTCTTCGGAGTGAACCGGAGGGCAGGGGTCACTGACACCCCATCTACGAGTGAGGCCCCAAGTCAAACCTGTGTCCTGTCCTGGCAGCGTGGACCCCACCCCCTCCCTGTCCTCCAGGCCAAGGACACGCCTTCCCCAGGTCCTGGCACTCCTTGCCCTTCCACGAGGTCCCAGGGACACGCACGTCACTGCCCAGGCAGGCGGCCAGAGGCGGGTGCGAGGGGCTGAGCCGCTCCGTGGGGCAAGGCCGGGGTAGGCTGTTGTCATGGCGACACAGGGCCTCGGGTCCAGCAGCTGAGGGGAAGCCATCCAGGGGCAGGTGGGTGTAGAGGAGGCAGCTGGGGTGGGGGAGGGGCGACACGACTTGGTCAGCAGGGGCGAGCGGCCCGCGGCCCAGGGAGGGTCAGGCCCCCCACCCTGCCGGGCCGGCCCTCACGTCTCCCCGGAGCGCTGGGCGGCAGGCCGGAATGTGCAGGCCTCGGTCACCCGCAGCTGCAGGAGCGCGGCCTCGTAGTAGGTGCTGGGTAGCAGAACCACGTAGTCCTGGCGGGCAGGGGAGAGGTCGGTACGCTGGCCCTCTCCCCGGGCCCGCTTCCAGCCCGCTCAGCCCCCGCCTCACCAGGAGCACCCCTTCGGCCTCCACGAGCAGGGCCCAGGTGCCAGGGTTCAGCACAAAGGGCTCCCCGAGGCCCCTCTGGGGCACAGTGACAAAGGCAGGCTCCGTGCTGGGCGGGAAGGCGACGGGCTGGCTCTGCTCTGTGCCTGGGGACACGGAACGGGAGACTCCTAGACTCCCCGCCCACGGGCCACCCTGGGCGGCAGCTGCCCCAGGGCCAGGGTGCAGGCTGGCCCCCCACCCACTCAGGGGTCTGAGGTGGGGCTGGGGCGAGGGGAGGGGGGCAGGGGCGGGTCAGGACGGGCAGTGGGGGAGCAGGGCGGCCCCCAGGCACTCACAGTTGCTGCACGTGGCAAACTTGCCCTCTTCCTGCACAGAGACTCGCCCGCTCACACTGGTGGGCCCACGGTTGACGTAGCGGAAGACGAGCCGGAAGAGGTCGGGGGAGGTCACGTTCAGCTTTGCCACGATCCTGGGCTGGGGGGAGGGGCATGGAGAATCAGGGCGGCCCCTCCCTGGCCATTCCCAGCCCACCCCCCCACCAGCCACGGGGGCGGGGGGGGGGTGTGAAGCCAACATCGGGGAGCGGCAGCCCCTCCCCGACCTGGATGGGTGTCATCTGCGCGTAGCCCCTCCAGCTGAAGCTCTCGAACTCGAGGGGGTTGAAGCCAAAGCGCACGGTGTGGCCGTCGGGCGTGGCCGCCTCCTCCAGCTCCAGCCGCAGGTCGTGCGGGTCAGGGACGTAGTGGTCTCGCGCCGGCCTGGCCAGGGCAGGGGTGGTCAGGGGCAGCCCGCAGCGCCTCCAGCAGGTCAGCTGCCTTGCCAGCCCCCTGGCCCCCGGCCCCGGGAGTGGGGGCACCCACTCGCTGCAGGTGAGGCCCTGGGTGTTGGGGCGGCACCGGCAGGCGCCCGTCCTCGGGTCACAGCCCTGTCCTAGCGCCCCACCGACGTCACAGCGGCAGCCTGCGGTGGGAAGGAGCAAGGTCAACGGCTGGCCCCCACCCAGCCCCGCCGCTCCGCCCACACCGGGCTCCGGATCCTGCTGGGGCCACCCGGGCCCCTGGGGCTCTGTCCACTCTCTGTGGAGAGCAGCAGGGGCTGAGAAGCCAACTCCTACTGACCACCAGGGGCTGCCCGGGGCTTTGGACAATAACCAGACCCCGGGACTGATCAGAGATGTCTGCCAGGGGCGCAGGAAGGAGGGGAGGAAGACCAGAGCAGCCCCTCCCTCCCGTGCCCAGCACAGGCCTTCCCAGACCCAGGCGCCCGCCTCACTCGTCCCTCCCTTGCCTCGGCCTACCCCAGGACGCGGGCTGAGGGCTGCCGGGCACTTACTGCGGCAGCCAAAGTAGTCGGCCTGGTCCAGCCCGAAGAAGCCATCCCGGCATGCCGCGCAGGTCTGGCCGCACACGTGAGGCTTACAGGAGCACTGGCCGTCGCCCTGCGGCCGAGGGGAAAGGTGAGACCGAGCTGGGCGCGGGGGGTGGGCGGGCGCGGTCTGGCCATGCCTGCCCCACAGCCCCTGGGCAGCTCGGCCCTCAGACTCACCGGCTGGCACTCGGTAAGTCCGCCCAGCGTGCCCCGGGGATCGCAGCTGCAGCCTGGCGGAGAGCAGAGCGGGCCTGGACGCTGTGGGGCCGGCCCTCACCTCCCGGCGCCGCTCCCCTCCCCCAGCACTCCCAGCACTCCCCCCCCACCCCACAGACTCACGGGTGCAGCCCTCAGGGTTCCTGGGACTCAGCCCCCAGAACCCGGGTTTACAGCGATCGCAGCTGGGCCCCTCCACATGGGCCCGGCACGTACAGGGGGCCTGTGCCTGGGAGAAGGTGAGACTGAGGGTCAGGATGGGTCCCTGCCCTTCTACCCGAAACCCTCAGCCCTGGAGCCCCGACCCGGCCCCATCTCTGGCATGTCCCCGGAATGGGGACAGAGGACCAGCCAGGGGACCAAATGGGCCCGGAGGTTGCCAAGGCGACAGAGCAGCCGGGGAAGTGACCGTCTCCTGGAAGTGATGGGCTGACCCCCACTGAGGGCTGACCGGGACTTACCTCAGGAAGGTGGGGACCGGCCGGAGCCAGGCCGGCAGGATGGCAGGAGCCAGCTGTGGAGAGACCCGGCCTGCGGTCATTTCTCGGTCACTGACTCCGATGGCCAGGGGCCTCTGCGGCCCGGCCCGGCCCCATGGCTGCGTGGGAGCCGGCCGGTGTGCCTCTCACACGCGTGGGCGGGCACGAGGCCATGGGCTGTGCCTGCTCTCTCTGGTCCCCGCGCCCTCGCCCACCGCAGGGCACAGTCATGACCACGCGACAAGCGCGCGTGGCCTGCAGACGTGTGTGTGAACACGGACTGTGCACACAGCTCTGGGAACACGCGCCTGCGCGAAGCCCATGAACACAGGCCGACGGGCCTGCACGTGGAGGAACCGCACACGGAGGGCACACGCGGCCCGCGCGAGCCTCACCTTCACAGGCGGGGAAGTCGTAGGCGCCGGGAGCACACGCGTCACACCGCAGCCCTGTCACGCGGGGCCGGCAGCTGCACTGCCCGCTGCGGGGGTCGCAGGCCGCGTGCAGGGAGCCCTCGGCGGAGCAGAGGCAGGCTGGCGAGGACGGCAGGGTGTGGGCCCGCGGTGAGGACACGCCCCCCGCCCCGCCCCCCGCACGGGCACTCACGGCCGCAGTCGGGGAAGCCGTGGAAGCCGGGGCTGCACTCCTGGCAGGCGGCGCCCGCGTAGCCAGGGCGGCAGCGGCACGTCCCGCCGGCCCCGCAGAGCTGGTCCAGGGCGCCGCGGGGGTCGCAGGTGCAGGCTGCGGGTGACACGGGGTCAGGCCCTGGGCACTTGGGTCGGGCCCTCCTGCTGCCCGCCCTGGCCCTCTGCTCACCGCGGCAGTCGGGGTAGCCGTGGTGGCCCGGGCGGCAGCGGTCACAGTGAGGGCCGTCAAACTCGGGCCGGCACGGGCAGTGACCGGCTTCGTCGCAGCCCTCGGGCAGGGTCCCCGCAGGGCTGCAGCCGCACACTAGGGAGCGAGGCAGCACACAGGGCCCCCTGAGCCAGGCGGGCCGCGCCCCAGGCCCCACGCCCGCCCACCCACGCCTGCGGGGAGGCCTCACTCACACTGGCAGAGAGGGAAGTGGTAGTAACCCGGGGCACAGCGGTCACACGCGGGCCCCTCGAAGCCCTCCCGGCAGGTGCACCGGCCGGAGTCTCGGTCACAGTCCCCGTCCACCACTCCAGGGCTGGAGCACTCGCACGCTGCGGGAAGGGATGCGTGCTCAGTCGCAGGGGGCACGGGTGCCCGGGGTCGGCGCGAGGACGGGGTCGGGGCTGCACTCACGCTGGCAGCCGGGGCCATAGAAGCCCGGGGCACAGAGCTCACAGTGGGCGCCCTGGAAGCCGGGTTTGCACACGCAGCGTCCCAGCCGCGGGTCCCTGCGGCAGGCGTTACCCTGGGTCCCGGCCGCGCTGCAGTCACAGTCTGGGGGCAGGGAGGGGGGTTTCAGACACCTGCAGACCCCAGCCCTCCCCCAGAAACCCTGCCCACCACACACTCGCTTCCTTACACTTCTGTGCTGCGCTCATACAGAGCTAAAAGACAAAACCCCAGAAGGCAGAGCCGACGTCTCTGGAGCAGTGTGTGCAATGAAACCGGGGTGGCTAAAACTACAAGTAGTTGTTTATGATGTGGCTACTAAGTCAACTGCAGGCGTGGATACAACCGGAGAAAATGTAAAAACAAAATCATAACAAAGCAAAAAGAGACTCGTAATCTTTATAAATAATTCTGCAGCTTGGAAAACAGGAGCGAAAGCGTGCTAAATGTCTTAACTTATGCATGAAAAGAGGTCATGAATACTGTTTGTTACTTATAGAAAAGTATGGTGGTTTTTTTTTTAATTTTATCTATTTAAGAGAGAGAGAGGGGCGCCTGGGTGGCTCAGTCGTTAAGCATCTGCCTTCGGCTCAGGTCATGATCCAGGGTCCTGGGATCGAGCCCCGCATCGGGCTCCCTGCTCGGCCGGGAGCCTGCTTCTCCCTCTCCCACTCCCCCTGCTTGTGTTCCCTCTCTCACTGTGTCTCTCTCTGTCAAAAAATAATAAAATAAAATCTTTAAAAAAAAAAAAAAGAGAGCGAGCGAGCGCACGCAAGCACAAGCCCCGTGAGGAGGGGCAGAGGGAGAGGGAGAAGCAGACTCCCTGCTGAGCAGGGAACTCGATGCGGGACTTGATCCCAGGACCCTGGGATCATGACCTGAGCCGAAGGCAGACGTTTAACTGACTGAGCCACCCAGGCGCCCCAGAAAATTATGGTTTGACATTTGTCAAAGACAAAGGGTGACCTGGGGCTGGACCAGAAGAGAGAAACAGAGCTTGCCAACCCTCCAAGAAGGAAACACAAATCATCCAAAACCAAAACACAGTCTGTTGTCCAACTCAGCAAGACGCAGGCAGGAAACACCTAAGGAGAAGGAGAAATGAGACAGAAAGAACAGGAGCGAGCCCCACCTGATGGCCACGGCCCTACCCGGGCCACGGCTCCTCTCACAACACAGAACCAGAGGCCTCAGTTTGACTCTTGAAGGAAAATCAAGTCATGTTCTCTTGAAAAGATGCACTTTGAACCAAGGACCCAGACGGGCCACAGAGAGCTTCATGAAGGGACAGCAAGGTGCAGAGAAGGTGAGCATGGAGACCCCAGAAGGTTCTGGAGAACCCTAGGCCACAAGCATCAGCAGGATGATGGGGAGCTGCTGTGTGGAAGGGGGCTCGCCCCCTGGGTCTGCAGGAAGCCCCTTGCTGTAAGAGCAGGACCACGGGGTCGAGAGGTGCTAAAGGCCGAAACTCCTGAGCTGGAAGGATCTGGCAAAACCATCATCCTGCGTAGAAAGATTGAAGACACTGTCCTCAGAACCTGATGAGGATGGAGCAGGGACGGCGTGGATTTAAACGGCATAATGAACGTGTGTGGTTTGTGGGCGTACACGTGGCGATCTGACCCCACACAGCACACGCGGGCCTGCCGCACATTCCGGAACATTCTAAAAGGCGTCACGTACAGGTGAGAAGCAAAGAAAACCTCAAATTCCAAAGACCCTATCTGACCCCAACGCAATGAAACTAGGACTGAGCCATCAAACAAGGACAGAAAGGCCATCTAACCACCCCGTGGGAGGCGCCGGCCGGGGCTCCCTCGCCCTCGGGGACAGTACAGCTGAGCCGCAACCCGGGGTCCCCCAGCCTGGGTGCCGCTGCTGGTGCTCTGGGCTGGGTCGTGCCCGGCCCCCCCACGACATGCCTGTGGCACCCCTCAGTCGTCACAACCCCAACTGTCTCCAGACACTCTCCTGTGGATCAGGATCACCCCTGATTGGGAACCAGCACTCCACGCCTGTTTGTCAATAATTAAGAAAGTGAAACTAATAAATCCAAGAAGCCAGGAGAGCAGTAATGAAACAAAACAAAGAAAAGGGACAAACACCAAGTGATCTCACTTCTATGTGGAATCTAGCACAAAAACGGAACACTGAGCTCACGGAAACAGAGAACACGGTGGCCGCCGGGCTGGGGGTGGGAGACACGGGGAAGGCGCAGACTTCCAGGCATAAAGCGAGTAAGGTGTGGGGCCGTGAGGGCCAGCGTGGAGGCTGTGCGTAATCACAGCGGACTGCAGGGGCGCCTGGGGGGCCCAGTCGATGAAGTGTCTGCCTTCGGCTCAGGTCATGATCTCACAGTCCCAGGATCGAGCCCCGCGTTGGGCTCCCTGCTCAGCAGGGAGTCCGCCTCTCCCTGTCTCTCTGCCCCTCTCCCCACTCGTCACGCGTGCTGTCTCTCTCAAATAAATAAATAAAATAAAATCTTAAAAAAAAAGGAACTTAAATCTCTCCCCCAAACTGAAAAGAGAAAAACCCCAGCAGATCTTATAGGTAGAATCTTAAGCTGTATTTTGAAAACACCAATAAATTCAGCAAATTTCTGATACATCTAATAAATGAAGGAAATAAAAGAAATTAAAATAGTAAGAGAAATGAAATGTACAAATCACGATGGAATGCTGCACGTGATTTTTATACCAATACATTTTAAAATCCAAAGGACACAATTTGCTAAGAAATAAAAATGACTAAAGTGGACTTACGCTGAGGTGGGAAACGAACAGATACAAGAACCACAGAAGAAACGAGAACCATAATCTAAGATCTCCACTGAACAGGTGTCAGGTCCAGGCATCCTTATAAGTTCTATCAAACTTTTAAGAAATGGGTGATTCCTGTGATTTTTAGCCCACTGTGGAGCATAACCAAGTATGGGTCATTTTCCAGGTATTCTCAAGGTGAATTAGAAAACCAAAGCAAGATGGCACACACACCCAAAAACAACAACGACCAAGGAAGCTTTCAACTAGTCCCCCTCACGGATACAGACACGGGTGTACGTGAGGAGACACGAATCGGATTCACTGTTTGCACTGAGCCCCCACTGGCATGGGCCGTTCCGGGGCGCCGGCCCTGGGCCGCGAGGACAGCAGGGCTCCTCAGCACTTCCGCTGGGCACCAGCAAACCACAGTCCCAGGGCTGCTCTGGCTGGTCTGCAAATAAAGTTTTATTGACACGGCCAGGCCCATTCACGTCCACACGGTCGATGCCGCGTTCCAGCTGCAGCACGTGACAGCGGAGGTCAGGAGCCACGCACAGCAGGACACCCGGCCCTCACAGTCGAAAGCCAGCAAGCGCTGTCTGGTCCTCCTGGAGGACGTCTGCCGACCCCCGTCTACAGCGCCGATGAAAACCTGACATGGACGCGTAAAGAAGAATCCGTCCAAGACCAACAGGCGGGAGGGTAAGCGAGCTTAGGGCGTGGCGCCTCCGAACGACCGAGTCGGCGGTGAGTCGGAGGCAAGAACCGCGGCCGCAGCACCACCTAAGGCTTCACACCCAGCACAGGAACGAAGAGCCCGGAGACACAGGGCACAGGGCCCTGCGGGCAGAGGCGGCCGTGCGGAGAGCCAAGGCCCCGGATGACACGCTCCCCGGGAAAGCAAGTGCAAAGTCACCTCACAGACGGGTCAAAGACACGCTGCAGACGACAAATGTCAAATGTGATCTAACCGAGACACCACCAGCGGCCGTGCTCGCCACGTGATGCCGTCGGGAAGAAACACCGCCGGCCGGTCAGGCTGACACGCCGTCCCGAGCGCGCCCGATTCCAGAAACACGCGGGGGCAGGCGGTCTCTGCCGGGCGAGCGTCCCGCCGGGCGAGCTGACAGTCGCAGGCAGGGCCCGCCGTCCAGCGAGGACCGTTCGCGCCCGCGGATGCTCACGCCACAGCGCTGAACACGGTTTCTTTTGAGAGAGCGATCTGGCAACCTACAGCCAAATAGGGCCCAGAACAGGCGTGTCTCGTGACTCAGAACCTTCTAGGACATTGTTCTACAGAAATTAGTGAGAATTTATGGAAAGTTTTAGCTGCAAGGATGTTTACTGTAGCATTTTTTTTTAATTGGAAAGAACTTAAATTTCCAACAATTTGGGGGTTGACTGAAGAAATACTGCATCTGTCCGATGACAGAGAACAGGAGGTGGCAGGCTGACAGGACGCGGTGGGAGGAAACCCAGAGCAGCGCCGCCGCACACGTCCGAGTCCGCACCGGCACCGTGCAGCACCCGGAGGGTCCCAGCCGTGGGGACAGGGGTCGTTTGAAAGTGATGCCACTCTGGGTACCTTCGTTCTTCTGCTTTGGGCTTACCTACACTCCTGAAGGTTTCTTAGCTCGAAAATGCATTATTTGCATAAAAACACAAGGGCCGAACATGAGGCGACCACAATGACAATCCTGCTCTTGGGGGGGCAGGACGGGGCCTCGGAGGACACTTACTCACAATCTGTCCGGCTGGCAGCACCTGCGCGCCGGTGTCATTGGGGGAGAAGGAGGGCACCGCTGAGGGGGGGAGACAGCACGGGTCAGCCGGGTCGGCTCAGCGCCACCGGACAGGTAGGCAGGACCTCTGGGCGTAGGCAGGCTCCGCCCGGGGTCCCCACCCCGGGTCCCCCACAGGGCTCCGGGGACAGCGCCCCGGCTCTGCCCCCGGCCCCCCAGGCTGACGCCCTCACGGTAGCAGCGCGGGAAGCCAGTGAAGCCCTCGGCGCACGCGTCGCAGCGCTCCCCCGTGAAGTTGGGCCGGCAGTAGCAGCGGCCGGTCAGGTCCTCACACGTCCCGTCTGTGAAGTCCGACTCGCAGTTGCAGCCTGGGTGGGGGCCAGGGAGTCATGAGACCCCAAGCCTGGGGCCCAGCTGCCTCCGCGGCGCGGGCAGGGGGCGGAGAGCCAGGCCGGGCCTCCCAGAGCAGTGCGAGGGCCCCCCTCCGGACACCCTTTCCCCTGGAGGCCCCCCCCCCCAGGCCAACCCCACTCACGGCGACAAGCGTGGGGAGAGTCGAGAGGGTGGTCCGGGGCCCGGAAGAAGCCGGGCAGGCAGCGTTCACAATTGATGCCGCTGGTATGATGCTGGGGCAGGACGGGGCCGCTGAGTGCAGGGACCCTCCCACCCCCCCTCCCCCACCCCAACCCTGGGTATGCCGACCACGCGGGGGGGGGCAGCCCACCCCCCCAGAGCCCCAGACCCGCCCTAGCTGCCGCCACGGGCTGGCCCGGCCCCGTCCCACCTGGCAGTCGATGCACACGCCCCCGCCCTGGTAGACGTTGTCCTGGTTCTGGCTGGCGTTGTGCCGGTCCACCTCGGGGTCGTAGAAGCAGTCGTGGGCGTGGCCGTGGCAATTGCAGGCTGGAGAGAAGGGGGCACAGCTATTCACAGGCCCCCCATGACCCCGCCTCACAAACCACCGGTGACCCCAGATGTGGCCTGGTCTGGGTGACAGCACACACCACGTGGCCGGAGCATGCCTCAGGCCACGGCAAAGCTGGGTGAGTGTGTGTGCAGGTGAGCCGGTGTGAGGGTGAACAGGTGAGTGGGTGAGCGGGTG
>NW_022589753.1:1511033-1513786 GCF_004348235.1 Phoca vitulina | reverse complement strand
AGCAGGTGAGCGTGTGAGCAGGTGAGCGTGTGAGCAGGTGTGCAGGTGAGCGTGTGAGCAGGTGAGCGTGTGAGCAGGTGAGCAGGTGAGTGTGTGTAGGTGAGCAAGTGAGCGTGTGAGCAGGTGTGCAGGTGAGCGTGTGAGCAGGTGAGCGTGTGAGCAGGTGTGCACGTGCTGGGCACTCACACTGGCACTCGTTGGCACTGTCGGTGGTGGCCGGCTGCCACGGCCGCTGGTTGAAGCCGGGACAGCAGCGGTCACAGGAGCCCCCACACGTGTTGTGTTGACAGGCGCACTGAAGCCTGTGGGGACACAGGGGACAGGAGGGGCCACACTGTGGACCCGGGGGACACAAGGGGCTGCGCCCAGCCTTCATGAAGGGGGGGAGGAGGGGGCAGGATGTGTTGGTGGGTGGGGCCTGGGACGGGGCACTGCGTGGCGAGTGTAGGTGGCCCCACCTGCAGGGCAGTGTGGAGCTCCGGGGCCTTCAGGATCGAGCTAACCCCTCCTCACCACGGCCAGGCCCTCAGGCCAAGCCCACAGCCTCCCCGGGCCAGCTCCAAGGCCCAGGTCTCACTCAGCAGTGTGAGCTCTGCCAGCGCCCCCATGCATCCAGGGCGCCTCCCCAGGGGCGAGGGGCCAGGAGCTGTTTCCTCTTCCAGCGGGGTGGATACCAGTCAGAGGGCTGGAGTCCTGCGTGCCGTCCCGGAGAGCAGCTCCCGTTGGCTCAGTGGTCAGGGGGAAAGCTGGCCACAGCCACCTACCGCTCAGACCCACCCTCCCAGGGCCCACCCGACACACACCTCCAGAACTCAGCCAAGGGGGGGCGCTGCCTGCTCTGTGGGCCTCAGACCACACGGTTAGAGCCTGTCCCCCCCCACCAAGTGTCTGCGGGGGCCTTGAGAATCAACACTGCTGCCCTGGGGTCTGGGGCTATCTAGGAGGCCTCTGGGGGAGAGGAAGCAGGAGCGGCCTGCCCCGGAGCGGCGGCCCGAGCAGCCTGTCTCGGCCCCAGCTCTGACGGTCTGGGACGTGGGCCCACGGCTGGCATCAGGCTCCGGCGGTCTGCGTAGTCAGGGCACCAGGAACACCAGAGGAAGCGGAGCCCGGCGGTGGTACCCCGGGGCGCCTGGCAAAGGCCCTCACCAAACCACTCGGGTGTGACCGTCCCCAACCAGGGCACAGAGGAGGCGCCGCTGAAGAGCCAGGGGGGCACAATGCGGCCGGCCCGTCAACACAACAGTCAGCAGGATCCAACTGCACGAACTTGGGAGCAAGTCGGTAGAAACCATAAAATAAGAACGTTTGAAGTTATAACAGAAGGAACCCAAAACATAAAAAATGCGATGCTATGAAAAATAGGGAGATGTGGCCAAAGAACCAATCGGAACTTCTATAAATGGAAAACAAAATCACTGGAGTCGAAGACAGCGGACGGGCGATGCTCAGCTGGAGATTCGGTAAACCGAAGTACCGATCCAGAGGCAGCTCAGAAGACAGGGAGGGGGCCACAGGAGAAACTCGGAGACAGAAGGAAACCACAGGAAGAGCCCATCTACGGAACGGGATTCCGGAAAGAAAAAAGAGGTAGAAGAGGAGAGCTGACAGGCAGAGCTGCTGGCCAGGAATGGTCCTGAATTAATGACCCACACTCTCAGATTCAAAAGGCACGAGTCCTGAGCCACAGAAGACGTGTCCGCTCCTTGACGCCACAGAGGAAATCTGCAGAGCACCAGGGGAAGGTCACGGAACCCTCCAGAAGGAGCAGACAAGCCAGAGGGGCAGCAATGCAGGGGACCACGGACTCTGCCAACCATCTGGATGCCAAGCGACAGGGAAGCGGCTTCTCTGAAGTGTTGGCATGGCCACCATCCCGAGTTCTGCAACCTGCTAAACTGTCCCGAGAGGGAGGCCAAGACAGCCACCGTATCAATGGTCATCGGACAAGGACACAGACTCACGGGAAGAACAACTAAAGGATGCATTTTAGGAAAAGGAAACTGAGTGCCCAGGGCTGCAAGGTGATTCAAGGAAGGCTGCGGAGCCAGGGCTGGGGCGGACGAGGAGGCGGCTCCCGGGCGGTGGCGAGGGAGCTCCCGCTGGAGAGAAGCGCCACGCGTGGGGCCGGTGCTCGCGGGTGCCGCACGAGCTGGGCCACACGGCAGCTGGTCGCGTACGCCGGCTGCAAAGGGCCGCCGTCACACTAAACAGCACTGCTGCCGGCCGGACACGTGTCCCCCGACAGTGTGAAGCCTAGTCCCCGAGGCGACGGTATTTGGAGGTGGGGCCTTTGATTAGGTCTGAAGGTGGGGCCCCCATTAGTGGGATTAGTGTCCTTGTAAAAGGACCCCAGAGAGCTCCCCACCCCTGCGCCACGTGAGGACACACCGAGCCGTGGGCCCTCGCTAGCCTCCAGAATGGTGAGAAGTTTCTGTTGTTTCTGAGCCACTCGTCCACGGTATTTTGTGATGGCGGCCCAGCTGGACCAAGACAGCGATAGAAACAAAACACACAACTTCCAAGGCACAGGACAGGCGGGGAGTGAATGAGGGGTTTGGTACAGAGCTAGGCTGGTAGGTGGCAAAGTGGTGGTGGTGATGGAGGGAGGATGAGGTGGGCTTGGAGGAGATGGCGGTGGTGCCAGTGCGGACGGGGGTACGGGGGGAGGTGGGGACAGTAGTACAGGGGAGGTGGGGACGGGGGTACGGGGGAGGTGGGGACAGTAGTACAGGGGGAGGTGGGGACGGGGGTAC
>NW_022589753.1:1461061-1510633 GCF_004348235.1 Phoca vitulina | reverse complement strand
CGGGGGTACGGGGGAGCTGGGGACGGGGGTACGGGGGAGCTGGGGACGGGGGTACGGGGGAGCTGGGGACAGTAGTACAGGGGGAGGTGGGGACGGGGGTACAGGGGGAGGTGGGGACGGGGGTACAGGGGGAGGTGGGGACGGGGGTACAGGGGAGCTGGGGACGGGGGTACGGGGGAGGTGGGGACGGGGGTGCAGGGGGGAGGTGGGGACGGGGGTACGGGGGAGCTGGGGACGGGGGTACAGGGGGAGGTGGGGACGGGGGTACGGGGGGAGCTGGGGACAGGGTACAGGGGGAGGTGGGGACGGGGGTGCAGGCAGTGGTGGGGACAGGGGTGCGGGTGGTGCAGGCGGAGTGGGGGTGGTGGCTGGAGATGACGGGGTGTGGGGCTGAGAAGGGGCAGAGCCCTCCTGAGGACAGGCTGAGGCGGCAGGAGACGGGAGCAGGGAGAGCCGGGCAGGCTGGTGCTTTGGGACACTGGTGTGTGCGTGCGGCGGGGGGGTTTTGGTGTCTGGTTCCAGGGAAGCTGCCCCGCCCGCCCCGCCCCTCGCGCCCCCCAGGCTGAGCCGGGCTCAGGGCACACCCATGGACAGGTGAGTCAGAGTGGATACCTACACCTTCCCAGCAGGTAAGGGCAGGCCCGCCTCTCCTCTGAGGCCAACTTGGCGCCCAGCGGGCTCCCCTCCCGGCCAGCTCGAGTTCCCACTTGGCACTTAATTTCCCAGAGCAACGAGCAGCGCCTGAGCTCAGCGCCCGAAGCCGTGCACAAGGACCACGCCGGCGGAGAAGATGGGGACAGCAGGGAACGCTATCTGTGTCCCGAGGGAAGGGAGGTAGCTGGAGAACAGGGACGTGCAGCCTCAGGTCAAGGACGTCCCCGACTGCCCGGCGCAGGGCCCTGGCGGGCACGGGAGAGGCCACTGGCCACAGCACAACGAGGTCCAACCCGGGCACAAGACAACCCTCCACTTCACCGCACACGTACGGGAATGGAGGCCAGGGGAGGTCACGCAGGACCAGGGACACAGTGGGCAACGGAACCAGGTCTCCTCCTCCCTGAGCTGGGAAGGGGATGAGAAGGACAGGCAGGGGGCAGCGGGCCTCACCTGAAGGGGTCCGTGGGGTCTTGGGCGTCACAGACGTCCGCGTGGCCGTGGCAGACGCAGCGGCCGCCGATGCTGATGTCCTTGATGCTGTAATAGTACTGCACCCGGGGGCGGAGGGCGGTGAGCGCCACGGCCCCGTGGCCCGGCCCAGCCCGACCAGCCCCACAGCCCCCTGGCCGGCGTCTCACCCGGCGGGTGACGGTGGGGTCCCGCAGCGCCTTGCCCATGAGGTGGCCCAGCAGCGTGTTGGTGCGTAGGAAGCGCAGGCGGATGTTGGTAGCTTTGGTGAAGTCACGCAGCAGGGGCGAGTAGGAGAAGTTCATAGCCCCGGGGCGCCCGTTCACCAGGGATACCACAATCTGCACACAGGGCAGAGGGTCAGGCCAGGGCGGGGGCCGCCCCCATCACGCTAGCAGGGACCGGCCCCCGGGCCGCCCCGGGGCCCACCTCGCCGTTCTCCAGGGGCACGATCCGCGAGTACTCGGTGGAGCAGATGACGTGGTCGTCCCGCGTGATGCGCTCCAGCGTCTGTGGCCCGAACCGCTCGAAGCAGTCCCTCTTGGAGGCTGTGGGGACCGGGCCAGAAGGTGAGGGCGCGGGGCCCCAGGATCGCTTGCAAGTACTGCTGCGCCTCGATGGGCCACCCCGCCAACCCCACAGGGTTTTGTTGAAGAAAGAGTGAGGCACGCGGCTGAGAGGAGCCTCCCCAGGAGGGCACGGTGGGGCGCAGGCTGACCCCTGCCGAGCCCAGAGCCTGGCAATTCTGAACCTGCCCACGCCTCGTGGACTGAGCCCTCCCGGCCTTCGCCACACCTGCCCCTCTCTCTGCAGAGAATAAGTGCCCCCCCACTCCGGACGGCCATCCTCATCCCCGTCCTTGGGGGTCCATTTCCAACTGCCCTCCAGAGGACTGCCCTACCCCCACTCTTGCCCATGGAGTTTTGGGGGACCCGTGACCAAGGTCCACCCAACTGGAGGCTCCCCATCAATGTGATCGGTCATGGAGGCCCTGGACGTGATGGGCTAGGGAGCTGCCGTGCCTCCTGACTGGCTCCCCTTGTTACTTCAGGAGCTGCCGGACCACGAAGCCGGTCGAGAGGGAGCCCAGAGGTGGCACCAGGGACTCCTGGTGCCACCAACCCCTGGGCCCAGCCGTGGCCCACCTCGGGGACAGGAGCTGCTTGACATGCACCTGCCTTTGGGAACTCAGGCCCGACACCCCTGACGCGTGCGGGAGTGGGGACCCTGAGAGCGCCTGGTGATGGCAGCCCACCCCAGGGGATGCCCCCCGCCAGCCCCCGCCAGGAGACTCACACGCGAAGAACTGCCATGGCTGGTAGGTGTGTCCGAAGTCCGTGGACCGCTCCAGCACCCAGAGGTCCGGCCGCGGCGAGTTGGCGAACTTGATGAGCACGTAGGCCACGTGGAAGACCTGTGGGGGTGGCGAGGTGTTGACGCCCCCAGACCCCCTCCACTCAGCTCAGGGCCCTGCACACACACCCGGAGCGCCGCCTCACCCTGTAAGGTGGGCTCTCTTTTCCCACGTTGGCCATCTGGGGGTTTGGCCTATGGGGGCAGCCCCCCAGCTCACTCAGGCCCGCACCGGGGACACAGAGACAAAGGGTGGGAACACACCGTTTCTGAATGTCTCCCCTCCTGGGCCTGGAGGTGCCGCCCTCCATCCCTGCCCCAGAGACACAGGGGTCCTTCAGGCTCTGAGGCCGTAGGCGGGTCTGTGGGGGGCTGGGATGGAAGGGGCACGTCGGGGCAGCCTGTCCACAGTGTCCGGGCAGTGAGGCTGGGCTGGCCAAGACAGGAGTTCATTCCACGGTCCCTGAAGGTCTGGTGGCCGGCCTGGGCAGGTGGCCAAATGGCAGCCCCAGCTCCCACATGAGCCTGGCCTCCTCAAACAGCTTGCAGCTCCCAAGACAGGGCCCCTGTCCCAGCCCCACCCTGGTCACCCCCTCATCATTCTCAGGGCTGACTCAGGACCTGCCCCCTCTCCCTCTGACTGGCCCATGGCCACCGAGGCCCCAGGGACAGGCCCCTGCCCTCATCAGGAGGCCCCAGTGGGTTAGACAGACCAGGGAACGAGCTCTCTTGGGGCTGGGCCAGGGAGACCCCAGCAGCCCAGCAGCTGCAGGCTGGAGCGTCACGGGGCCCTGGGCATGTCAGGGCAGCACCAGGACGGAGCGGGGAGGGCGAGGCTGCTCCTCCAGAGGCCCCGAGAACCCCTCAAGCCCCAGCCCAGAACCACCTGTGCTGTTCTGTCCCTGGTCCCAGCACAACCTCACTCCCAGGGCGTGTTCATGCCTATCTCTCACCTCTTCCTGACCAGAGGTCAGCATCCCAGTGGATGCCCCTATGTCTTGTGCCCCTGGGGGCTTGCTGGGGTCCTTCCTCTGTTGACTGCCCCCTGGCCCTGCACTTAGCAGGTCTGAGTCTTGGCCCCCCAGCCTCATCCGGCACAGCCTCCAGAGGGCACTTTGGACGCCTCCTCAGGGAAGCCCTCCTGACTGGCCCATCCATGCTCGCTCAGAGGCGCTGGTCATACAGACACATGGGGAGGGGTAATTAAGGGCCCCTTCCAAGAGGCAGCTGTCCCCCAGAGGCCGGAGGACCCTTCCAGGTTGTGGAGCTGGGCTCTCGCTGCCAAAGGTACCCCTCACCCAGCTCCCTGGGGATGTAGTACATGGCAAGGGGGTCCCCACGTCAGCGCCCAGACCCCCCAGCCCAGGGCCACAGTTCCCAGGAAAGGGCTCTGAGGCAAGGAGAACAGCCTGTGGGCTCGGACAGAAGCACCTGCCCAGCCCGGGGCCTCGATGATGAGGCGGAGAGCGCTACCCTCACACGCCCAGCCGTGCATGTCTGCTGCTCCCCTGCACACACACGTCCGGGGGTGGCGTCCGGGCACCCACCCCAGCCGCAGCCTCCTACGTGATGACTGGCGGGGAGTGGGCTGGGGGCAGGGACGGTGGTTTCCAGGCCCTGGGGCTCTGAGGGCCAGCCAGCGCCTCCCCTCCCCCAGCCCTCTGCCCCGGAGCCAAGAGAACAACAAAGCAGGCAGGGCCACTGTCCAGGCTGGGCTCTGTGCAGGGCATGTTTGGGCTCCAAGGAGACCCAGGCAGGGAAGCAGCGGGGCCCAGGACACCCCCAGTCTGCACTGGGAGGGCCAGGCGCTCAAGACGAGTGGGGGGCCCCAGACAAGGGCGGATAGAGCTGGCAGACATGCCCCTTGGGGGCCTGAGATGGGAGCCCCCACCCCAGGCCCCCTCCCAAGGGCACCCCCAGGTAGGCAGTGAACTGTGCACCAGCCTCAGGGGTGACATCACGCTCCGGGCCGCCCCCTGTGCCCTCAGCGGGGCCCCACCAGACCTGGGAGCAGGTCCTCTCTAGCACCTGCTGCCCCAGACCCGCAGGGCTGGGCCCAGAGCATAGGGGCCCCACAGGACAGGGAAGGGGCCCCTTCAGGGCTGCCCGAGGCCCACAGTCAGCCCCCCACCCCCCATCAACCTGAGGCCGCTGTGGTGATTCCACGAGGGCAGGTGGGCACAGCCTGCTAAGAATGGGGGGTGGGGGGGAGGTCCCAGCCCCTGAGACACGCCTGTTCGGAGTCCTGCCCCTCCCAGAAGGCCTGGTGTTTGCAGAGACAGGCTCAATTCAAGTCAAGAGCTGCCTTTCCCTGGGGTGGTGGGGGGGCACAGGCTTATTTACCCACAGCCAGGCTCTGACGTCATCGTCCACTTAGCCCTGCCCATCGAGGGAGGGGCTTCAGCCTCTGGGGGTACAGACCCTACACCCAGCCTGGCACCTTGGCTGACCCTCAGGTGCTCCAGGGAGACCCGGGAGGACCTCAGATGGCCCCTATGCCAGGAGGGGTCTTTGTGAGGAAGGGTGGGGGAGGAGGGCGGGGAGTGGGGGGGGGCTGGATGTGTGTGAGATGCCCACAGGCCGCTCTTGGGGGGTGGCCAGCAGCTTGGCCCCCACCAAAGGCCCCAAGGAAATTAAAGGTTCCCGCCAAGCCCCCCTGGGACCCACCCCCGCCTTTCCCTGAGCGAGGCCACCAGGCTGCACCCTCCGCTGGACAGCTCTGTCCCTCCCCCAGGTCGGCGGCTGGCCGCATTTTTCCCAGCTGAGAGCACTTGCACAAATATTGATTCCAACGCACTGATCAGGCAGGACCAGGGCAGCGTGGGAGCGTCCGCCCCGGTGCACAGCACCCTGGGACACGCTTAAAGAAAGCCGCCTGCCGGGCGCCTGGGTGGCTCAGTTGGTTGGGCGACTGCCTTCGGCTCGGGTCATGATCCTGGAGTCCCGGGATCGAGTCCCGCATCGGGCTCCCTGCTCGGCGGGGGGTCTGCTTCTCCCTCTGACCCTCGTCCCTCTCGTGCTCTCTGTCTCTCATTCTCTCTCTCAAATAAATGAATAAAATCTTAAAAAAAAAAAAAAAAAAAAAAAAAAAAAAAAAAAAAAAAGAAAGCCGCCTGCCTCCATCTGTCTGCCACCTCGCCTATCACACAGGGGCCCTCGACGGCTGTCCCCAAGGCCCTGGGCTGGAGGGGAGGCAGCCATGCACCCAGCATTCCCCATCTGTCCGCAGCTGGTTCCGGCTGCCAGGACCCCACAGCTGCCCTGGACAGGACCTGGGAGCACGAGCAGACCCCTGGACTCAGGCCCCCGCCCCCCGGCCCGCCTGCTCAGCCCCACTGCCAACTGGGGCTGACCTTTCCCGCTGCTACAAAGTTCTGTGCAAAAGGGAAAAAATGTCTTTTAAAGCAAAAGCCAAACAAAAGCCTCCCGAGTTATTTTTAAAAATCTGGCTATTTTGGGGGCAGGCACGTCTCCAGCAGCCGGACCCGCCTCTCGGCCCCGCCCCCCGGCCCCACGCCCAGCCTGAGCACAGGGGTCAGGGCTCCCCAGGAGGGGCATGCCCCGGTGACCACTGCCTGAGGGGGGCCGGGGCCAGCCAGGAGGCCCGGGGTGGGTTCCAGGCTTCAGTGGCTGTGTGGCCCCGGCTGTCGCTTCCGCTCCCGGGACGTGGGGCCGTAGGAAGCAAACACAGCAGAGGTGTGGGCCGGGACACGGTGCCCCTCAAGAGCCCGAAGCAGGCAGACACCACCTACCCCTGGAGATGGGCAAGCAGGAGTTAGCAGCCCCCTGGCAGGGAAGCTGCAGGGGTGGGGGTGGGGGTGTGTGTGCACGCAGGGCTGGGGTCTGGACGACACGCGGAGAGCTAAAGAAATACATTACCCCCACAGACCCCAGCGGGGGTCTCTGGGGCCCCCAGGGATGGGAAGGGGCGCGGGGGGGGAGAGCTGGTCAGCAACCTCTTGGGCTGAGGCACCCACATCACCAAGGGAGGGCCGTGGCTGGCACACCCCGCCCCTGCCCCAGCCGATCTCGGGGCCGGGAAGACCCAGGCCGGCCCTCGTGCCCCTGTCCCGGGGGCAGTGGGGGAAGGGAGGGAGCCTGCCCCCCCCATCCGCTGGGCTGGGCGGCGTGAATCACCGGGCAGTCTGTGACTCAGCCCCGGCCCCACAGGAAGCAAGGCCCCATGCCGATTCCCGGGATGCGCCAGGGTCCCAGGCTGTGGCTGGGCGGAGGCAGGAAGCCCCTCCTAGACCAGGCGTCCGGGTTCCCCTTGGAGTGAGCACTGGGGCACCCAGACCTCCTGGATCCCCCCCACCCTAGACTGCCAGAGCCCACCCTCAGGGCCCCGCACCCCCAGCCTGCCCACCCTCCCAGCAGAGACCCCATCAGGAAACACAGATAACAGTGAGGACGGACGGCAGAGCAGGGCCGGCGGGCCAGGGCAGGCGTGTCTCCTCGAGCCCCCAGCTGGGTAAATAAGCATGGACGTCCACACAACAGGATCGGGAGCCTGAAAACAGAGCCAGGAGGGGCAGGGCGTGGAAAGCCACGGCCCCAGGAGAGCAGAACACGGACACGCAGAGGATGCAGGGCGGCTTCAGCGCTCTGCCGGTCGGGGCGCCTGCCGCACAGGCGTGCAGAGCAGAGGGGGAGACCTTCGGGGACTGGGGGGTGGGAGGACCCCTGACGGGTGTGCAGGACCCCACCAGCGAGAGCGGAGGGCGAATGTCCCGCGTGGCTCAGCACCTCGCCAGCGCTGGGCCTGTGGCTATTCCAAGACCCCCACCGCCAGGGGCTGTCTCGGGTCCCCGGCCCAGAGCTCCCTGCCGCGTCCCCTCCTCCCTGAAGCCTGGCCCGGGTCAGGCCAGATGGTCGACCGTGGGCCTCAGGAAGTAGAGTTTATCCCCGGGGGAGCCCCCAAACCTAAACAGTTTAGTCTTGGTGAGTGGTATTGCTGGAGACCAACGCGTGGGGTTTGTTTAAACACAGAGAACAGGAGGCTTTGGGGGCCGCCAGGGTCTAGGGGGGGACATAGGAGGTGGCGGGGAGGTGCGTGTGTCCAGTGTGAGTAGAGATGAGCGTGCCAGGACAGCTGCGGGCAAGCGGGTCAGTGATGAGATGCACAGGGTTGGCGACAAATGGCCCCCAGGCCTGAGCGTGGGTGGCCCCTCTGGCCCCATGTCCTCTGAGCAAAGGGTCCTGCTCATTCTCATGAGGAAAGGCGGGGCCCACACTGGAGAAGGGGGCGTCTACCCCAGGGATGCCACCAGGACCCCCCAGTGTCCTCCCCCAGGGAGCCCATGTCCGGTCCAGCCCCCGCACCTGTCCTGGCTGTGGGGCTCCATAGCCAGAGCCTGGCCAGCCTCGGCCATACTTCCTGCCACTTCCCCTGAACAACCCCGCTGACACCCCCAGGGCGCTGGCCACACGGCCAAGCGCCCAGCCGGGCCAGCAAGCCGGGCCAGTGGGAGCAGGGTGCCTGCCCGGGGAGCCCTGAGCTGGCTGGCCTCTGAGGGCAAGCTGCCCAGACCTGGGGCGGGCAGGGCAGAGCTGCCGGGGACCCGGACAGCCAAAGCAGCCAGTGTGTTCTGGGGCCCTTGCCGAGGCACAAGGCCCACACGCAGGAGCTCTCCTCCCCACAGTCAGAGACGAAACAGCCCAGGGGGCACAGCCCATATGGCCGGGCTGTGACCAAGCCCAGCATCTCCTCTGGAGACCAGCACCACACTGGCTCAGTTTCCCCAAGTGCCCAGGTAGGGTTCACCGCCAATGGTCAGTAGCTGTGCCAAAGCTTTGTCCTCAGTTCCCGTCTGGTGGGTGGTGGCAGCTGGTGTCCTCCCTGTCCCCCACTGTCCCCCAGGGAGGGCACAGCCTCTGGACCCTGGCATTTCTAGTCCTCAACGCTTTTGGCCTCACACCCAACCACCCCAGCCTATACCCCGACGCTGGACCCTGGCCCCCCTCTGCACTGCTAGCCCCGCCATACCCTTCCTCGTGGCCTCGCAGGGCTGAGACATGGGCTGACCTGCCCCATCACAGGTAAGAACACAGCTGGGAGGGGTCAGCGTTCCCCACCTGAAGCCAGATCTGGGCAGTGTGGCTGCAGTGGGAGGAAAGGGAGGGGTTTGCTGGGGGGAGTCCCTCCTCCATGGCAGGCCCCAGAGGGCTATGTGGAAAGGGAGGGGTCTCTCCCCACAGCAAGCCCCAGCTATCTCTGCCTAGCTCCTTGAGACCCCATAGCAGAGCCCCCAGTGGGGGCAGGGCACCTGAGCCAGGACCTCCCCTGCGGTGCAGCCTGAGCCGGGCTGTCAGAAACAATACCCACACTGCCCTGGGCACAGGGAAGGGGGAGCCTCAGGCTGGCGGGAGGCTGGGAGGACCCCCAGGCAGGCCACTGGGACTCGGGAAACCACCAGCGGGGGAGCCCTCCTGCATCCTTCCAGAGGAGACCCACTTCTGAGGCTCGTGCCCAGCAATGTCAGACCAACAGCTTGGTTCTCTCAGGTCTGAGGGTTCCCGGAGGCCAAGGTCCACCATGCAAGCAGGACAGGGAGCCAAGGCTTGGGCCTCCCCGTGCCCTTCCCAGCCAGGACTTTATTCATGGAACCTCACTTTCTCCATCTGCCAAATGGGAAGGAAGAGGATCCCACTGTCCCCTGCCTACTGCAAGATGGGAAAGACCATCAGGGGATGAGAGGTGACTCAGGGCAAGAGGCAGCAGGCTCACAGAAGCCCCGTGGGGCTCCCATGCCCCCAGACAGACGGACACCGCCGGGATCATGCCCCACCAGCTCCGTGCCCCGCCACCAGGCCTGCAGCCCACCTGCCCCCTTTCTCAGTTCTCCCGGGGGCAGGAAGGCCTCCTGATGCCCAGTGCCAGCCGCCTCCTCCCCCTTCCCAGGGTATCCGCTCCAGGTCCCAGAACAAAGGCTGCTGACAGCCCGCCACAGGGGGTGTGCCCAGACCCGCGGCCCGCTCAGCCTGGCTTCCTTGCGGAAGCCCAGCCCCACCCCAGGGCCCAGGCCGCCAAGGACTGCCGAGTCCCAAAGTGAGAAAACCCGGTACGCAGCCAGGACCCCTTGGGCCGTGCTAGCTTGGCCAGGCTGCTCTGGTTCAGCCTGTCACCCCATCTGCACCAGAGAGTGGGCTCAGAGGGTCCTGCCCTGGGGACATCCTCAGGACCTCCCCAGACAAGGAGCTCTTAAGGGCTCACACCCCAGGGGCGCCTGGGTGGCTCAGTCGTTAAGCATCTGCCTTCGGCTCAGGTCATGGTCCCAGGGTCCTGGGATCGAGCCCCGCATTGGGCTCCCTGCTCTGCGGGAAGCCTGCTTCTCCCTCTCCCACTCCCCCTGCTTGTGTTCCCTCTCTCGCTGTGTCTCTCTGTCAAATAAATAAATAAAATCTTTAAAAAAAAAAAAAAAGGGCTCAGACCCCAGGTCACTGCGAGGGCCACGTCCTAGGCCCCCAGACACGTCCCTGGTGCTGCAGCCCCTGCAGCCTCCACCCTCCAGAGCCCTCACGGGTACTCCTTCTACCCTACGTGGGGCTCCCCAACGGGGCACCAATGGCAAGGCCTGGCCTCCACCCCCACCCTGAGGAAGCAGGGGCACCCGTCCACGGGACCCAGTTGCTGCTCTGTGGCTCAGGGAGGAATGAGCTCCGTTTCCAGGAGAGTGGTGGTGAACGTGGGAATTTCCTCTGGGATTCCATCTCCTCAGGGAAACATGCCCAAGAAAGAGATTTCTCTCACCCATAAAGCTAGAAACCGGTGGGGCACCGGGGTGGTTCAGTCATTAAGCGTCTGCCTTCGGCCCAGGTCATGGTCCCAGGGTCCTGGGGTCGAGCCCCGCATCGTGCTCCCTGCGCTCCCTGCTCGGCGGGAAGCCTGCTTCTCCCTCTCCCACTCCCCCTGCTTGTGTTCCCTCTCTCACTGTGTCTCTGTCTGTCAAATAAATAAATAAATAGTATCTTAAAAAGAAAAAAAAATAAAAGCTAGAAACCAGGTCCATGTGCGCTGCCCAGTAGTGGGCAGTCCGTGTCCTCCCCTCCCCCACCCCATCCAAGCTGGCAGCCCCTCGGTCAGACCAAGACTGGGGCTTCGGTGGATTCACCCACTGGCAGTAGAGGGGAGGGAGGGGTGAAGGGGTGGGTGGGTCGCGGTGGGTCAGAGGGAGGGTGGGTGGGTGGAAAAAAGGGAGGAAGGGTGGCGGAGGGAGAGAGAGGAGTACTGCTCTGTGGATGGGTGAGTCTCTGTCCCTGCAAACACAGCTGGAAAGGACTCGTGTCCCCTCTGTCATTTCACAGTTGGGGAAACTGAGGCTTGGAGAGTCAGGATATGCAGTGACACCCTCTCACTGGCCTGGAACCACCAGTGCACAAAACAAATGTATTGCCAGCTGCCTCAACTCTGGCCCGTTTCACACATGTGGAGCCCAGGGGCCACAGAGCCCCACGCGGGCAGAGCTGTGGGGTGTGGGGCAGGGCGCTGTCCGAGCCCCTCCTCAGCCCCACTCACTGCACCCCGGGGGGAGCCTCGTGCCCCCCTGCTCTGCGGCCACCCTGGCGTTGCGATGGAGACAGTGTCACCGTGCACCTGCTAGGGGCCCTCCCCCCCAGGTCTGTCCCACGCAGGAGGAGGGGAGGCAGAAAGAACCCTCCAGCTCAGCACATTGTCCCTCCCACGGGCCCCCCAGGGCTTCTGACGTCCCTCCCAGACTCCCTCCAGGGGACAGGAGAGCACAGATGTGATCAGAACCCAGTGAGCTGAAGGGAAGTGGAGCGGCCCGGCGGACCCCGAGGCAGGGAGCCCATTCGGGGGAGCCCCCTCCCCAGTCCACCCCGCCCCCAGCCCAGCTCTTCCCCCTGCACGTGGCTACTTCTCCCTAGGGCACAACAGATAATGTGGCCGTTTGGGACCTGAACCCACTCCCCTCACTGCCCACCTCCCCCTGGGCCAGGCCTGCAGGCCTCCAGGCTGGGGGCAGGAGGAACCCCAACAGAGCACCCCAACTCTGCCCCCGGGGCCTGCCCTTCCAGCCACTTCCCCACCTCTCTAACATCGTCAGGGTGACAGCGGGACGGGGTTCGGCAAGGAGCAGACACCCACCAGGTCGCACCCCAGGACGGTGGCAAGACAGCCACCATGAACAGTAGGGTTCCGGCAGGATCCACCTTGTAGCCAGGACCCCAAGCAGGCTCAGCCCCCTCTACCCGCCCCCACCACAGCCCCAGTGGCAACAGGACTGCTGGCCCTTCTCACAGGCGGGTCACCAAGGCCTGGCAAAGTCCCCCACGGAGCAGGACAGAGCCTGTCCCCACCCAGATCCCACAGGCGGGGCTCATCGGTCACTGAGAAATGCCTGCCCCCCTGCCCCCTGCGCCGGGGCTTCAAAGGCCAAGGAGAGCACAGAGCTGTGGCCTGAGCAGGCGCACCTGACCCCAAGGTGGCCTCCACGGCACAGGTATGCCAGGAATGTCCACCCCAGCGCCTCCCCCACCGTCCGGGCCCCTCCCACAGCCGCCAGGCAGCACCAGGCTCCAGGCGAAGGAATTCCTCCAAGTAAACACCAGGGCCTCCCAGCATCTGGGCCGGCCTCCAAGCTGTCCCCTGGCCCTAACTGTGACCTCTGGGAAGCCCCCTCCCGTCCTCCTCTCCCCCTGCGTGCTGCAGGGGTGCTGAGGGAACACACAGAAGGTGCCCACGGCCACGCCTCTGTCCGCGCCGGGCCTGCCACCCGCAGCTCCCTGCGGGCCGCACGGCCACCGCTGCAGACGACCCTACCTGGCCCAGGTCCAGGGTGACGTTGACCTCGTTGTACTCCAGTCCCCGGGACAGCGGCGGGCTCTGCCACCAGCGCTCCGTGCCGTCGATGGCGTTGCTCACGGGGTGCGCCCTGTTGCTGTTGGCGGCCGAGCAGATGTCGCAGTACTGGCCCTGTGGGGGAGGGCGCGGTCAGGCGGCCCCGGGGGCTGGCGCCCCGCCCCTCCGGTCACCCTCCCGCCCGCCACACCCCCAGCCTGCCGACCCTCACCTGCCATCCCCCTGCTCGCTCGGCAAGCACGTATTGAGTGCTTACTGCGCTCTGGGCTCGGGGGCTCGGCTCCCGGGAGAGACGGTCACCCCCCTCACGGAGGAAACAGGAGAGCGGGGAAGAAGGGCACCCTCTTTAGGTGGGAAAATCCCCGTGGGCCTCTCTGAGGAGGTGGTGTCTGAGGCCTACACTGCAAGTGGGGGGTGCGTTCCAGACAGAGGGGTGACCCATGCGGGGCCTGGGGCCAGGAGGAAGCGGGCAGCACGGGACACAAAGTCCAGCGGAGCTGGAGCCGAGGGGGAAAGAGAGCCGGTCTAGGGGGGGGTCACAGTCCCCGGACGGAAGGCCCGGGAGCATCAGGGCGGGGAGGGGTCCGGCTGGCCAAACCGCCTCCCCAGCTCCTCTGGCCCCTCCCGCACAACCCTCCTGTCAGGCTCTCACCCAGAGCCTGGATTAGGGTCTCCAGAGAGACGGAATTAAGCCATTCCGGGGGCCTGCGGGGAGAGGCCCCAGAGTGGAGGTGTGTGGGCAGACGCTAGGCGAGGCCTGGACCTCCTGGCTCTGCCGCTTCCGAGCCCTGGGACCAGGCCAAGTCACGGCACCATGAGCCTCAGTGTCCCCATCCGAGGAGTGGGGATGGCACCTGCCTTGGCCACGGCAAGATTAATGGATCCCACGTGGGGCCTGGCAGCTGCTTCTGTCCCGGTCCAGCCACCTGCTAGGGGCCTGTCCTTTGGGGGCACAGAGGCGTCCCTGTCAGGGAGGAGCAGGTGCTGGGGGCATGGGGGGCAGGGGGGCAGAGCTGGATGCTGGCCGCTGGCTGAGGGCAGGCCCAACCCCCACCCCGGAGGAAACCAGACCTGCCATCCCTCGGCACACAAAGGCAGCCCTCTGGGACTTGGCATCGACTGAGGCCCCAGAGGCTGTGTCTGGGAAATGTGGCTGCCCCACCCCTCCCAACCTCCCAGGGGGCCAGACCTTGTCCTAGGAGTTGGAGGTGGGAGCGTGGGAGATCCCTTGCTCCCCCACTCCCAGGCCTGGCAGCCACGGAGAGCCCCCAAGCCTCACAAACGGGGGTTTGCCCCACGCTTCTGCTGTGTGCTCGGGCTGGTGGGACCCAATGCACCGGACCTGCGCACCCCGCCTCCCACCCAGCAGGCTCCCGGGACCCCTTGTGTTAGGTGCTCCGGGCCGCCCTGTCTCAGACCCTGTTCCGGCCAGTGGGCCCTGGACTCTCATCTCTTGTCCTGTCTCAGCTCACATGTCACCTCCTCCGCAGGGGCCCCGGAGCTCCAGACCACCCAAGCAGCTAACCTGCTGACCCCCGTGCATGCCCTGCTTTCTTTATCCTATCACAGAGACCTGAAATTCTCCGGCTACTAGTGATCTTCTATTTACTGACCCCGCCCAGGGCCCAGAGCTGGGGGGGTGGGGGGACAACTGCTTCACTCTGTACTGTGCCTCTGAGCCCACCCCCAGGGCTGCCATACCTAGGGACTGGAGCAGTAGGGGACACTCAGAAAAGTTCTACCGCCTAGCTCAAATGGGGACCCCCAAACTAGAAGCCAGGGCTCTGGCTCCCAGGGCCGGTGGGAGCTCCCAGTGGGTAAACACAGGAGGGGGCCCAAGGGATCACTGAAAGCACCACAAACATAGGTGTAAGGCATCAGGGGCCTGGCGGGGCCGAGGGTGGTAGGGGGCCTTCTTAGAAGAGGTGGGCAGGGCCACCTGGCTGAGTTGGTGTGGGCCTTCCAAAAAAGGCTGCCTGTGGTCAGATGCACCCCCCCCCCCCCCCCCGCCCCGCAAGCCCAGGAGGAAGCTGGGTCAAGGGGGCCCAGGAAAGTTTCTGCTCAGGCCCACCCAGAGAGTCAAACAGAGGTGACTCTAGTCCCCACAAAAGGCTACAGTGGACGCTTCTCGGTGATGTGGGCCTCCCGGCCGGCCTGTCTGCCTGGCTTTGGCTCACAGTGTACAGTGCTGGGGAAACCAGACTCCCTCCACCCTCTGCTGCAGAGGGTCCTGCCAGGAACAGAGTGAGGAAACAGGGAGCAACGATAAGGACGTCCCCTCCCCGTGAGTCACCATGCCGGCAGCTGAGCCCCCGACTTCCCCTGCGGGGCCCAGGGCCAACCCGGAATTCCTGCAATGCCCACCTGAGGCCACAGGGCTGGAACGCTCCCATTGCCCTCTGCCTGCTCCAGCTGCCTCCAGGCCCACCTCGCCCAGACACCAGCAGGCCTCGTCTGTCTCCTCCAGGGGCCCTGGGAGCTGCCAGCCCCCAGGCTCGGGCCTCACATCCTGCGACCCAACGCCCATGCTGGCCCAAGACTGAGCTCTTAGGACAGAGAGAAGGTGGGCATCACCTGCCTGGCACCTCCTGCCCCCAGCAGCTCGGCTCCAGACGGGGCGTATAGGCAAGGCCCCCTCACCAGCCCATTCGAAGGCCAGGGCAGCTAGAGAGGACAGAGGCAGTGGCCGGGCCAGGGATTCAGCCTGGGCCACACGCTGTGCAGCTTGCATCCCTTGGGCCAAGGGGCTTCCTAGCACACCGGCAGCCTCAGACCAGGGGTGCTCCAGACGCTCAAAGGGAAGCTTCCGCCTCTCTCTTGCCAGACCCTGTGGGGTCCGAGCTGTGGGGCAGGGCCGCCAGGGCTCACTCAGGTCGGCTCCCTCCCACGTGACACCATGCGTGTCGGCCTCGCTACGTAAACGATGGCTTCCCAGGCTCCTCAGGCCATGCTCCCAACCTCAGGTGAAGCAGCTCTCATGCCCATTTTGCAGACGAGGAGCCTGAGGCCCAGGGAGAGAAAGCGCACTGCTACGGAGCAGAGGAAAGGGGCTCTGCCCCGGGCCCCCAGACGGCTCCTTTAAGCACAGTAAGGGAGCAACAAAGACCAGGGATCGGGTAGCTTCGAGGACTTCTGGGGGGGGAACCAAACGTGCCGGGAACAGGGGCATCGAGTACTCAGCCGGGCCCTCTGGGACAGCTCTGGGGCAGCTCTGGACACCCCCACACAAGCTCCTTCCTGCCACCCAGCCCCTTTGCACATCAATCAGATGTGCCAAGGGCCTGTGGCAGGGACAGGTTCTCACTGCTCGACCGCGCCAGATCCCAGCCTGGCTGTGGGGCTTTCAGCAGGTGTCCACAGTACAGCTCTCCGGGCCTCAGTTTCCCTATCTGAAACATGGGCTTGACACCCCTTCTATCAGCTGTGCTGGGCACAGGGGAGAGCACACAGGTGAGCCCAGAAGCCCAAGGGAGGTGAGCTTCCATGGCAGGATGGTTCTGTGGCACCAGTGCCCCCTCTCAGCTCCTCCCCCCAGGGGAGGGCCTAGGGCAGTGCTGGGTGGGCCCAGCTGAGGCTCCTCCATTCATCACCCACCGGGGCTAATCCACCTCTAACTGCCGCCCTCCCCTCCCCCTGCCTCTTCCACCAGGACTGTGGTGACTCAGGTTACAACTGCCTTGGGGCCCCCACTCTCCCTAAGGCTCAGCAGGGGTAGGAAGACCAGCCCACCATGGGGTGTCAAGGAGTCCCTGGAGCAGACCCTATCCCCCTTCCAAGGGTGGCCAAGCGACCTCACAGGATCCTCAACCTAAGTCCAGAGAGTCTTCGCAGCCCTGCCTTCTTGGTCAGGTGTCCGGGCCAGTTGGTGCCACTGAACCTGTTCCCCACCCACAGACTCATGGCTCGGTGGGCCTGCCTCCGGAAGGTCCTGGGGGTTGAAACCCCATCTCCTCAGGGAGACTGAAGCCGACAGACCCACCACCTGCGGGGCAGAGATGCGGCCCAGGATTTGCATCTGTGTTCCCAACTCCAGTTAAAAATACCATTGTTTGCCCTCCACACACACACACCCCTTGAGGGTCCCACCATGTCCCTAGATCCCCAGAGGGAACCACTTCAACCTTCTGCTACGGGCAGTGAGAGCCTCCAGTGTCTGGCCCCAAACTCTAGGAACCCAGTCCCATCCGCGCCGGCAGGTTGCAGCCTGTCCCTGGGAAAGGCAGAGCGGGTCCGCCCCCTCCCCGCAGCGGCGGTGGAAGCCAAGTCCCGCCCTCGCCGGGATCCCGGGACTTGGGGCCGCCAGGGACTGGGCACCAGCCCCGCTCCCGCCCTGCCACCGTCGCCCGGGACGCGCACTTCTCTGGCGGAGCCTGAAAGGCCGGGCTGGGGTCCCTTCCGTTTCCCGAAATGCGGAACCAGGGCGACGGGACGGATCGCGCGGGCTTCGCTCCGTACCTGGGCGCTCCCAGCCAAGTCCGTCCCCGGCGCCCGCGTCCCCGCGACGGCGTCCTCGCCACCCCGCCCGCCCCGCGGCCACCCAGCCCCGGCCCGCGCTCACCTGGATGGTCTGGTTGGGGTCCCCGCCCGCCACAGGGCCGCCCACCAGCTTGCAGTAGAGGTCCTCGGTGGGGCGCGGGGCGCCGCGCGCAGGGGCCTCCTCGCCGCAGGTGGCCGAGGCGGCGATGCGGGCGCCCTCGGCCAGGTTGAAGTAGGGCGGGTGCAGGCTGAAGCCGCCGTCCGCCGACCCCCGCGCCCGCGCGGCGCTCAGCAGCGCCAGGCCGACCAGGAGCAGCGGCCCGGGGCCCCGGTGGGGCCCCGCCGCGCGCCGTGCGCTCCCCGCGCGGAGCCGCGCGCCCAGCTTCGCCATCTTCCAGCTCCGGGGACCGCGGCGCCGCGGGAGCCCGGCGGGAGTGCGGCGGCTGCCGGCCCGCTCGCCCCGCCTCGGACGTCAGGCCCCGCCCCGGCCCGCCCGGGCGCCCGAGCCCCGCGCCCCGGGGAGGGGGCGGGGAGGGGGCGGGGGAGGAGCGGCCGGTGGCCTTAACCCTTCGGACCCCTGCCCCCGCCGGCCTCCCGGAAGGGGCACCTGCTGGCCCCGGGCCAGGCGTGGGAACGCGGCCCGACTGCGACCCCCCAGGGCGTGGCTCCCGGTCCCGAGCGGCGCCCCGGGTTCCGGGCGCCCGGGCCGCTCTTCCCAGCCTGGCGGCTCAGCTCTTTGTTTCCCTAACTTTGGGCACCTCTTGGCGGCCGAGCGCCCCCGGCGGCCCGGGGACAGGCGCTGCGGCGAAAAGTCAGGCAGGCTTGTCCGGCGGCCAGGCTGGCCGTCTGCCTCACCAACAGCCCAGCCCGTTCCCACCCCGCCACCCCAGAACCGGCTCAGTGTCCAGAGCGACTGCCCCACTGGAGCCTGGACGCTTGGTTCCCTGGGACTTGATGGCGTGACCTCCGCAGACCCGGTGCGGCCTCTCTCCTCTCTCCCTGTGTTTGGTTTTTCTCCCCTTATACTGCCACCCCCCCCATATCTGCCTCTTTCTGCAGGTGGAGAAGGTGCGCCCTTGCCAGCCCTTAGTGGCCATGGGTGGGGGCCCTAGAGGCAGTCCAAACTACAGAGGGATAGAAAGACCTGGATTGCGGACCCCATGCGTCTCTGGGGCAGTCGGGTCAAATTCAACCCTGCTAGCTCCCACCTGTACCAGACTTGGCTTTTAAATATTCTAAAATAGGGAAGTGGATCCGGAGGCACCGGACACAGGTCCCCACTGCGGGGCCCCTGTGGCAAAGGGAGGATGCTCAGAACCCGGAGGGTGCCGGGCAGATGGGCTGCAAAGGACTTCCACTGAGCACCTGCCGTGTAGCAGGTCAGCTGGGAGCCTGTCCTTGTGCCTCTGAAGTACCTGTGCTTTGGAGCACTGTGGACGCCACCATCTTCTGCCCTCCAAGCCCTCCCTGCTCAGGGCTACTCCCCCTGCTGGGCAGCACCCCCCACCCCACCCCCCCGCCGCTCTCGCTGGAGGATGCTTGGGAAATGACACAGGACCTAGAGGCCAGAGCTCAGGGTTGTGTCCCAGCTGTTTCTGCGTTTGGGTGGCTGTGGCCACTGGGTCTCCTCCTCCCCTCTGGCTCCTGGCCCAAATCAGCCTCACGGGGAGCCTGGGGGGTGGGGGGGGGGCTGGTGTGCAGCTGCTGGGCTGGCAGCTCCCCCCCATTCTCTGAGCCAGGCCAGCTGGGTGTACGTCCCACGTGGGGCCCCCTGGGCAGTCCTGGGTCATGGGTAGAATGAGTGCAGGGTGGCCAGCTGGTCCTGGGGGGGTCCTGCGGCAGCTGTTGTGGGAGGGTGCACTACCATTCACATCCTTCTGGCTGGCCCTGGCCGCCGGCAAATCCTCTATCTCAAGGGAGCCGGGTGGCCCCTTGGGACATAGGCAGTGAGGATGACCCTCCCTCCACCCCTCCAGTCCTCCACGATTTTGTAACTTCCACCTGGGGGAGGGCAAAAAGAGGCAGTTACTTCGTAGGAGAAGTTTTGAGTCGGGGAGGGGCTGGCCCAGAGGGTGGGCGGGAGACCTGGAGTAATCTGGAATCCCCAAGCAGACAGGCCAGCTCAAGAGCTAATTTATGATCCCTTGCAAGGGACAGACGGAGAGCCACCTCTGGGCAGTAGCAGAATTCCCAGATGGGAATTTGACCTGCCCCCGCCCTGTCCTCCCTACTGCCCAGAGGTCACCCCATTGCACACATCACTGCACCACGCTCTGGACCCTGGTAGTCTGAGGGCTGGAGGCTGGGGACCCTCCCACCCCCACCCCCACCCCCACCCCCACCCCAGGTCAGCTTCCCAACATGGGGGGGGCGGCAATGGGCAGAGGTGGTGGGCAGGAGCCCTTTGAGCCCCCTAGCGGCCAGGCCTCTGCCATCCGAGGGCACAGAGCAGGCAGGAGGGAGGGGTGGCTGCCAGAGAATGTGCCGAGTCAGCCAGGGCACCCGGTGTGGGGAGGGTTAATCCAGGGCTAGCTGCTTCCCAGCAGACAGCTGCCCTGGGAGCAACTGGTGGCTGGGAGGGTGGGGGGTGAAGTGGGCAGGGGAGAATGTGCCCACCCTATGCCCACGCCAGCTGGGGTGCCCAGGGAGGGGGCAGTGTGGAGGATGAAGATGCTATCCCAGTCAGGCTGCACACTGGGCTCTTGGAGGGGCCCTCTGCGGGCGGGTGGGCTGGGCAGGGCAGGGCAGGGGAGGTCTATCTCTGCCCACCTCTATCCTGGCCGCCCGGGTCACATTTCCAGCAAGTCACCCCCAAATGGTGCAGTGATGTCTCCTGTCTTCCTTTGACTCCCAGGCTGGCCAGCCACTTCTCCTTCTTACAAGTGGGGAAACTGAGGCCAAAAGGTCCAGGAGTCAGGAGGGCAAGTTAGCAAGGAGGAGGGACTTGGTTAGTCATGCATTTTTCTCCCCCAACATTTATTGGGCATCTTTTGGGCACTGGTCCCTGATGAAGGGTCCCCCTGCCCTGCTGGCAACACAGCAGCCGGGCATTCTGTCCTTCAGTCCTGGGTGGGGGTGGGGTGGGGGTGGGGGTGGGGCAGATTATCAAAGGAGTGAGCTCCAGGGGGAGGGGCTCCGAAGCGGCCTCTCTTCCTCCTCCTACCAGACTCTGGCCACCACCAGATGGGAGGCCCCGAACCAGAGCCCCTCCCCACCCGGCCATAGAGTAACTGGGACCTGTGGGAGGTTGGAGACAGGTGGGGGAGGGGGCGAGAGGTACTCCTGGTCCTGGCAGACTCGCCCTAACCCCTGGGCCAGACAACTTGGCCTCAGGACCATCCCCTCCCATGAATACCTACCCCACTCAGAGGAGGCATCCCCAGGAGCCCCTTGCTCAGCCCCATCCCAGGACGGATGGGGGGGGCAGGGCACCCTCACGCCTGACTCAGCCTGAGCCTCAAACTCGGGAAGCCGGCCTGGCTGGGAAGCAGGGGCATGGGGTGTCCACTCGTCCACACGCATGACACATCATCGCGGCCACAGCCAGTTAACAGACGACTGTGCTGGACCTCCTGTCCCCAGAGCCCAGCTCTCCCTGGGGCCTGCACTCTCGGGTGGTGTCCATGCCAAACCATGTGAGGAGGAGGAGGCCCTGCAGTTCGGTCGGCCACTGAGTGAGGCCACGGGGAAAGTTTGTCTCTGCAGGAAGAGGGCTTGCCAAATAGCTCGCGCCGTGGTTTGGAATATTGGAGGGGGGCTCCCTTTCTGAGGCCTGCTCTGATGCCCTTCCAGGGAACCCAGCTGGTGAGAACATGCACCCCGGCCACGGGCAGAGAGGCTGGGAGCAGGCACCAAGCTGAGCCCGGGGGCCACTGTCAGCCTTGGCGGAACCCAGTCGTGTGGGAGGAGACACAGACCAGCTGGGCACCCTGAAGACTCACAGCTGGGAGAAGGCCTCATCGGGAAGTCATCAGCCCAGCAGGACTGAGGGAGTTCCTGGTCCCCTCCTGGCCATTGCTCAGCCCACAGCCTTCCCATGGCCTTTCATGGGAGCCAGCCCAGAGCTTAGGAGCTCGGTGGGGCTGAAGGCCAGTGGGTAGAGGACAGGCCTCAAGGAATGGGCGCCAGGGTCCGAGGGCTGGAACGGGGCCCAGAGCAGCAGCTGGGCCCCTTCCCTAGGCTAGGAGCACCCCTTACCTCTGGGGCTGCCACCCGTGTTGCGCACCCCCCCCCCCGGGGTTGCTGCTCTCAGAAGGATGGGGCCAGGGGAGAGCCCCAGCAATCCTGCATGAGGAGGGGGCCCAGGGACAGGCCCCCTGTTGCTCTGAAGGAGCGGTACTTTTTCCTCCCTGCCTACAGCCCCAGCTGGCCATCAAGGGGCTCCCCTGGGCTAAGAGGGCATGTGGTTCTGGGAAAGCTCACAGTCTGCCAGGCTCTGAGTTGATCCCAATCAGGAACAGATGGTTTTGACCCATAAGCTGCCCGGCCAAGGCCCCTACCCTGGGAGGCTTCTGACCCCAGAACTCCAGGAGGGTCCTTGTGTGCCTGCTCTATGCCCAGCCCCCAGGCCATGCTCCCCAGGATGCCCACTGCAGGCCTGACCTGTGGGCATCCTGATGGCCGGAGGTGGACTTGCACACCAGAGGGGGCAGAGGCAGACTTAGGTGTGTCCAGGGGCCAGGAGGCCAGGACTGGCCAGTCCCCTCAATCCTCGGCTCTCCCAGGAGGGTCCCCAAAGCTCCTTTCCCCAGTTGGACTTGGCTTCTTCCCCACTGGTGCCCAGGACAGGCGGGCTGCCCTATAAAAGCACATGACCCCAGGATGCCCGGAAATATGGGGCTCCGTGACTCTGTGGAGCGAGGAGAGTGACATGAATGTGCAGAGGATCCTGGACCAGGGGTTCATAGTCCGGGGTCCTGCAGCCTGGGTGACTCCAGATGAGTGTAGAAGAGCCCTTCCCCGAATGACATGGAGCTGCCTGGTTTTGTGAAATGCACCGTGAGCTGGAAGGAAACAGAAAGGTCAGCAGTGTCAGAGGCTGCTTCCCATGGGTTGGAACTCTCACGATGACAGCTGGAGGCTGCACCGCGCTGCACCCCGTCTCCCCCCAGGCCAAGCGGGGCTTCTACTTGGCTCAAGATAAAAGGCAGACCCCTCACCACAGCCCACTGGGCCCTGTGGAGCAGGTGCCCCTCCGTCCAGGTGTCCTTGCTGAAGAGCATCCTGCTCCCTGCCCCCTCTCAGGGGACTTTGGACTTGTCACCTCCACCTAGAACACAATAGAGCCCCTACCCCTTTGTCTGGCTGCCTTCCTCCCTTCCTGCCTCAGGTCTGGACCTTCCAGGAGCCACCCCACAGAGTCAGTGGGCGTCGATTTCTGGTCTGATTTCTTGGACTTACTGATTTTATTAAATTAAATCTCAGCTGTGTCCTGCCTTGTTGGCCCCGCCGTGTCTCCAGGCCTGGCAAAGAGCAGGTACCAGAGAGTGGCCACACTGCGTGGAGGACCGGCCTCTCGGACTAGCCTCCCCCAGGCCAGCCAGGCTGCGGAGGTCCCTGCAACTCGGGGAGCGATTCAGAGGAAGGCTTCCCAGGAAGAACCCCTCATTGCTTTGCCCCAGTGACCCCATTCCTGTCCCCGTCCTGCACCCTATCCCAGCCTGGGGTCTGCGAGCTGGAAGCAAACCCCTGATGTCGGGAGAGTGGCATCCTTGCAAGACAGGCCCCACCCCCCACCAGAGGCCCCTCCTTGGGCCTCAGGGATAAACTTCAGCAACAAACCTCAGGTCCCAGCCTGGAGGGATGGGGGGAGGGGGAGGGAAGGTCAGGGTGGAGACCCAGCTGCCTCCAGCATCCTTGTGTCTGGGAGAGCAAAGGAAGGGCCTGGTCCAGTGATGAGGTTGCTCTCAGGACCCCAGCCCCATGCGCCTTTTGGGGGGGCCCCATCGGGGCACCTCCTTGTGCTTGCTGGGGTGTGAGGTTGCAGGTCCAGGCTGTGGGGAGCACACATTGCCATGGCAGCCACAGCGGGCCTCCAGGGCGCCAGCACTTCTGCGGTGTCGTATTTATCCTATTTGCCCTTTGGCGCCAGGACTCTGCTACCTCCCTTCTTCACACCCCAGACTGGGCAGCCCTGGGAAAAACAGGTGAGGGGCTGGGGCTCCCCACAGAGGGGAACCCAGGATGGGCCCAGGCCGGGGCCTGCCCCTGCTGTCCTCCCGCACAGGATCAGGCTCCAGCAGGCCCCTTCCCTGCCTCCATCCTTGGGGGCCTGGCCAAGCTCGGGCTCCAGTGGGGGGCGGGCGGGGGTGAGGGCTCTGCAGCTTCTCCAGGAGGTGCCCGCAGACGGCCTTATATGGCCAGGAGTCCTCGGCCCAGGAGGAATCTGATCCCCCGGGAAGGGCAGGGCCAGGCCTACCAGGAGCCAAGCTGGGAGTGCCTCCAACCGCCCCCAGACCCCAGCCCCCAGGGCCCACCATCCTTCGAAGGGAGCCAGATTAGCCTGGACCCCGTCACCAGCTTTGGGACCTCTGGTTGGGGGGTCCTGTGATGAAGGGGGTCAACCTGCAGCTCCCCACGGCGTCCGGTCACGGCAGCACAAGCAGACTCCCCTGAATCCTGCGGGGTCTGCGGCCCTGGGGGGAATGCCGGTCAGTCCGCCCCCCCCGAGCACCGCACAAGCCACAGCAGCACCCAGCAGGTGCGGCCCTCTCCCCTCCCAGCTGCCCTGCTCTGGGCCAGGCCAGCCAGGCAGACAGCCCCCACCAAGCCTCCCCCTCTGCCTGGCTGGCCCGGCCTCCCTCAGAGCAGCGGCGCGGGGTCCCCGGGCCACGCCTCACCTTCCTAGGCCCTTGCCTTCCCCTTCATCTTCTGCCCGCTCGCCTGTCTTTCCTGACTCTCCCTCTCTGGGTTTCTCATTCTCAGGCTGCTCTCTCTCTCTGTCTCTCTCTCCTCCCTGCTCGATGCCCTAGATCTGCCACACTCAGCCACTCGGGCAGCCCTGGGGCACCCACACCCCCATGTCTGGCCTCAGAGTGCTGGTGTCCCCTGAAGCCTTGGGAGAATAGATTCATTTCCCCTGGGGACGGCAGCAGTGGTGACAGGGCCCCTCCTGCCCGCGAAGCTGTAGTCACAGGGTCCCAGCAGTGCTTGTGGGCTGGGCCGGGGAGTGGGGTGGCTGGTGAGGACACGGCTCCCCCAGCCCCTGAGCTGACAGACCCCCCTCCTGAGCTCTGAGCCGCCACGTTGCCCCAGGACCTAGCAAGCGGAGGTGGTGTTCACCTAGTCCAGGAGGCAAGGAGGTGCCACTCCCCCCCATGGCCCCGCCGTGTGCTTGCCCACCTGTGTCCACCCACCAGCACACCCAGGCTGCCACCCAGGGAGGCCTGGGGCAGAGGGAGACAAGTGCTAATGGCCCCCGGTCCGTGCCCGGGCATGGCCCTTTGCTGGGCCAGCTGTGCAAGGCAGGGACCCTTGCCACCCCTGCTGTCTGGGGGAGCAGACCAGAGTGGGGGCCCACAGCGACTGTACCTGGGGGCCGGGCCGGGCCGGACCACCCTCTGTGCCTCCCCCAAGCCACTTACTCGGCCAGGTTTCCTGAGAACGATGTGGGGGGCCCCCGGGCCCCCCACGTGCCTGCACCTTGCCGACACGCTCTCAGGTGGCCACTGGGAATCACTGTTCCATTTCCCAGAAGAGAAACTGAGGCTTGGGGAGGAAGGGAGCCAGGAAGGGGCCAGGGAGGTGCACACCCGCGGTGTGGGCAGCTGTCCGTCTGGGATGTGCTCTGAAGGGGACGCAGCGGAAGGCTGGCGGGGGCCGTGTGGGGGCTGGCTGGAGCCCGAGACATCTCCCCAGGCAGCCCTGGCCTGGAAGCCGTCCAGGGGCTGGGACCCACCTGCCCCACCGCCCCCACTGAGAGACGGGGTCCCGCCTCTGCCCACCTTGGCTGAGAGGCCGCTCCGCATCCCCCCCGGCACTCCAGCCTCACCCACGCCGTGCCCCCTCCACAGCACCGCCGTGATGGAGGGGCTCCTGCCACCAGGAACGCCCCCCACCTCGGCCCACCCCACAGACCACGGCCGGACCCCAGACCCCTGTCTGTGGCACATTCTTCCTTTGTTCGCTCAACTACTTCAAATCTCATTGACTTCATTTTGTTTTATTATTTTGTGATTTATCTTGCGTCTGGAGGCCCTGTGGTGGGCAGGCTGATGGGGTCCCAGCTCGGCGCCCGGCCCGGCGCGCCCCCAGAGCAGCCTGAGGTCCATGGCGCAGTCCTCGCTCTGCAGCCACGGCGCCTCATGGCAGCCGGGGTGGCCTCCTCGCAGACTAAGCCCCGCGCCACCATGGGACCCGGCCCTTCTGCTGTGGGGACATACGCAGGAGAAACGGAGGCACGTGTCCACAAACGCTGCGGGCCCGTGCACCGGTGACGTCTGCGTGCGGGCGAGCGGGGGACGCCGTGTGGCCAGCGTGCCTGGAAAGCAGCAAGTCCCGATGCCCGCCACAACATGGACGCATCCTGGGGCACGGGCTCTTTGAGGAGGCCGCCCAGGGACCCGGAGAGGGCTTGGGGCACGGCTTGGCCGCGGGCCTTTCCCCGGAGTCCAGAGGGTCGTGGAGGCTGAGTGGGGGTCCTGGAGGCACAGCGCGGGCAGGAACGGGTGACCGGCCGGCCTCAGGTACAGAGGCTGGTGGCAGAGACACGTCAGGGTGCCCGTGGACCAACCCCCCGCCGTGGCCTGCCCACGCACACCAGCTGGGCCTGTGGGCCTGTGTTTAGGGCTGCGGTGAACCCCCAACCCTCAACAGTGGACTGACTCAGCCTGAGCATGAGATGCCACTGGGTCCCTCTGCGGATATGCTGAGTCACAGCCCCCCCGCCCTGTCCCCAGCGAGTGCCCCGCGGGCCCCACTGTGCTGGCCCCGGTCACTGTGCGGGGGGCCTGCTGCTGGCGCCCTAGAAGCCTGGCTGTGAAATGAGCCCCGGGCCCCAGGCCTCACCCCTACACATCCCCCAGGGGGCCTGAGCAGGGGCTCTCCTCGGGTCACTGGTGCTCCAGATGCAGTGACCCGTGACCCCATCCATCTCGTGTCACCCTGAATTCATACAAGGAGGGCTCTCGGACACCAGCCAGGTGGGGGAGGCACGCAGGCGCCCACCCGGACAGCGCCTGTGGCCTCCAGCTCCTGCACGGCTGGCTGGGCAGACAGGGGTGGGCTGCTGAGAGCCCCTCCGGACCCCCGGGGGCCGTCCCCTGCCCAGGGGTGAGGCGGAGGTGGCTGGGCTCCGCTCCAGGCCGCTGTCTGCCTTGGGCTCCGACATTTACAAACATGTGTCCGGCAGCTCCAGGGGAGTGTAAACACAGGGAGACTGGCTGGATCCCTCAGGCCGCTGGGGGCCACTGGGAGTCCAGGCTCCTTCTGGAGAGGGGTCTGGGCCCCACGCCTGCTCTCACCCGAGCCTCCTCTCAGAACCGGCCAGGAGCGGTCGGGGGGGCTCAGGCTGGGAGCCCCGGTCAGACCCACTGCCTCCGCGCTCCCTCCTGGGCGGGCCGTGCGCCCTGACGTCAGGGCCATGGCTTCCCTGGCCCCCCGTGTAAACGGGGCTGATTGTGTTTTCCTGCCTTGTTGTTGTCACGAAAAACCCATCTTGCAGATGGGGCACGGCCATCGGAACGCTGTGTGACCCTGCCCGTTAAGGCTCTGGCCCGGCTGAGCAGCCGAGCTCGTAAGTCCTGACCTCATCTGCGAGGTGCTCCTTGCCCACCTGGACGGTTTGCTCATCAGGCCGTGTGCCCACAGGCTCGCCGGCAAAGGTCCACCTGAGTCCCGACAACAAGGCCCCAGGGAGCTGAGAGGGGCAGGGCGTGCGCCGCTCTCTGGCTCTCAGGCTCGCTCAGCAGGCCTGCCGTATCTCCGCCAGGAATGCACCGAGCCCCGAGCCCCGTCTCCTGCCCACCCGGGGGAGGAATGTGGCTGAGGCTGCCGGGAGCTGAGAAGCCGTCTGGAATTCCCCGGGCCTGCAGCTCGCCCTGCCCCCAGCCCAGCACGCCTGTGGCTCAGTCCTGCCCCTCCTCACTGCCCGGGCAGTCGCTGCCTTCCCTGACCACCCTTCAAAACCCTAGACCAGGCATTCTGGGCTTGACGCCTCCCTGAGGGGTCGTCCTGGGCACTGGGCTGTGGAGCAGCGCCCCTGGCCTCCACCTGCTAGCAGCCAGGAGCCCTTCTCTTCCCCCAGCGGTGACAGCCTTTGGCACGGTTCCTGGGGAACCGCCCCCGGGTGAGAGCCTCTGTCCCGGCCCTCTTCCGCGGGTCCTGAGCTCCCTGGGATGGGGACGGTGGTCTTGCACACCGCAGGGCCCAGTGTCCACCCTGCGCCCGGAAGCACCGCACAGCAGCCTCCCCATAGCCACTTGCACAAGGTCACGGCCGGTGGAGGGGCAGTGCTGGACCCCCAGGAACTCAGGAGCCGAGAGCAGAGCCGGGCTGGGGGCGGGGGGTGCAGCTGCCCGCTCCCGGAGGAGCTGGGGGCCCCGCCGAACGAGACAAGCCTGGGCCAGGCCCACGTACCTGGGACAGGAATTTGGATCCCATCACTCTCCACCTTGGCTTTTGAGGCCAAGCACACCTTTGCCTCTGGGCGTGCCTCGGCAGGGGCTGGTGGCGGGGCTGGGCCCAGAGAGCCCGCCCTGTCAGCGCCTGGGGCTGGGGACCGGGCCACCTCCCTGTCCAGTCCCTCTCGGGCCCACAGCGGGCGTCACTGGGGTGCAAACCTGCAGGTGCCCATGCCTAAGACCCCAGCATGCACCCCCTTCTCTAGCACAGAGGCCGTCCTGGCTGCGTTTACCTCACCCCTCCGCCCCGCCTCGCCCCAGCTCTGTGACTCTGGGTGGGGGGGCGACTTCCTCTCCCTTGGCCTCTGTTTCCCGCTCTGTAAAATGGGCTCACAGCCGTACCTCCTCTCAGGGCCGCCACAGGACCCTGCGGGGCCCTGACGGGCGCTAGGCCGGTGGTCGGGACGCTGCCCAGGAGGCGGCGTCGCTCAGGCCGCGGTGCACAGGCGGGAGCGGTGAGCCTGCGGTGGAAATGCCAGGTGGTGAGCTCCCTGCTCACGGCCGTGTGGCCGGGCACTGGGGACGCCACTGCTGGGGGGCCCGCTGCCGGCGGCTGTTTGCCAACTCGCACACGCTGCCCGTTCCTCCAAGGGCAGGACGAGCTGGGGCCCAGGAGCGGCTGCAGGGTCACCCCCCAGACAGGCAGGCGGGCAGGCAGGGAGCCCCCGACCCGTGTCCAGCGGTGGGGGGCAGCAGCAAAAGAGTGGGTGCAAGCGTGCCCCATGTCCCCTCGAGTCTAAGCCCAGCCCAGGTGTGGTGCGGTGCCAGCTTCACTCCCCTCGCCCTCCTTACCAGGCTCCTAGCCACCCCCGTGGAACCCCGGCCTCCGCCCTTGCAGTTGGGAGAACGGCCTCACCTCCTGCTGGGTAAACGGAGGCTCAGGAGGGAGAACGGCCAGGTGTAGGGGCATGGCCCTGGAGTACAGGCCCTTCCCAGGTCCCCGCCGTAATTACTGTGCTCCCCGCCCTGGAGATGGGGCGCCTGCGACGGGGCTCGGTCTGTGCCTGGGGTCCGAAGTCAGCGTGGGCTCAGACCCTGGCCTCTGCCCCGGTGGGCTTCGCTACCTGTGCTGGGCAGCGTTCTCCCACGGAATCTGAAACTCCCCCCCATCTGGCTGGAACATGCCCGCCTTCCGCCAGCCCGGCAAACCCTCCGTGTGCGCGGCGGTGAGCCAGCTGGACGCTGCGTGTGTGCTTGGACGGAAGTGCCTCCTTTCCTGTCACCTGGCCCAGTCCTCTGTAGCCAGCCCACGGGAGGGGTGCGGCCAGAAGACGGCCGGCCTGAGGCGTCTCCGGGCTCAGTGTCCCCCCGCTGGAGGCTGCCCCTCGTCAGCTGGCCCTCCCGAGTGCCTCCAGCTACATCCTGGGAAGGGGCCTGCAGGAACCTCCTGGGAGTCAGGTGGGGAAGGGGACTGGCCCCAGCACTGCATGGTCATCAGGAAGCTCTGCCTACCTAGGTGCACACGGGTGCAAACATCCAGGGGGGGAACACTCAGGATCTGTATTTGTACTTTTTATCACATGTGGGTTACATCTCAATAAAGAAAATCTAAAAGTAAAATAAACAGTAAAATGACAAAATAGAGTAAAATATCTGAAATAAAGTGAAATAAACTGACATATAAGTAAAAGATAGTGAAATAATAAAATAAAATGACAAAATGAGATCATAAAATAAGGTAAAATCAAGTGAAATGGGGTGCTGGCCCGGCCCTCCCAGGCTCCCCGAGGCACTGATGGTCTGAGTAATGATGCCAGAGGCCCTAAGCCCTGGGGCAGGAGTGTTGAGCCATATGGTGGGGCTGCATGCCCACCATGACCTCCTTTGACCCTCATCGAGATTGGGGAGGGCCAGCGACTGCCCGTGTCTGAGATCAGAGGACAGTCCGGAGTCAGGCTGGGGGGCTGTGCCAACAGGACCCGGCTGGTGGCGGCCCCAGGGAAGGGAGCCAGGCCTTCTCTCCAGAGAATGAAGGGCAGGCTAGAGGGCCTGGTGGTGCAACTCCTGGCCAGGTCTGGTCGGCCCTGACCTGCCGCTCACCCTGGCCCCCCACCCCAGGCCCTGAAGGAGGGTTTCCTGGTTTGGGGCTGGTTCCCTTCCACACACAATGCATTTCACACTGGCCTGGCTCCGCCTGACCCGGAAACAGGTACTGTGGGAGGAGGAGGCAGAGGGTCCCCTGGAAGGCGGCACTGCCCCACACCTCAGGGCCTCATTTATCTGTGTCTGAAGTGGGCCTGCACGGTGTGCTGGGGAATGGGCAGGGCTGCTAGCCACACACACCAACCAGATGCAGCCGGCCACCACTGCCTGCCTGGGCGGCCTAAATGCGGACCCGTAGGAGATTGGGGTGGTTTCAGTGCAGCTTCCTGTCACCAGCTCAGGACGCAAATCTAGCCATATGACCTGGAGCCACAATGCAACAATAACGATGATGATGGTGATGATGGTGATGGTGGTGGAGATGGTGATGGTGAAGGTGGTGATGGTGATGATGGTGATGATGGTGGAGATAGTGATGGTGATGGTGATGGTGGTGATGGTGATGGTGGTGGTGATGATGATGGTGATGATGATGATGACAGTGGTGAGGGTGGAGATGGTGATGGTGATGATGATGGTAAAGATGGTGGTGATGATGGTGATGATGATGGTGATGGTGGTGAAGGTGATGATGGTGATGATGGTGGTGATGGTGGTGAAGGTGGTGAAGGTGGTGAAGCAGGTGATGGTGATGATAGTGAAGCTGGTGAAGGTGGTGATGATGATGGTGATGATGGTGGTGATGGTGGTGAATGCTGGCATGCTGAGGACTTCCTGAGTGCCACACTCATTCTGAGCACTGCATGTTAGTCCGCTGAATGCACACAATCCCAGCCCTGTGGGGTGCCTCTACTACCATTGCCCCCACTTTACAGCCAGGAGAAGGCAACTAAGTGATTTATCCAAGGTCACACAGTTAAGAGGCAGAGAAAGTACAAGCTCAGCTCACGATCCTGATGTGGTATTGATGGTCAAGGTTATCTAGAGTACTTGGGAGGGTAGAGAGGGGGCAGGATCAGGCATATATTCTTGAGTAGACAAGGGTGCACTCGGGAACCCTGACTGGCACCTCCCTGCAAAACAGCTGCTACTGAGCTCCTGGGGGTTGCCCTGGGATCTACAAAAAAGGGCTCAGCCTGACAGCGTCTCAGGCGCCAGGTCCTCCTGTCCCCGACTCCCTTTGTCCTCCCTGGCCTCTGGCCCTTCCCCAATCTGGAGACCCCACAGGGAGCTCAGTAAACAATTTACCCCATGGGCAAGGGGCCAGGGGTCTGCGGGAGGCGGCTCAGCCCCCTTCAGCCAGCAGGGAAGCGGGCTGGGAACAGACAGGTGAGCCTGTTCTAGGGCCTCTCCCGCAGCTGCGGGCAGTGCCAGGCACAGCTCTTGGACACCCCACAGCGGTTGCTGGGGACAGCGCAGGTGCCACGAGGCCATCCCTAACCAAGGCTCTTGATGTCTGCAGCCACCCCTCCCCTACAGGTGGCAGGGGCCCTACTGATGAGAGGCCTACCTGGCTCCCTTCAGGGACCATTTACTCCATGGGGGGACTGGGGACTTCAGACAGCAGGGTTTCTTAAGAGAAGGGCTCATCCAGATGTCATGGGCCATAGGGTGGGGGGCACAGAATTTCCCCTTGAAGAACTTGGCCTTGGGGCTCTGCCCTAGAGGAAAGGACTGTGTACCCCTATCTGTGTCCTATAGTCTCACATTTTTTTCTTATTGTGTTTTTTTTTTAAACATTTAATTTTTTTTATTTATTTGACAGAGATTGGGAGCACAAGCAGGGGGAGCGGCAGGCGGAGGGAAAAGCAGGTTCCCCACCGAGCAGGGAGCCCGATGCGGGGCTCAATTCCAGGACCCTGGGATCATGACCTGAGCCGAAGGCAGTTGCTTAACGACTGAGCCACCCAGGCGCCCCATTTTGTTGTGTTAAAATACACATAACATGGAGCGACTGGCTGCCTCAGTTGGAGTGTGTCTCTTGACCTCGGGGCTGTGGGTTTGAGTCCCATGTTGGGTGCAGAGATTACTTAAAAATAAAATCTTTAAGGGGCCCCTGGGTGGCTCAGTCATTAAGCGTCTGCCTTTGGCTCAGGTCATGGTCCCAGGGTCCTGGGATCGAGCCCCACATCGGGCTCCCTGCTCAGCGGGAAGCCTGCTTCTCCCTCTCCCACTCCCCCTGCTTGTGTTCCCTCTCTCGCTGTGTCTGTCAAATAAATAAAATCTTTAAAAAAATAAAATCTTTAAAATAAACACATCTAATGAAAAACCTACTACGTTAACAATTTAAGTGTACAGTTCAATGGTATTAAATATGTTAATAACGAACTACCATCACCACCATCCATCTCCAGAACTCATTTTGCAAAACTGAAACTCTGTCCCCATTAAACACTAACTCCCTGTTCCCCTTCCCCGGACACTGGCACCCACCATTCTATTATCTGATTTTGATGACTCTGAAGTACCTTATACAAGTGTAATTGAGCAGTATTTGTCTTTTTGTGATTGGTGTTATTTCACTCAGCATAATGTCCTCAAGATTCAACTATATGCATGTGTCAGAATTTTCTTCCTTTTTAAGGTTGAATAATACTCCCTTGTACCTGCAGACCACACTTTGTTCATCTGTTCATCCACCAATGGGCTTATGGGTTGCTTCTGCCTTTTGGCTATTGTGAATAACACTGCTATAAACGGGTGTACAAATATCCCTTCCGAGATCTTGCTTTCAATTCTTCTGTGTATACACTCACAAGTGGACCTGCTGATCATTTGGTAATTCTTTTTGAGGAACCACTATAGTACCCACCACAATGGCTGCACATGTTCTATTTCTACTAACAATGTGCAAGGGTTCCGATTTCTCCACATCCATGCCAACATTTTTGTTTTTATAGTTGCCCTCCTAATGGATGTGAAGTGGTATCTCATTGTAGTTTCGATTTGCATGTCCCTCATTAGTGATGTTGAGCAATTTTAAATGTGCTTATTGGCCATTTGTGCATCTTCTTTGGATAAATGTCTACTATAGTCCTTTGCCTACTTTTGAATTGGGTTGTTTGCTTTTCTGTTTAGTTCTCGTTCTCTATTCTGGATATTGATCCCGTATCAGATATATAATTTGCAGTATTTCCTCTCATTCTGTGGGTTGCTTTTTACTCTGTAGATCATGTCTTTTGATGCACAAATTTTAAAAATTTCCATGAGGTGCAATCTGTCTTTTGTCCATGCCGTTGGTCTCATATCAAAATCATCAAGTCCAATGTCATGAAGCTTGTGCCCTACGTTTTCTTCCAAGAGTTTTATAGTTTTAGGTCCTTGATCCACTTTAATTTTATATAAGGTGTAAGGTAAGGGCCCAGCTTCATTCTTTTGCATGTGGATGTCCCGTTTTCCTGTTTCACCGTTTGTTGAAAAGATCTTTGCCCCAGCGTGGTCTTGGCAGCCTGGGAGACTATCATTTGACCATGTATGTGGTTTATTTCTGGGCTCTCTATTCTGCAGAACGCTCAAGGAAGACCCTCCGCAGACCTCTCTGTCTCCTTTCTGGCACTCTAGCTGGTCGGTCTCCTGCCTTCCAGCTACAGAATCTTTTGATGACCAGCCCAAGCTGTGTTGACCCACATGCAGACAGACAGGCCGGCTGTGTGAATGCCCAACCACAAACGGGTCACGTCTGCACATGTGTCAGGGGGCCTGGAGAGAGCACATACCTCTCAGGGCTTGCAGGCACACTGAGTGACCTTCCAGAAGGGGCTGGCCTCAGGGGCCACACTCCTGACGCCCACCTGCTGGAGCTTAGCGGCAGCAGCAGCAGACACCCTGCTTACAAGAAGGTTTCCAGGCACGGGCGGACTTGCAGCCTCAGCCCCAGCTAGGCCAGAAGGTAAACTCTCCCATAGCCAGAATGAAGCTGGCAAACGGTGCGCGCGGCCAGGCTGACTCGACTGTGCTCCGTGGGCCTGCTGTGCGGAGTGCCGGAGTGCGCAGAGCCCTTAACCGTGCGCCCGGACGCAGACCTGGCTCAGGGAGGTGGTGTGGCAGCCGAGACGGACGGAGGGCGTGCCGGGCAAAGGGACGATCCTCCTCCCGAGGCTCAGCCTCAGGCAGCCCTGCGGGGGAGGCAGGACGGACTGGTCGGAGAGGTGAAGTCCGAAGCCCAGGTGGGAGCTGAGGAGCTGCCGAGCTCACCCCCAGGCCTGTGGGGCACGGGCCCGTCCGGCCAGCGCTGCCCGGGACCCACCCCCTGCCCTGACAGCGCCCCCTCCCCGCTCTGCTCGGCCCTCGGTTTCCGGAGGGCTGGCGCCTACACGCGAGGGCGGCGTCGCCCCTCGCAGGGGACCCCAGCCCAAGCCCGGCTTCCCTCCGCCGCCCGCCCGCGGCTTCCTCGGGCTCGGATCAGCTACACGCCCTGCTGCGTCCATCCGCACCTGGTCCTCGGCCACTTGCACGGGGCAAGTCCCAGGAGGGCTGTGCACAGCCCGCGTCGCCGCTCTTCCGAAGCCAAGGCCCGGGCCCGCCACCAGCCCGACCCGTCCGCCCTCGCGAGTCAGCGCCCGGCTGCTACCCACCCCGCGCCGCGCAACACGCGGAGGCCCCGCCCCCGTCCGCCGGAAGCGGAAGTGCATCCGAACCGGCCGGCTGCGCGCGGCGCGTCGGGACCCGGAAGCACTTCCCGAGGCCCCGCCCCGCTCGCCAATACCGCTGCCGGGGGACGCTGCGCTTCCTTTCTGCGCTCGAGCTCGTGGTGGTGGCAGCAGGTGGGCCGTGCGGCCGGGTGGGGGCGCCGGGGGGGGGCTCCGGGGCGGGGTCGGAGACCGGGGCCGCGGCGGGCGGGGGAGGGGACACGGCCCGGCCTCACGGCGCCGCGGGCTCTCGCAGGCGCGCCTTCGACATGCAGAACGACGCCGGCGAGTTCGTGGACCTGTACGTGCCGCGGAAATGGTGAGCGACCTCCGCCCCCTCGACCCCCCACTCCCGCCCCCTCGACCCCCCACTCCCGCCCGCTCACTGCGCCCCCCCTGCAGCTCCGCCAGCAACCGCATCATCGGCGCCAAGGACCACGCGTCCATCCAGATGAACGTGGCCGAGGTGAGCCGGGTGGCGGAGGGCCAGTCCCGCCGGGGAGGGAGTTCCCAGGGCGGCCTGCGGGGTCGGTCATCCCCGGGCCCCAGGTCAGAGCGAAACGTGCCTGGCGGTCTCTGTGACGCGCGTGGACGATTCGCAGGTTGATAAGGTGACGGGCAGGTTCAACGGCCAGTTCAAAACCTACGCTATCTGTGGGGCCATTCGCAGGATGGTGAGTGTGCCCCTGCTGCACTTGCCGGCGCGCTGTGGACCGGGGAGGGGGATGTGCCGGCCGCCCGCCCTTCCTGGGGGTGCGTTGGGGAGGGGGCAGGGGCCGGGCAGGGACCAACGTGACGGGGCACTCAGGCGGGCCTTGACCTTGGCGCTTGCGGGCGGCAGGGGCGGCCTGGCCTCCAGAGCCCCCCCCGCAGTCAGGTGTGAGGCCGGGAGACTGGGCTAGTCTGCGCTCCGGCGCGGGGGAGCAGGGGAGATGGCCTGCCGTGCTCTTTTCCAGGGGGAGTCCGATGACTCCATCCTCCGACTGGCCAAGGCCGATGGCATCGTTTCCAAGTAAGTAAGAGGGCCTGCGTTTGGGCACAGAGGTCCTGGACCTTCCCAAAAACAAGGTTTAACATTGTCCTTATTTTTGTCCTAGGAACTTCTGACTGGAGATCACGGATGTGGGATATTTGTCATAAATAAATAGTAAAACCCATTTGTGTCGGTTTGTTCTATGACTGGGTGCGTTCTGGGTGTCAGAGGGTCAGGGCTGTGCGTGTTTGACAAGGAGGGGCCGCTCAGCCGAAAGGAGGCAACCAACCTACAGAGTACGTTGCAAAACCACGTTTTACTTCGAACCACAAATACATTACCATTTGCAAACAGATCACCACATGTGACTGGACAATGAGGTCAGATGGTCGTGTAGCGCACTTTTCAGTCTACAGCTGCTACCAAGTGCCGAGAGCCGTGTTAGGCCCTCAGACACGTCTCACACGTCGGGGCTTGTTCCAGAGAATGAGGGGTTCAGGCTGAAGTTTGGCTTCAATACTGGCTTTGCTGCGGTGACAGCTGAACACCACACGAGAGCAGCTTTCTGCACGGATGACACGAGGACACACCAGGGGAGAAACTACGGGTTGTACATGAATACGTGAACTCCGGTCGTCTCAGCTGTTCTAAGGTCGGCACGGAAATTCCAAGGACACGTGCCCTTTTCTGAGGTGAAGCTGTGGACCAGGATGTACACTTGGGGTCGGTCCCTTGCAGTACTCGTAACCTAAAAATATCCTTGAGACACAGGTGGTGGGACAGGTTGCTATCCAGAAGGAAACTTCCACCTTCACCTTGGGTACATGTGGCTTAAGGGGCCACGTTGGAGAGGACAGGGCGGTATTCCACAATAAATAAGCTTGGAATATGGACTTGGGCTTTGACCTCCATGCTGCAGTCTCCCCTCACCCCAGGAAGGAACGGCTGGCCTGTGGGCAGACACGGATGCTGGGGTCTGGGTGGAGTTGCTGGTGCCTGAGCGCTGTGATGAGAACTGGGGTCTCCTTCTTGCAGAAGCACCGGTCCACACACGAGTACAGGCGGGGTTGTAGCCGGGGCCCTGCGACAGTTTCATAGGACAACAGGGAAGCAGCTAAATGGCCCGGCCAACATGGTCATTTTTGACAGCAGCTGACCCAAGGGGAGAAACTCCTCAGTTCTTCAGTGTTTGGTGGGGCAGCACGCTGGAGAACCAGGTCACAGAGCGTGCGGAACGGACACGCAGACCTGGGAAAGCAGAACACGGGCCCTGTTGGCACGTGGGGCACAGGCGACGGCCACTACCCCTTGGGCTCCTTTCACGACAGCCGGGACTGCTGCTCCCTCCTGCCTGGGAAGAAACTGTGAGCACCGACCCCTTTAGGGAGGTGGTGCCATGGGGTGCAGGGCCGTGGAGGAGCCCGTCTCCTGCCTGCTTGAGGATCAAGTGTGGTTTCAAGTCAACTTCAGATCTCACATAACCAGTTTTTGTTCCCTTAAAAAGACCCATAGAACCAAATCCCAAGTAACAATAAATAACGCTGTTTTTTTCCATCACAATATTGCTTAGGAAGATCAAGAGCCAAGAGCAAGCAATCCAGACATCCTGAAAGTCCAGAGTGTCGCAGGTGAGCAGGGTTTCCCGGTGAGAGGTGAGCGGCGGGTCCCCCAGGGGCGGACCAGTGTCTGCGCCAAGGCCTGCCGGGCTGTGCGGCGCTCGGGCACCAGGATTTCACAGTGACAGGATGCTCGGAAGAGTAACGAATGAGATAAACCGGAGTCTGCTCTGGTTGACTTAACCTAATGCCAGAGCTCTGCCTGTGGACACGGGGGAGGCAGATGGGCATCCCCAGGGGGGCGCTGCTGGGCTGGGAGTGAGCCAAGCCGTGGGGGTGCAGTGCCGCGTCTCCACATCCGAAAACCTGTAGTAGCCAAGACTAATGCTTCGTTACGTTAACTTCAGCAATTTCAGTGTGTCAGGTACGGTCTGGAAACCCAGATCTTCACTGAGATGCTCGCGCAGCAGCTGTGGTTTGCGGAAGACGCAAGGGAGAAGGACGCTGCAGAGCTGGGATGACTGCACGAGGTAAGCCAGGGTCCCCGTGCAGCCCGCTCTCAGGCACGTGGAAAAGAACACAAAACCTCCCACCTTGTTCCTGTGAAAATACAAGCAGGCTCTCAGGAATACCATGGGCATGGTGTGCTTTGGAACGAAAGCAGTGTCCCTCCAAGGACGCAAAGGTGTGCAGACAGGGTCGTTGGTCACAGAGGGCAGGTGGGTCCCCGCCAGGTGGGTGCCGAAGTGGGGACCTGTGGGCGTGCCCTGCAGCGCCTGAGAACACTGCCCCGGCCCGCGTGTGAGTGCCTGCACCAGGGCTGTCTCGGCAGCGGAGGCCAGCCTCCCGGCATGCGGAGGCCGGCCTCGGCTAGAACTGCTGCGTGAGGCGTCGGTAATGAGGTAACACCTGGCTCTCGGGAAGGTAGAGCGCGAGTTCCAAGGCCACCAGCACCGTGAACTCGAACCCAATTAGATCCCGTCTGTTGAATCGAAACCTTTCTTCTAGCTTCTGCATTGAAAAAGCGAGGAGATTACGCGGGGCCCGGGCCCCGTCTCCCACCCAGGGCAGCGGGTTGGGGTGTGGGTGCAGGCCCGGCTCCAGGTTCCCCACAGGCTCCCCGCAGGTGGCCAGGCCTTGTTGGGGGGTGGGGGGGGGGGCTGCAGGCCAGGCTGGGGCGGGACAGGCACACTCACGTCGATGAGCTGCTTCACTTCACTCCTGCGGAGGTCGCTGCTGATCTTGGCAGCGAGCAGCACGCACGCCCCGGCGCACAGCTTGCGGTTTTGCTTGTTGAGTTTGCCCTGCAGGACGAGCTTCTCAAAGTACACGTAGGCCATGGACACCGTCACGGGCTCCAGGCTGCACTCCTCAGAAAGGTTCCGCATCTCCCGCTTTAAACTGCAGGTTACACGGAGGCCCAGTGCTCAGGGGCCGAGGAAGTGGCCACCCTCTTCCTGCCCCAGGAGGGCCCTTTGGGCGCTGAAAAAGCCCCATTCCCTGCGGGTGGGCCCGGCGCAGCACTCGGCCCGCAGCGTGGAGGGCGAGCCGGCTGATGTTGGCCCGGGGCACTCCCCCCCAGCTGTACTGGCCGGCCCACACTGTCCTCCAGAGAACACCACAGAGGACACGGTCCCTGCTGTCCTGTGGCAGTGAGGAGGACAATGCGGGGAGAAAACCGCCTGTGGAAAGGCCCCGTGGTGTAGACACACTGAAGCAGCGTCTAGACCTTCAGTGAAGCCCCTGCGGGTGCTGCTGGGGAGGGGTCGGTGGGACGCAGTGGGGTCAGATGGACCCAGGGCAGGGCAGTCCGCCACTTACTCGCCGTGGGGTCTTAGGCAAGCCTCCTCGGCCCTCGATCCCATTGATCACGGGGGGGTCAGTGCCCGTCTCCCGTGCTGTCCCGGGAAGGCTAGGAGGTGTGGGTATGAGAGGCAGCGAGGTGGCCTGGCCCGCGGAGGTGGTAGGTAGGGGGCTAGGGAGCTGCTGATCTTGGCCTGGGCAGACGGCAGGGGGGGTCTGGGTGGGGCACATCTGTATTTGTCAAGCTCAGGGACCTACCAGAAACGGGGGAGGAGAGGAACGGCCCCATCGGGCGGTGGGGCCCAGAGACCTCGCCTCAGCCCCCCTTACCTCCGGATCTTGCTCAGCGTCAGTTTGATGTGCGGGAACTTCTCTCGGAAAGTCTCGTTCATGTCCTTCTTGAGGTCAGAGGGCTTCACATACTCTATCACCGTGGTCTGCAGGACAGAAGGCAGCAGGGTAGGGAGCTGGCCCTGCACAGGCCTGGGGGCCCACCCGCCCCGGCCCATGGGCTGATCTCATGCTGGCCTGGGACTGCGATGTGAATGTGCGGCGGCTTCAGGCACCGGTGCTGCCGAGGACAAGCCTCCGGACAGAGGGCGCAGAGTGGGCAGCCCCGGGCCGCCAGGGTGTGGGCTGAGGGCAATGGTGACCCCAGGGCGGTGTGGTCAGCACAGCCCCCCGGCCTACTGTGCACCCCCTCCTGTCCCGAGGTGCTGCTGGTGTCCAGGGGGTGGGGGGCACGTCAGCCCTGCCCTGGCAGCTTGCCCTCGGCCTGCCCCCAGATACCCAGAGGCGTGCGGACCGGGCACGTGGTGATGCTCACCGTACCATGTAAGAGGCGAAGATGAGGACCCGCTTGTGCTTGCCGCAGGGCCACTGTGGGTCGTCCAGGAGGTTGGGGTTATACTCCAGCGCATCCCCTGCGTCACTCCCTGCATGCAGAGGGCAGCCCTGACCCACCACGAGCCCCAGCTCTGGCCAACCAGCTTCTGCCAACCCAAGCCTCCGCTGGAACCCTGGTCTAGTGCCGGGGGGGCCGTGCTGCTGGGGTCTGGGGTCTGGGAGGGGCTGCAGGCCGCGGTTCCCCGTCCCTGAGGGCTGCGTGGAAGGAAGGCTGTCCTGACGAGGAGGGGCCCCCTGCCCCCCGCCTCCATGCCAGTGCCCGGCTGGGTGAAGCCTAGGCTGTCTGCTCTCAGGGGAGGCCCTTCTCTTGACCCTGCCCCCGAGCCTGGCGCCCTGTCTGGACTGCGGACTGTGGGCTGGAATGGGTCTCTGGTCGGCCACATGCTGTCCCTTGCCCAGCTGGTGTGGCTGCCTGCCCTGCGCCCAGTTAGGGCATGTGAGGCTACCTAGCTCCGTGCCGGCGGGCGCTGACTTGGCCGGGGCTGCTTTGTATCTTGAGACTGGCAGAGCGCGGGGGACGCTGGGCCGGGGCTGGGGCGGCAGGCCGTGGCTGTCCATCTTGTGTGTGACCAGGGCGTTGGTAGGGTACAAGAACTTGGCATAAGACACCACCTGGAGAGGCAAGGGTGTCAGGGCTCAGTCCCTACTGCCCCTGGGCCCATGGCCCCGTCCTGAGACCAGAGGGAGGGCAAGCTGTGCCTTACGCCTTCCTGCTGCAAGAGGGCCCCGCACAAACGCCACCCTTACGTGGACAGGGAAGGACCTACTGAGAGCTAACGCTCCCAGGCAGCCCCGCGCTGGATGCTGCTCACCTGGGGTTAGCGTCCTCAGCAACAAGAATGTTCCAGAATGCCACCCTTGCCCTCCTGTGTGGGGTCTGCAGCACAGGGACCTTCTCCCCGCCTCTGACCGACAGCAGAGGAGGCACCGGGACACCCTCCCGACGCAGGTCATTTTTTGTCACTTGGCCGCTGAGTGAGGCGATGGGGTCTGTTCTTACGGGGCTGTGGGGCTTCCACCCACACCGGGCGTTTTATAAGATTCAGGGGGAAACGCAGCTCCACGTGTTTACTGCCTTGGTGAGCGCAAGCTCTGTGCCCGCCCACCCGCCCCGACCGTGGACGGCACCCACACTTGCCTTCCCATCTGCTCCCAGCTCGACGCCTTCCAACTCAAAGACCATCTCAGAAGACACGGAGACGCCACCGGAGGGGTGCCTCTGCTTCTGGCTGTCCACCCTGAGGTCACTGCAATGCACAGGATGGGGGACAGCTGCCTTCCTCTGCCCCTGGAGGAGGCCCAGTCCCGCCGCTCCGCGGGCCCAGCACTTCCTGTTCCAACACTCTGGAGGTTGGCAGTAACGGGGCAGCACTGACCTCTATCTGAGGCCACCCCCTTGGCCAGCGTGGCCCAGGCCCATCCCCCGTGAAGGGTTCCCTGTTGCCAGGCCCCTTGGTGCCGCCCCCGCCCTAACGGCCGTATCCTTCTTCCCGGAGTTCTGTGTGGGACGCATTTGCCTGGACTGCTCACGAGGACGCAGGGCAGCATCCCCATGAGGCGCGTCCCAGGCATCTGCACTCAAGCAGCTCAAACAAAATAACGGTGCAGACACACCCCTGCTAGAGAACCAGGACCCAAAAGGCCTTCAGAGCTCCTGAGGAGCTTTGGCAGAGCCGATCCCCTGAGCTCGGTGCCTCCCCGGGCCGCTCACCTGACCCGCAGGCCTTCTCCGTAGGGCAGCACTGAGAAGGCCGCACACAGGGACCGCCTGGCGCAGATGAGCACGATCCTGGGGGGAGGTGCTGGTCAGAGGAGGTGGCGGGCGTTTCTGGGACAGAATTCCTGCCCCCCTAGACTTGGGTGACACAGGCTGCTGGCTGGGACTACCGGGCCCCTGGGCTCACTGAAGCCAGCCCAGGCCTGCGCCTCAGCACCAGCACGAGCCCGTCACGCTGAGGGTCACGCTGGGGGGACGGGGTCTGGGCCGCTGCTAGGAGAACAGAGCTCCCCGACCAGGGCGCTGGGTGGAGGCTCGGCAGCATGGCCTCCAGCAGGAAGGGCAATGGGCTCAGATGCCTCAGGGCTGGCAGGGCGGGCCGTGAGGGCGGGCGATGGGAACCCCTGGGGCCCCCAGGCAGCGCCTACACACACAGAAGCTCCGAGGGCCACCGCACCAGGCCTGTACCCGTTTGGGGCCCCTGCATCCTGGCTTTTAGCTCAACCACCCCCTGTGCTTCCCAAACAAACCAAGCCCTTCTCTCTTGGCCACATTCCATTGCCACACCTGCTCTGTGGCCCTTCCCCTGGGCTACCAGCGAGGAGGACAGGGTAGGACCCAAGCCCTCGCTAGGTGCGAGGTGGACACGGTGGGCAGCTCCAGGGCTACAGGCAGGGGCCCAGGACCGGATGGCAGCCCTGCCTCTGGGCGGCCACGTGCTTGCTGTGGCACGTGGTACCTGCTGTTCCTGGTATCATACTGCCTCATGTTCTTGATGAAGTGAGTCTTCTTCAGGCCTTTGTGTCTTGGGGATCCGGATATGTGTTTGGTTCTGCAAGGTAAAAACCAGGTCACTCTTCCCTCCCTCGAGACCCCCTCTGGCCCCGGGTCTCAGAGACACTTACCTTTGAACTGAGGCACATCCCACAGCATCTTCCAGGAACTCGAGAGAGCAGCGCTGGGAGGCGACTCGCCTTCTGTAAGAAGACAGAGCAGGGCCTCAGCTAACAGACCTGGGAAGGGGCTGCTCTCGGACCCAGAGACGTGCGCTCAGTCTTCTCCCTGCCGAAGGGGCAGCCCACAGCCACCGACCGGGTCAGGAGCCGGTCTGGGGTGAGGTCTGAGCCTTGGGGAGGGCCACCCAAGGACCAGAGTTTGCCAGAAGAATCCAAGCGGGACCAGCACCCTGGTCCGCTGCCCGTGGCCTCCTAAAGCTCAGCCTATATGTCCCAGGCGTCCTCTCTGGCCCAGGATTGGCAGGGTGGGTCGTGCTTACCCACAGCAGGCTGAAGGCAATGAGGCGCTGCAGGAAGGCCTTCCAAGATCGGAGGAGCTGCTCCTGGAGAGCTCACAACCTCCTACCCCGTGTCAGGGGAGCTTCTCACGCCTGAAGGCTCAGAAACCCTGCGTGTCTGCACCCTCAGTTCGAGATCACAAACCCCGATTACTGGCACCCAGGCCACCACTGTGGTCACCTGTCAACCTCCTAGTCCTCATGGGGGGGACATGCACATCTCACCAGTAAGGCCCACTTATGACAAAGCTGTGCAGATGGGCCCCAAGTCCCCACACCTTCCCAATGAGAGGGAGGCTCCCAGAGGCCAAGGCTGCGTGGTCCACAAAACAAAGCGACATGGGCGCTGCACTCAGCCCAGGCCGGCAGGTGCCAGGTGCCCTGCGTGTCTAGAGTGTGAACTGAGTCCAGGCTCCTGGGGAGGGGTCGGGGGGACACACGTGGCCGAGGAGGCCACTTCTGGGAGCTATAGCCTGCCCAGAAGCAACTCTGTCCTCCCGCAGGACCCCTGGCTGACAGATGAAGCCCAGTGTGGTCAGGCCACCTCACCAGGTGGAGCGAGCCTAGAATCCACGTGGCCACCGGCGTGTGCTAGGGGCCCAGCCGCCACCTCCTGCCACGGAGCCACTGCCTGTGGGAGCGTAGAGCAGCTGGGCACCTGCCCCAGGTCACACAACCAGGGCAGTCAGCCACAGCCCAGGTTCCACGTAAGTCTTTAAAATGACAGAGGCAGCAGACACTCGCTGAAAAGAAACCAGAATCGAACACAGCACAACCTCTAGTGAGATGCTGGGTGTCCCCCACTGCGGCCCCACCTCCGGAGAGGGGCGGGGCCTGGTGGGGGGGGAGGGCACCCGCCTGCTGGATGAGAGTGCTTGAGGGTGCTGTGAGTGCGAGAGTCCATCAGAGAGGGGAGCCCAGGCTGGGGCCGCGGTCTGAGGACCGGCCGGGGGGGCGGGGGGAATGGGCCCAGGGGCCTCTGCAGGCGGGTGTGCAGCTGCTCAAGGGACGGCAGGAGGGGCATGTCCGGCGGACACCCAGCGTCCTAAGAAGCCTGGGGGGCGGGGGCGGGTGAGTAGGTGGACGGGCAGGACCCATGCCAAGAAAAGCCGCTGACTTGGGTAGAGCCCGAGCGGCCCTGCAGGGCTGGGCTCAGAGGCCCCGTGCAGCGGCCCCGTGAGGCTTCCTCAGGGCATTTTCCAGGTGGTGCCCCAACGGCTTCCGCACACCTGGGACCTCACCTGCAGGGCCCAGGCCAGCAGCGGTCTCCACAGAGGCCCGGCCCCGCACACAGCCTCTGGCCCGCTGCCCGGCAGGCGAGACATGGGCATCTGCCGCCTTGCTCGCACCTTCTGTTGATTCTGGGATGATGCCACTCAGCTCACCAGGCTTTAAAATCTGTTCCCAGTTGCTTTTGCAGGTACCTGTGGTTTTCTTCCACTTCTCTCTCCTCCTGAGCATTTTACAGATACTCAGCCCTCACGATATCTGCACACGATGTGCGGTGTTACTACTCTCAGTTCACACGTGGGGAAACTGAGGCACAGAGCGGGCAAGCAAGCTGCCCGAGATCACACAGCTGGTCAGGTGCTACTGGGACCTGCACGCCCGTGGGCGTTCTGTGCATTTGCCAACAGCAGCAACACTGCCTCTCTACCCCCTGCAGACCCCGGGGCTGGGCTGGCTGGAATTGAGGCCACCCCTCAACCATGCCCTCAGGCGCTCCTCTGCTGAACTTGGCCTGCGTTCCAGGTGTGCTGTTTGGGGTGGCATGAAAAGCCTATGACAATGCTGATCACCGAGCCCCAAGCTCTGATGCGCAGGTCTGCGGGGGCACGTGGGACATGGGAGGCCCAGGCGTGCAGACCTACTGTGTTCTCAGGATCAGGCTGATGTGCAGATATGGGGGGGTGGTACATCCCCGTCTGCAGAGGGCCGAGTGAGGGCACAGTGATGAGCTGGTGGCTGCAGAACATTCTGGAAGCGCAGCGTCTGGGCAGGAGAGAGTCTGGGCTCCCAGGGACCCCAGACTCTTTGGGTGTGGAGGTGACTGCGTGTCGGGCGGCACCTGGTCTGCAGGGTTCTCAGAAAGTGGAGGCCGTAGGGCAGCTGGCAGTCAGAGCCCCGGTCGTGGACGCACACGGCTATCTAGGGGCCGCCCCAGGTGGTCAGGCGGTGCCTACCCTTCCCAGAACGTGGAGCAGCTCAGCCGCTCCGGGGACAGTGCCCCTTTCAAAAGGGACTGCTGGCTAGTCAACCTCTGGCAGGTGGCTCCTCTGGAGGAATGTCCAGCCCCTCAGTGAGTCCCGAGGTGAGAGCACCACGCCCTCGCATGTGGCCCCAGCAGGATGGGCTCCGGCCAAGGGTGCCCTGCTCAGCCTCTCTGGAAACTGCCCCCCAGGAAGGTGTCCGTGTGGCCAGCAGGCATGACAGGACATCCCAGCAGCTGCCTCTGCAACAGTCCCCGCGGGAGGCAAGCCAGCGCGGTCAGCAGGAGCTGGGCACGCCGCACTCAGCGCACCTGCATGCACGGCACCCACGGTGGGGACGGACGCTGGCTGCGGAGAGCTTCTGGGGGACGGCGTGTGCTGCCCCCAGGGCGCGACACACATTTTACACCCCCATTTAGAAACACTGCTAACAAATACGCTACAAAGAACAAAACTTGGGCTCTCTGCTCCCTGCACCGCCCCCCTCCCCTGCCAAGTCGCCCCAGCCCAGGAAGCCTCTCTGCTGAGCCACGGCCAGGGCCAGGGTCCGCGGGATGGGGTCTACTCACCGGCGACTGGCCCGAGGCTGCCTGCGTTGGACTCTTGGGGGAAGAAGGAGCCAAGGGTCGGGGTGTGGGAGAGGCACAAGCGGCCACTGTACGGACCACGGGCCTGCTCAGCCTCTGGTTCACTGTCAGAATTGCCGCCCCCCACCCCAGATGTGAAATGCGCCTGCAAACAGGAAGAGAAATCACTACTGGACGGTTTCTATCGTCTGACTAACGCCCTTTACTTTGTCACTGCAGAAATACCCAGCCAAGGAAGGCTCCCACCTGAGGTCTGTTTGAGGGCCGAGAACCACCCAAACAGAGTGAGGGGCCAAGTGAAGGGGTCAGACCAGCTGGTGTGGGCTGTTGACAGGCACTCGTGCCCACGACTTGGGCCCCTCTCCTGCTCCGTGCCCATCTGAGCATGGCACCTGACCTCGCAGATCCTTGTGCATATCTGCCCAAGGAGTGGTGGTCCTAGGCACCCCATCTCACCAAGTCCCTGCCAGGAAAAGCACAAACCCCACATTCCAGCCAACCGCTCCGAGAGGCCTGAAGTTCCCCCAGTGATGGGACCCCAGGTGTGGTCTCTGGGGGCCAAGTCTCAGCAAGGCCTCCGAGCCGCCACGGGATGATGCGCCTCTAGGCTCTAACCTTGGCAACCATCTCCAGCTGTCCTCCAGCAAGAACCCCTCAAATCAGAGTTGTAAGCAAATTGCCAGATGCTACACTGAAAATGGTTTAATTTCGACAGGAGCTTGGCAGCTTCGGGAACACGAAGTGGCTCCTGGCCAGCATGGCAGCTGAAACCCCAGGCCCTTTCTCGGAATCGTTCCAGTGTGAACCGTCCAGAGCTGCGAGGCTTTCTGCTCCCCCCTACCGCAGCAATGTCCCTGGCCTCACGGCAGCACCCCTAGCTCCCCTGTGCCTTGGACACTAATGAGGGCTGTCGTGGGCTGAGCTGTGCCCCCCAAAAAGTTATGTTGAAGTCCTGACCCCTGACATCTGTTACTTTGGCCCTGGTTAGAGACAGGATCTCTGCAGATGTGACCAAGTGAAGAGGGGGCCCTTCGGGTGGGCCCTGATCCAATGACTGGCGTCCTTACAAGGAGAGGCCAGGTTCAGACACAGACACACAGGACAAGCATCATGAAGACGGAGCAGAGACTGGAGGGATGCCTGGGCCACCCAGAGCTGGGGGGAGGCAAGAAGGCTCTTTCTCTGGGGCTTCCAGAGGGAGCGCAGCCCTGCCCCGCCCCAATCGCAGCCCTGCATCCCCTAAGACAGAGAGAGGAAGTGAGGCTGCGGTCCGACGCTGCCCAGCTCGCGGGAACCCCCTCGGGTTTTCTAGGAGAGGAGGGTGCGGGGCCCGAGAACCTGTTTCTGCCAGCTGGAGGAGCCCAGAAGCCTGCCTGCTTGCCTTAAGTGACCGTGGTGTTGAGATGAAAGCAAACACCGTGTTAAAGGTTCTAGGAGGGAGGTTTGGACTCCAGTGACTTGCTCACTGGCTTAGCAGGAAAAGCCACACCGGGCTGAACCCCGAGGGTGAAACACAACTTCCCTGCTGTGGACTGAGTGTGAGCACTCACTGGGTAACCTGCTTGTGACAAGTGTCTGCTCACCTGGCCCTGGCCACGGCCACCCCTCACTGAGCCCTTGACCTCATCTGACCTCACAGAGCCCCTCAGGTATGTAGTACAGAAGGCAAAAGCACTTCACAGAGGAGTAAACTGAGGCTCAGGGAGGCTCCTGCCCAAGGTCACAACAGAGCCCCTGACGGGTGGACCTAGGATGACAGCGCGTCTGTCCCCAGAGCCTGGCTCAAACCACCACACTCATGGTACAGACTTGAGGAGGGGGCCCCACTACCGCCACTCTGGAAATACAACTGATCCTCAGACTGGGCCTGCAGCTAAGAGCCCCTTAGCTTGGCTGGATGCCCCTCATGCACTCTGCAGCGACTCTCTTGGGCAGAGCCCGAGGAGGGACAGTTCTGCGCAGGCAGGTGTGGCCCCAGAGGGCAGGAAGGAGGGAGCAGCAGGAGAGGGTTCATGTCCCGGGTGGAGGGACAGAGGGACGGGGGTGGGTGCAGCAAAAAAACCAAAGAGCACCCCGCTCACATCATTTCCCGTCCTGCGCCAGCGTCCTCCCCAGCTCCCAGGAACGGGTGGTGCGGGGGCCCCACCAGCCCCTGTGGCCTCGCAGGGCTTCTGCTCACAGCTGCTGCACCCAGCACCCACGCACCCCCCCCCCCCCAAGCCCTTCCCTGGAGCGTGGCTCCAAGGGGCAGGCTGCCGGCTAACCTGGTTTGCAGGGTCTGGCCCACAGCAGGGTTGCCTGTTTGCTGAGCAGAGAGCCTAAAACGACATGCGGTCTGCCCAGAATGCACACGCACTCCAAAAGGGGAAGGGGGCGGCCCAGCGTCAGACAGCGGACGGAGAGAGTAGACACAAACTGCTCGCAGGAAGCTCGGGTCTGGCAGCAGGTGAGCCCCCTTCCCTCTGAAGCCCCATGACTCGTCAACGCCACAGAGGGACTGCAGAGGCCCGGCGTGATCTGGGGACCATCCTCCGGGCGGACTCTACGACTTCAAGGAAGAGGACAAGTAGGCTTTGGGGCTCTGGTTTTAAAATGGACTGATTTCCACGGATCAAATAGTTTTTTCTGAACATGAGCCTCCTCTCGGATAAGCAGTCCCGTCTCCCCAGGGATGGCAGGACTGTGCTGCTCAGCAGCCGTGTTCGGGGCTGAATGATCGCTTGGCTCCACTCAGCCCCCTTACCGTCTCTGCGGCCTCAGCCAGGCCTGCTTGTGGAAGGGTCAGGTCCACGGGCATCCTCCTGGCCTGCCCAGGAGGCAGCCGCTTCTCCACAGAGTTGGAAATACTTCCGTCTACGGTGTGACGGTGCCCTCAGTCAGCACTCAGCCGTGGGCCACACACCAGAACTCAGAATGTAACGTCAAGAACTGATAACCAAGCCTGCATTCTGGTCTCAACCCCATCATCTTCAGCGCTGTCTGACGGCCAGGGGTGTGAGGCAGCCATGGTGACCTCCAGGTGACAAGAGCCGCCTCTGAACCCCAGGGACTCGAGGCCTCGGCCCACCCATGCAGGGCAGTGAGCTGCAGGGCTCTGCTCTCGGCCCCTCCCTGCATACCTGCGGGGCCTGCCTCAGGAGGGCCTGCCCTGCGGCTCTGTTCTGCAGACAAAGGCTAAGCAATGCCCTTCCAGAAGGACTGCGATAGCAGCCTGTCCGGAGTCCCAGGCCCAGGCACCAAATCACTCGTCACGGTGAAGGTGGGCAGTGGGAGGGTAGGGGATAGCCCCAGCGTCTGGAGGAAGGGGCACCCAAAGCTGAGCTCTGCAGGCAGCTGTGGAAGGGTCTCTGGGAGAAGAATGTGGGTGTCTGGCAGCCAGGGGCTTTCTGAGCACAGGCAGACTGGAGGGCCAGGGGTGGTGGCTGCTCTGGGTTGGGCTGAGGGCTTCCCAGACACAGGGAATCAGGGCAGGGAGAGTAAGTGCAAGCTGGGAACAGACAGGGCCAGGGACACTGAGCTCAGAGGGACTGGGGTGGGGGGACAGCAGTCAGCATGGAGGTAATGGGGTGGACCAGGGACCAGTAAGTTGGGAGGCTGGGAGGTTCGGCCGGGCGCAGGGGCTCGGAAGCCACATGTCACAGGGCAGGGGGACTGGAGGGGTCACTCGGCTTGGAGAGCACAAGGAGACACACAAGGGATGCTTGAGAGTCCCTGAGTCCTGGGACTGACAAAAGCAGGTTGGGGAGGGGCGTGTCCAGGGCTGTGTGTCTGGGGGCTGATAAGGGCGGAGGGAACCCTGAAACTCAGGTTTCAGGGGATTGCCAAGGTTGAAAGGGGCTGACAGAATTAAGGGGACCATGACCCCTGTGTCTGGGGACACGGCCTGAGGACCGCTGACCCCCACATCTTAGACTCATGGGGCCCAGGCAAAACTCTCTTTCTAGTGCTGGCAAAGCCCAGGACACCCCAACCCTGTGTCTGGGGCTCCCAGGGGAGCGGGGCCCCCTTCTGATCCCTAAGTCCTAGGCGACCCTCTGTCATGGGCTCCCAGGGCCCCAGGTGACCCTGATCCCCAAATCCTGTGCAGATGGGGCCCTGGACCACTCCACCCCCATCCCCTGGACCCATGACTCCCAGGTCACTCCGACCCTGTGTGCTGAGCTGTCAGGTCACCCCAGCCCTGCGCGGGTCCGGCCCAGGGTCCCCACTCACCTCTGGCGCTGCATGTCCAGCCCGAGTCCCAGGCCGAGGCCGAGGCTGGCGGGCGCGGGGCCGGGCGCCGGGCTGAGCAGGCCCTGGGGCGCCGACGCCCTGCCCGCGGGCCCGGGCAGCCCTGGAAGGCCGGCGGGGGGCGCGGGCGGAGGCGGCGGCGGCGGCGGCGGGGCCCCGCGGGCGGGGGGCTCGGGCCCCGGGGGTCCTGATTTTTTTTTTTTTTTTTTTTTTTTTTTTTTTTTTTTTTTTT
>NW_022589753.1:1378381-1460661 GCF_004348235.1 Phoca vitulina | reverse complement strand
AGAAGAGCGCGGCCTGGCGGCGCCGCGAATCCCCGCGCCTCCGGAGCGCCTGCGGCGGGGCCCGGGCAGCGGGGCCGGGGCCGGCGGGCGGCGGGGCCCTGGCGGGTCCGGGGCCGGGGCCGGGGCCGGGGGCCGGGCCCTGGGCTCCACCCGCCGCTGCCGCGGCCATCCTCCGACTGAGCCCGCCGGCCGCCCGCCGCCACCGCCCCACCTGCGCGCACGCGCCCGCGCACGCCGCCCATTGGCCGAGGCTCGCCCACATGCAAATGTCTTGCCGTCGCGCTTACCCATTGGCCCGCGCGGTGCCCTGGGCGGGCCGCGGAGTTCCGGGGCGGCTCCCCTGGGTCCTAGAGGCGGTTCCGCTGCGCCCCCGGGGAGCGGGAGACCGGCGCCCGCGGGGCACTCTACCCCGCGGGGCCTGGCCGGGGGCCCAGCGGCGGCGCTGGGCCAGGTTCGAATCCCCGCCTCGGACGCAGCGGCTGCGGGGGCGCCGACGCCCGGTTCTCCTTGCGGGGCTGCGGCGTTCATGGTCAGCGTCGGTGCAGCCTGAGTCTTTAGGCTCCAGTGCACGTCTCCTGTGGGGTGTGGGTCCGTGCTAGCGGCTGGGGCGCGGGGTGGGGGGCTGAAGCTGTGCCGCCTGCCCTCTGGGGGGGGGCGTTCAGGTTGCAAAGGGCCATCCCCTCGAGGAGCCCCTAAGACTCCCTGGAATGGCGGGCGGTGCCGCCTGGCTTCCCTCACTGACTGAAGAAGACACCGAGGGTCTGAAGGGAGAAGGCACCTGCCTGGAATCACCGGCATGTCGGGGCCGTGCTGGGCCTTCAGTCCCAGGCAGAGTCTTGCACTGCCCTCAGCAGCAAGGTGACTTTGAGCCTTGGTGCTGCCTAGGCCTCCTTGCCCTCTCCTGTACCCGGGTGCCCCTGACTTCAGAGCAGGTGGCTCCATGCTCAGGTGCTGCTTCTGGAGCCCCCAGGAGCCCACCTGTGTCTTTGCGGGGACAGGGTCCTGCCGCCACCTTTAGGCCACTCTTCTGGTCTGCCCAGCGTTCTGCCTGGGACAATGACTTCAGGGTACTGTCAAGGTGAAGCGGGCTCCTGAGGGGGCATCCCCAGGCTGCAGGTCCGGGCACCTGCTGGTGGGCTCGCCCACACAGCTCAGAGAGCGCTTCTGCGTGTGGCCGCTCAGCACACGCCATTACCCCGCGTGTATTCTGTGCCCATGCTGGAGCGGGCGTGGGGCGGGGCGGGGCAGACGCCATGAGACAGAGCTTCCTGTCCCAAGGGAGGCCTACTGCATGGCCCGGCTCCCCTTTTGGACCCCATACCCCCCTTCACAGTGGCCGTGTCCCCTCCTACTGATCTTCATTTGCCACCATGCGTAGGCTCACCCAGTGTCCAGCCTGACCTCTTTCCTCTTCCCTCTGCCCTTCCAAATTGGTCTTCAAAGCCTCTCCCATGCCTGGGAGGGAGTGGACAGTTTCCCATCAGGTAGAAAGTGGGGCTTGAACACGTGCCTCCAGGTGCTCATGGGCACGAGAACTGCACTCTGAAGGCCCCTCTTGGGGAGTCCCCGTGCCCACTGATGGTGCCCTCTGCCGCTGCTGCCTGCCGATGCACAGGGAGCAGGGAGCTAAGAGCCTCAGCTCCAGTTTCAGCCTCCTCGGCCACCTGCCAGCTGGGTGACCTTAGGTGAGTTACTTGCCCTCCCTGAGCTTCAGCTTCTCTGTCTGTAAAGTGGGGGTGCTAGCTGTGTGTGCCTCGTGGGGCGCTGGTAAGGGAGGAGTGAGACCAGGGCTGTAAAGTGCTGTGCCCAGGGGATCATGGAGGGGCAAAGTGACAGAGGAGTGTTATCTGCTCTTGCTTCTCGGCTCCACATCCATGCTTGTCTGCAGCGTGGTGACAGAGCTGGGCCCTGGAGTGTTGTTTCTCCTTTGCCAGTTGGCACTGAGTGACGTTTTGAGGGTGGTGGGGGGACCCCAGGAGGAACGTGGTCTTCTTGCAGGGTCTGTTGTGCACTCTCCCTGGGCTCCCACACCATGTGGCTTCTCCACTGCCCAGGGTACCCCTGAGCCAGCCCTGGCCTACAAGTCAGATGTGAATGGAGCACCCAACTTTTATTTGATTTCAGGAAAATCAAAACAACTTTTAACAGGAGGTTTCACACACACTTACACACAAACATGCACATACACACCCCTACACCTCCCTCTTGGGAAATTAGTCCCTTTGGGGTTTGGGCCAGCCACAGGGAGCAAGGCGGAGTGGTGTTCCCATGGTCCGGCCTGTGCTTCCAGTTTGCCCCAGGCCTCACCCAGCCCAGTTATTGCCCGGTCTCCTGCCTTTGCCTTGCATCGGGCAGTTCTTAGATTTCTCAAACTTCATGTGCAGGTGTGGCCCCAAGACCCGGATTCAGTGGGTCTGGGATGGGGCCCGGGAACCTGCTTAAGCTCCTCTCGCAGAGGGTGCTCTGAGACACACCCTCCGGAAGTGAGAATGGTTGAGGGAGCAGGATATCCCTGAGCGCTAAGGGTGAGGTCCTGGGCCAGCTGCCCTGGGGCCCTGCAGGTGGCCGAGCGGTCGGCGGCAGATGTGGGGCCAGGGCCTCAGGAGTAGCCAGTGAGGAGGGGACTCTGTGGGGGGACTGGTACACATTTCCTGTTCTTTTCCCTGCAGCCCTCCCTAGAGGTGCCCCTCTGCAAATGGGGCTGGTTTTGTTCCTCAGGCCTGGATGCATCCCAGAGTCTCTCGAATCATCTGCGGAGGCAGGTGGAGACCCAACTGACCCCTGAGTCTGCCAGCCGAACATGCCATCTTTGACACCTTTGATCCTGGGTGTCCCACCTCTGCTGGGGTGCCCCACACCCTCACCACCCAGCGTATTTGCGGGACTCCACGAGGGGGCGCCTGAGACCACTGCTCGTGCTCCGCGCCCCGACAGGGCCGGGGTGGCCAGGCAGCAGGGCCCAGGGAGTCAGGGAGGCCAGTGGAGTTTGCGATGGTGAGAGGTGGGGGCAGCCCAGGAAGGGTTGCCTATGAGCAGCCGGGGTGGGGGCTGGGCTGGGCTGGGCTGCAGCCGGAGTCACCCCTGCCTCCCCTGCCTCCCCGAACCCTACTTCCCCCAAGGGAGCAAATGCTAGGGTGTGGGAGGGGCAGCAGGACCAGCTGGTCATTTCTGAGATGGGTAGAGATGGAGGGGTTCAAATGACCAGCCAAAGACCCCTTCTTGGGCTTCCCAGCCCCTGTGGCCACAGGCCAGGACCCAGTCCCCTCCTGCCCTGTGCTGGGCCGTCTGCCGGGCTGGTGGCCAGGTGGGAAGCCATGTCTGGGCAGGCTGTGGTGCCCCTGGGAGCAGCCTGCTAAGTCTCCTCCCAGCTGCTGTTGCTGGGTGAGGGGCTGCTGTCCTCAGGGTGCCTTGGGCTCCCGGGCCCCTCGTGTGCTGTCAGGGGCTCCCCTGGATTCCTTCTTGCCGGTGGCGGCTTCCTGGGGGCTGTGGAGAGTGGAGCAAGGTTAGGTGGGAGCACAGCGGTGGGCTGGCAGCAGTCGGTTCTCGCTCACTGCGATGCGGAGTTCTTGCCCAGGGCCTCGTGGACAGGATTTGGGCGAGGGGAGCGAGCACTTGTGAGCCCACACTGGTGGAGTTGACTCGTTCCTGGAAGCAGGAGACACCCGGGCAGGGCGGGTCTGATTGAAGGGTGAGCATGGCCACCTGGCGGGAGGGTGGGCTCTCTGCGGGTGTGTGACCCTGCAGACCATCTGGCCCCAGTGCCCGAATGCCTTGCTGAAGGTCCGGGACCTTCTGGATAAATCGAGCTTCTGGGGAAATGCTCTTAGGGTGCCCAGGGCCCTGGTGGGGTGCCTCCATGGGCCTAGGGTACAGGGGAGGACCCTTGCAGGCTGGTCCTGCTGAGACGCTGTGCCCTAGGCCCATCTCTGATGCAGAACGAGCTCAAGTTCTGGGTCAGAAGAGTCAAGTAGGGATCCTGACCCCATGCACCAGCTCTGTGAGCTTGGGCAGGTCATCTCACTTCTCTGAGGGCTAGTTTTCCCAGCTCTGAAACAGTGATGACCATCCCTGGGCAGGGTGGTGAGCCCCAAAGGCAGTGGTTACTGTTTATCTCCACCTTGAACCTCTGCACGGGCGCTGCCCTTGGCGCTGAGTGGTGCCAGCCACAGGCTGGGTCAGGGCCCCGTTCTCACTGACCAGCAGCGTGTGTGTTGCAGCGTTCGGATACCTGCTTGGGAGCCCCCGTCTTGGCCCAGCCGGGAGGACCGGGGAGAGCTTGGCTCCGAGGGGGGCGGCGGATGCCCCAGCACCCCTGTGGACTGTGGCCACCAGGACAGTTTCCCAGCATGCCCAGCAGGAAGTGGCTTGAAATAAGACAGGTGTGCTGGCCTCCTCCACCGTGTGCTCGAGCAAACACAGGCCACTGCCACTTTCCCGGCAACAATGGCATATTGTGGTGGCCACAGTCCAGCCTGCCTGTCGCGGGCCCGCGTGCACAAACACTGGGGCGGCATCCATTAGGAGCTCAGGCCTTCACAGGCGCCTGGCGCCCTGCGGAGCTGCCTCTGCGGCCAGAGCAGGAAGCGGAAGGTCGCGCTGATCCCCTCAGGCCAGCCCGCCGCCCTACGGGGAGGAGCCCACAGGCACCACCCTTGGCACACATCCGAGCAGCCCCCCGTGCCTCAGCCGGAGCAAACACCTCCACACCCAGAGGGCAGCACCCTCCTGCTGCTCCTCTTCGAAGGTGGACGGGGGTCCGGGAGTCCCCCCACCACGAGGGACGGGCAGAGTGGCAGGGCTTCAGGGCCCCCAGGCCTGGGGGCTGCTTGTGGCCCAAGAGGCCCCTCCGCCCTGATGGCAAGGACGGTGAGAACCACTGTCCTCAGCCTTATTCCGCGGAAATCTCACGCTAGCCCTGGTATTGCCCCCCTTTCTGGGGGGAAACTGAGGCTCAGGTTGACGGGACTGGCTCGGGCTGCACAGTGAGGCTGAGAAGAGCCAGGATTCACGCTGTCCTGACCTGGGTCCCTCCTCTTAAGGGGTCTGTGCCAGGAGAGGTTCAAGGGCTGGTTTCTGGTTCCTAGCAGCCAGAAAGGTGGGGTGGGGGCATGGTGTTTCAGCTGCCCCCTGCCCCCCATGGCCCCGTCCGCGTACCTTTGCACCACGGGCCCGAGGGCCGTCTCCTCTTCTGCGGCAGCCCTCGCCTGCACTCCTCGGTGCCGGAGCACCTGGACCCCTCCCCTGGCGGGCTCGGCTTGGCCCCCACCTCGGAGCTCAGGCCCACCTGGGGGTGTGGGGGTGTGGTCAGGAGAGGACCTTCCCCCAAGCCTGGGGCAGCCCTGGCTCAGTGGCCCCAACTGAGTGTGTGGCTGGGGACCCACCTCATTGTCCGAGGGGTCCAACTCGTCCAGCTCGTCTGACTCCAGCCCCTGCACTTGGGCCTTGCTGAGTTCTGCAGGACGCAGGGTGTGGGTCAGGCCGGGCTGGGGGCCCTGGAGCCTAGCAGAAGCATAGACCTTTCTAATGGGCCAGACTAGGAGTGACAACTGAAGGAAACTGAGGCACAGAGGGACTGTACCTCAGCGTCTCCCGTGCCTTCTGCAATGACCCTGCCAGCCGGGCTGTCCCCAGGCTTGGTCGCTCTGTGACGGGGAGCTCACTACCTGCCCTGAAGCCCTAATTGCTAGGATGCCCTTCCCTTCACTGCCTATGATCAGAGATGTGCCTGCCCTGGGCCCCCACCTCTTCTCTGGGTCTGTAGCTGGGGTGCCAAGCCCTAGACCCAGGGTTTGGCGGGGCAGCCCAGGGGACTGAGCTGGGCTCTAGGACAGGTCCCCCCCAGCTGATGCTGACCACTGCCCCTCCCTTCCCACTATGGCACCACTTCCTGGGTTCTCAGGGCCCCAGGTACTCACCCTTACCTGGGGGGCCATCAGCATCAGGCCTGTGTGGGTTGGGGGGAGATTTTGGCTTCCCTCTCCCCTCAGCTCCCGTCCCGCTTGGAGAGGGCATGTTTGGGTGGGGCCCTGTTAGAGGTTGGGAGGGATCCTGGGGGGAAACAAGTAAGCGGCTTGAATTCACCTGAGGCAACTGCCCTGCTTCCAGCCCAGTGTTGGGAAAGGCGGTGAGACTCCGGCTCGGCCCCGGCTGCCGCTGGAGGGTGAGCCATCTCCCCTCTAGTGCGAATCAGGCTTTCTCCCGGGGACCGGCCTGATGGTGCAGAGGGAAGCACAGCCCGGGCCCCGGCGGGGTGCTGGCCCGGGCTGGGGGCATGTGGAGGCCAAGAGCAGGGGTGGGCCCCTTACCGCAGGAGCGGAGGGCCCTTCTGGCTCTGGAGCTCTGGCTTCCTTGGTACCGTTGCTGAGTCCCCGGGGTCCAGACCGGGCAGGTAGCTCCACTCCCTGAGGTGGCGCCAGGCTGGGAGTGTGGGCACTCGGGGGGCTGAGGGACCCCGGCCGGCCCCGAGGCTTGGGGGCATGCCGGCCCCGGCCCCGCTCGGAGAGGTCCAGGGGCTTGTCTGGGACATAGTCTCGTGTGGCCCTGTCTTCCTGTCCCCTGGGGCTGCCTGGGCCTGTGGGCTGTGTGTGCCCCCCTCCGGACAGGGCTGCTCCGGCCGCCTCACCCTGGGGGCCTTCCGAGTCAGAGCTGACTGGTGGGGAGGGTGGGGTCCCCGCTGGCGTGGGCGGGCCCCTCAGCCTGGCACTGCCCACCCGCCCCTGTGCCTGCAGCTGCTGGGCCAGGAGCAGGTGCAACGCTCCTTTTAGCCGAGGGTCTCGCACGTCCACCAGGGCGCCCGGCAGCCCCAGTAGGCCCACCGGCTCATCCCAGGCCTCTGCCTCCCCAGCCTTCGGGCCCTGGGGCCGGGGGCCACGGGGGGCTGTGGCGGGGCCTTGGGGGCTGCAGCGGGGGCTCTGAAGGTGCAGAGACAGGTGATGGTTCAGGAGGCACAGGTGGTCAGCCTGGAGGGAGCGCTTCAGGGACTCATAGGCCGTGGCGGGGGGCCGGGAGGCCCGCAGAAAGCTGCAGGATGAGGAGAAGCTCAACTCCTGTGGCCCTGGGTTAGCCCCCACTTCACAGGGGAGGGCCTGGGGCCCACAGGCGAGCTGTCCCAGGTCACAAGGTGGGTTGTGGAGAGGGGTAGGCCCACGTGGACGGTTGTGGAGGGGCCAGAGCTGGCCCAGGGCCTGGGGCTCTGAGGAGGGACCTGCACATAGAGATCTTTCTCTCTTCGGGGCCTGGGCTACCTGCTCTGTTCCCGGCCACCTGTGTATGATGCTCTCAGACACGGATGATGATCTTAGACTACTTCTGAGAGGGGTTCCTTGGCCTCAGTCCCCATTGCTGCTCCCACACCCCCCGAACTCTGTCCTGCCACCTCCTGAAAGGTGGGACCAGATCTGGAGACTGGGTGCTCCACTGCGGCTGCTCCTGGTGGTGGCCGTGGGTGGGGCCTCACCTGTCCAGTGGGAGGCTGTGCTCGTGGGGGCCTCACCTGTCCAGTGGGAGGCTGTGCTCGTAGGGGCCTCACCTGTCCAATGGGAGGCTGTGCTCGTAGGGTGGGCTGGGCGGGCTGCTCCTGGTCAGTGGCCGTGGGGGTGTCCCGTTGGTGGAGCCCCGGTCAGTAAAGCAGGCCTGGGAGCCCGGCCGCACCACGGCGATGGTCCCATGCAGCTGGTTGGAGATGCGCTGGGGGCTCTGCACGGGGTGGAGGGGTCAGCGCGGCCCTCTGCCCTGTTCTCTCTTGACTTCGGGCAGGTCACCCACCCCCTCTGAGCCTCGCCGCCACCCAGTGGTCCCTGCGCGGCACAGAGGACAGGTGAGCTGGCATAGACCTGGGCTGCCCGCCTCCCGCCTAGGGCTGCCCAGCAGAAGGGGGTCCTCACCGTGTCCGGGGCCCGTGTCTCTGGCAGGCTGGCACTCGGGGAGATTTTCGCTACTGGAGATGTCCTGTACCCCGTAGACTTTTCTGTGGGAGAAGCGGTGGGCAGGGCAGATTGGGAGGCCCTCAGAGGGGTGGGCGGCTCAGCCCCCTGCCCCCCGCCCCGGGCCAGAGGGCTCTGTGATCCTGCAGGGCCCAGCTTTCTGGTCTCTTGTCCCTCAGAGCACCTTCTCTCTGGGGACTCGCACCTGGATGGTCGTCCTCGGCCTCCTCGTGGCCTCCCAGCGTCTTCTCCGCGATGGCCTTCCAAGCGCCCGGGGAGGGGAGTAGTAGGGGTGAGGGGGGGTCTGAGGCACCCTCCCTGTATTGGGGCTTGAGCCTAACTCCAGAAGGGAGGCAAAGACAGGGAGGGTGAGCGAGGGCAGCACCCCCAGAGACAATCAGAAGGGCCAGGGCACCCTCCTGGGGGCCAGGCCAGCCCTGCGGGGACACTGGGGTGACCAGGAAAGAGCCCTCTCCGGACGTTGCCTGGGCTCCACCACCAGTGGCTCATGCGGCCGGGCTGGCTTCTCACAAATGCCAGTGTCCTCAGGGGGGTCTCGGGTGTCGGCTGCCGCGGAGCTGGGGCCCCCACCCCCACGGTTCTGTGCCCTGCTCTCGGCGCCATGTGCCCGGGGCCTGCCGTGGGGAGGGCCTTGGCGACTGAGGGTGTTCGCCTCCCCGCTCACCGCGGGCCCCGAAGCCGCTTCACTTCCTCTTTCAATGTCTCGTTCTCCAGCTGCAGCCGGTTCAACTCGTTGGCTGCAAAAGGCTCTGATTAGTGAAGGACAAGGGGAGGGGAGGCCGGGCAGGGGCAGGGAGGTCCCCTCTGTGACCTGTCCCCAGCCGGCCGCCAGCACTTGGCCCGGGGCTTGCTGGCGGTGGCCGCACGAGTGAATGGGTGAGGCTGCTGAGCCTGGAGGCCTGAAGGCTGGTGGGAGCCCCCCCGCCCCCACCTCCGACACCAAGCTTGTCTCTGGTGAGAGCCCAAGGGAAGGGGGGCTTGTGCTCCTCATCGGCAGGTGGGACCTCCGGGCTCTGCGGGACTACCCTCGTTACAGGGGGCAGGGGTTGAGGTCCTGAGGGCAGGGGCACCCCCAGCCCAGGTGACTGACCGGTGAGGGACATGCTGGGGCTTTGTACCATTGTTTCCCCGAGACCCCATGTCAGGCTGAGCAGGTCCTGGGGGTCACTGGACCCCCACAGGAGGGGACACCGAGGTGCAGGGTGACAGGGGGCGGGGCTCACTGAGGATGAAGACGTGCTGTAGGTTTTGGAGGAGGGAGTTCTCGAACTCCTGCTGCTTCTTCCTGGCCAGCTCCTGGGTGACCATGCAGCGGTCACACAGGCCGGCCCGCAGCCTGCGGGACGGGGTGGGGGTGGGCGGTGAGAGGCCACTCTGAGGAGTGAGACTGAGGCCCACAGAGGGGCTGGGACCCTCAGCGCCTGCTCCCGAGATGTGCCCTTGCCATTCCCAAACGGCGGAAGCCCCACCCCACCCCTACCCTGTGGGCTAAGCGCGCCGTGTTCCGCCGAGTTTGGGAAGGAGCCTCGCAAATGCAGTTGACCTGAGGCTCTGAGAGTCCCGCGGGGGCGGGGGGCGGGGGGAGACCCCTGCCTCGTTCAGTCTGCCCCAGAACTTCCCGAGCTCCGCCGCCCCCCAGCCAGAGCTCACCTGTTCTCCAGCACCCGCACGTTCTCCTTCAGCGCCTTCTGCTGCTCCCTAAGCTGATGGTTCTTGGCACAGAGCTCCTCCACCCTCTGGGCGTCCCTGTGGGGACCAGCCGAGGTGGGGGTTCTGCTCTGCCCGGGAGCCCCACGCTGCCTCCGGGCTGGCCTCGCCTGCCGGAGTAGGTCCCGGCCCGGGGCCTGCTGGGTGCGCCCGCTGTGGGGACTTCCTGGCAAGGGCTGCGCGGAACCAGCAGCCCAGTCGTGAGCGTGACCGGCCGGGTCCACGCGCCGCTCACAGCACTACGGAACTGCAGCCCCATAAGTGAAATGGGGAGTGAGGGGCCACCCCACCGGCCGTGGGGCCTCCCAAGGAGCATTCCTACTGATCACTTTTGGTAGCCCAGGTGCCCACCCCCTGGAGAGTCTCCATTCACTCGGGTGGGCTTGGAGGTTCCATTCCTGGCTCCACCTGCTACTGGAGGCATGGCCTCGGGCCAGTGATCACCCCCAGCCCCCACACTGAGCCTCAGTTTCCCCTTCTGCATCACTGTCTTTCCCGCTGGGCCAGGGTCTGTCCGGACTCACCGGCATCTCTCCGAGTTCAGCTCCAGAAGCTTATTCTGCAGGCCTGGAGGAGCCAGGGAAGGGGTGGGGGTCAGGCCCGGTCCCGCAGCAGAGCCCGGGGCACCTCCTGTCCCTGGCTGTCTGGCAGGGCTCTCCGCAGAGCCCCGCTGCCTGCCTGGACCCCCTCACAGATGCCCCAAGGCTGCCCCACCTGAGGGGCTCCTGCCGCATGCCCCCTGGCAGCTTCCACCTAGTCTCATGGCTGCCTGGGACCCCTTGCAGTCTGGCTCTGGTGTCTGCCTGGAGGTTGGGAGGGACCCTGACACTGGGAGTGACCGGCCACCGGGCCATGTCCCGGAAGTGTGTTTTTGGGGAGGCACAGCAGGGTTGAAATAAAGCAGGCTCTTTGGGGAAACCGCAGCAAGAGGTTGCCTCTTTGCCATCTGGTCGCCCTCGGACGCGGGCCTGCTAGCCCACACAGCCCCCCCGCGTCGCTGGGTCTCTGGGTCGCTGGGGAAGAGATCCAGGCCCTTTGGCCCTCAGGGTGGTGTGTCAGTGCTGGGGAGAGGTGCTGGGAGGGTCTGGCTGGCTCTAGAGTGAGGGGAGTGGGGTGGCTCCAGCCCTGTGGTTAGGGGGTGGAATGCACAGTGTGGGGGCTGGGGCAGAGCTTGGCCTGGGGGTCCTGCAGGGAAGCAGAGGGATTTCAGCTCAAAACCCTGGAATGCTCTGAACAGGCCTCCAGAGCCATGAACTCCCATTCCTAGAGGTGGGCAACCGAGCACCCCCCTGCCCCACCCTGGGCGAGGGGCCCATCTCAGCCAAAGCTTCTGGCTCTCCGCTGGGGGCGTGGCTTTTTATTTCTGCTCTGCTGTCAGTGGACCCTTTGGGAGAAGACCCTCCAGGGCCACACTCAGGGATGCCAATCTGTGGCTGGGCGCCTGGCTACGTGGCAGCTCTGGGCTCTGGGTTAGGACTCCCTGTCTGGGCCTGGAAGGCAGGGTCCCCAGGTCTGGCAAGAATTGGAGGTGACCTGTAGGAGCACCCTGACCGGGCCCAGGTGAGGGCTAGGGACACCTGCCCCCACCCGGCCCCATGACACTCACCTCGGACCTCGTTCTCGTGGACCTCCTTCAGCCTGTTTAGCGACTCTGTGAAGCTCTCCATGGCTCCCTACGGCTCTGGCCCAGACCCCTCTGAGGCTCCTCTTGGCCTCTACTGCCCCTCTGTTCCCAGCCTGGGGAGGAGGAAGTGGGGAGAGGTCATGCTGGCTTGGGAAGGGTCTGTGGGCTCTAGGGCCCCATACGGATGCGCGTGCAGACACAGATCTGTAGAGACACACCAGCCTCATCTGCTCAAGGAAGTGGGCCCCGTACTGAGAGGCTGCAGGGCTCCAAGGAGGGGGCGGGAACCCCTGTGCAGCGAGGCCACTGATTGCTGAGCCCTTCCCCCCTCCCCACAGGCCCTCAGAGGCACCTATGTGGGTCATACACACCCTGAGGTCCACTGCCTGAGACCAGAATTACGGGGCCCGGAAGCCTGGGGCCTGGGCACCCTGGCGCTCACTCCCTTCCAGGCCTTTCTGAGACTCTGCCAGCCTGGAGAGGTCTCGGGCAGGCAGGCAGTTGGGAGCAGTGAGCTCACAGGGCTGTGGGTCCCCACTCCCTCCCCACCTCCCCTCCCCTGCCACTACCCCTGTGGCCACAGGTGGGTCCCAGGCCTGGCAGGCTGGGCCACAGGTCAGGAGGCTGGGCCAGGCCTGGCCCACAGTGACTCCAACACCCGTGGCATGTGCTGTTACCCTGAGCTGCTTGCCACACGCAGAGCCCTTCTGGGGAAGTCTCTGTCCCGGCTCCTTGAGAGGAGGGGGCGCTGCCATGGCTGGGGCGGGCGCCGGCCACCAGCCCAGACCTCTGCCCCGGGCTGCCCTTCACTCGGGCGGCGTGCATGCACTGTGTGTGTCTGTGTCACACGGGTGTGGTGTGAGTGTGTGCACATGCGTGTTCTCTACGTGTGCTGCGTGGTGCCGAGGCTCCAGCTCTCCTTCTCCCGTGTTCACCTGGTCTGAGTAATCGTGGTGCTCATGCTGACCCTGGCCTGCGCTGACCGAGGCTGAGCTGAAGCCCTCCGTCCCCACCGCAGGGCCCATGCTCTGAGTCTCTCAAAGGACAGAGTGCGGCTTGTCCTGGCCCGCCTGGGCCGGAGCCTACACTCTTCCTCTCCGATGTCACCACCGGCCAGGGGAGGTGGCCCCTTCTGGTCCTCGGCCCGAGGAGCCCTGGGGTCTGCTGGGTCCCGCCAACACGCGGCTGGGCTCCTAGCCCTCCCGGCCGCTTGCCTGCTGGGATCCTGCACCCACAGGCCAGCAGTGACTGTTGGTTGCTTCCTACGTCCACCCAAACCTCACCTTTCCCTCCCCTGCCACACCCGCCAGGGCCCAAGCCACCCCCTTTCGTGAGGACACGCTCTCAGCCCAGCGGTGGTGCGGGCCCCGGAAGGCCTCTGCTCACACCTGCTCGCGGTCCCATCCCTGCAGGCTGGGCCCGAGTCCCCGCTGTGGCTGCCCAAGGGAGCGCTGTCTCATTTGAATTTCAGTTTGCCCTGAAGATGTGCCCGCAAGTGTTTGCAGCAGCACTCTGAGAACAGCCCCGACCTGGGAACCCCCACATGCCCCTGCCAGTGGCCCCTGCTGGGAGGAATGACCGCTCCCCGCCCCCAGGGGCTAGCACACGGTGACACCCCGTGATGGGAGCCGGCCTGACGTGGGGTTCATGCACACGGAGCACGGCAGAGGCATGATGCTCTGGGCTCTTGGGAGCTGGGGTGGTGGCCACTCTGGGCGTGGGACTGAGGGGTGTCCCTGACTGAGGGGAGCAGACCCCGTGGCTCTAGGAGGAGCCACAGGTCGGGGCCGGCAGGGCTTCTAGAGCTGCCCGAGGAAGACTGGACCGTGGAGTCTGGCTCAGCAGGCTCTGTGCACCTGAGGTCAAGCATCAGAGCACCGGAGGCATCGGCCGGAGGACAGAGTGAGGTCCCGTGTCCTGCGGTGGCTTGGCTGCGGATCCAGCTGAGCAGGGCTGTCTGGGGTGTGCTGGGAAGGTGGGGCTCCTTAACTTGTTCTGAGGACCTGCCTGGGCTCTGGGCCACTCCCGGGTGATGGCCAGGGGCGTGGGGGTGGCTGCTGGGAGGCTGTGTGCTGAGTGGTGAGGGCTTAGGAGGGTCCCGCCGCCCGAGGCTGGGAGCTGACACCCGATGAGGGACATCCTTGCAGGTTAGGAGACCACACCGTACGTCTTAGGGCTTTGGGAGCAACCAGTGCTCGAGCGGGTACAAATGACAGTCCCAGCCCCATTCCCAAGCGCGACACACACCGTCACTTCCTTTGCAGCCTATCTGCCCAACCCTGGCCACGCTGTGGGGAGCCCGCTCTCCAAGTGGGGAACCGAGGCTGCAAGGGGTAGCGTCGTGTTCGTGGGAGCTGCGGTTTGAACTCACTCTGGGGTTGGCACGGACCAGAGACGAGATCCCCGCGGCCGTGCTGTGCCGGCTGCGGCGATGTTTACCTTACGGCCGGGCGCCTGGGAGCTCAGGCGGGGCAGGCGGGGCGGGCAGGCTGAGGTGGCCGGGCAGGGGCTGAGCTGCAGCTGGAAATTCCACCCCGACCCGCCAGACAGGCCGCTCCCCCCTAGCCGGTAAAGGAGCCGCCCGAGGGCGCCGAGGTGCCCGTAGGTCTGGAGAGGCTGTGCGGGCTCTGAGTCTGCGCGGGAGGTGGGCACTGGAGGAAGAGCGGATGGGTCGGCCTCGTTGATGACCCTGTGCATCACCTACACTGGGCAGAGGGCTAACCCTGTGGGTGTCCAAGCCGACAGCCTGGGTGGGGGTCCCCGTCCTGCCTCTATCCTCTGTGTGACCCGGCAAGTCGTTCACCTCTCTGGGCCTCAGTTTCCTCACTGGGGGGTAATACCACCCCCCCCACCCGCAGCAGCTTGTTACACGGCTCCTTTCCGTCAGGTGATGCTTGTCCAGGTGACACCTGTCCAGGTAATGCTTTTCCAGGTAACGCATGCCCAGGTGACGCGTACTCAGCCAGAAACCCGGCAGGTCGAGTGCTCGGCTAAGTGCAGATGGAGACCCCCGTGTCCGCTGCCTGCAGTCCCTCCACAAGCCCCGCCCGCTCACGCGGCCCCAGGGGCTCACAGTGCGCCCACAGGAGCGCCTCCTGTCTTGGACAAGCACGAGTACCGCAGCTACCAAGTTCCTTTGCAAGAGGACCAGACCCCCCACCCCCAAGCTCAGGGGAGAGGGCTCAGATTCCAGCAGGCACACACTTGCATCTTTGGACAGTTGCTCACTGTGCGGACACTTTGGGCCCACGGAGTCTTGGTGACTGCGTCCAGGGGAGGCGCCATCCAGCCCCTATGCACAGAAGAGGGTGCCGAGGCTCCGGCTGTGGCCCCGGGCCTGGGCTGGGCACCGTCAGGCTGTGCGGCAAAGCCCACCATGATGTGGGGTCTTGCCTCCTCCCGGGCCAGCCCGGCCCCTGGGCTCCTCCCGTGTCTGAGTGTGTGGCCGTGGGAGCGGGGCTCCTCACCCCCTGGCCTGCTCCCCTTGTCGGGGCCGCCCCTGCTCCAGCAGGCCCCCCGGGTGCAGGACAGTTGTGCGGGTCCCCCTGCCCCTGACTCTGCCCCTTCTCTGCGGTCGCTCCTGTCTGTCTCTCCACCCACCCCTAAAACATCAACAACAGCGGTAGAAGGAGCGGGACTGCTGCCCCCGAGCATCCGCTCTGTGCTGAGTGCTGGCCCTCTGTGCGAGCTGGCCTCGAGGCAGCTCAGACGCTCCAGGGTCTCCCTCCACCCTCTCTGGGGGTCTCTGTGGTGATGGCCAACGCTTGCGCCGCAACTTTGGCCAAGTCACGTGCCTGGCTGTGCCTCAGTGTCCCCGTCCCTAAAACAGACGGTGGAGGTGGATCCTGCCCTGGGCTCCTGGAGGCACGCGAGTCCGTGCCTGCTGGGGCCATCAGGACTCCTTGCACGTGGACAGGCCAGCTGGTGGTCAGGGGCCAGCCCGGGAGCCCCGGGTGCCGGGCACCCATGTGAGCGTCACATGCAACTGCTCCCCAGATCTCACGCTCACCGTGAAGTAACTAGGACAACCCCATTTCACAGATGAGGAAGCTGAGGCTCAGAGCGACATCACCTTTCCACGGTCGCCAGCTTGCTAGGGGCACAGCCGGGGCAGAAGCCCGCAGCCTGGCCTCCTAGCAGCCCCCGGGCCAATTCACACGCAGTAGGTATCACTGCCGGGGTGGTTCCAGTATTGCCAGACCCATAGCCCATGACACACGGGCATGCACGTGTGATGCCCACACACACCCAGGGAGGCAACAGCGTCCTAGCGATGTCCCAGCACACGTCGGCGTGCACCCCAACACAAAGAGGCCATGCACACGTGTGCCATCCTCGGTCACCCCCTGCACCACACGCTCAGCCCCGCACAGGCCCAGGGACGGCCGCACACGCACGTGCACACATGTGCAAATGCACATGTAGTTGTGTACCCCACGCACACGTGTGCACATGCACAGAGGAACAAGGCGGGTGTGCGCTTGCTTGGCGGGCTGAGGCGTTGCTCTGCAGCTCGGGTAACGGCGAGCCCTGCAACCTGACTCCTTGAGGATGGGCTGGCCCTCGGTGGCTGCGCCCTCGCTGGCTTCCACCCTGAGGCCTGGTCAGGGGAGGCTGAGTGGGACCTACGTCCCTGTTTGTCACTGTCTTTCAGGGGACACCGAGCCGGGGGCAGCCGAGGGCCCCACGGTGCCCAGCCCTGAGCTGGGGCCGGCTGTGCCATGTAGTCCCCTCACCCCCACGGCTGCACTCCTTTGCCCTATGAGGGTCTGGGCAGTGGGGCAGGTCCAGGATGGAGTGCCTGGCCACCGGCCCGTTCCCGGTGACCCCGGAGACTCACCAGACGACGACTTCCTGGTGCGGTGCTGTCAGGCGCAACACTGCCCCTCTGCACCCTGACCCTCCACCCAGGAAACCCACCGAGCCTCCTTCCACCGCTCAGACCCTGGACCGGTGCCCCGGGGCAGGGGGCTGCGCCTCTTAGCCAGTCTGCTGACCCCCGCCTCCTGCCCAGCAAGCAGGGGCTGGGGCTCCTGCCTTGGCGGCAAGCACCCCCCAGGGACCCCGCCCCGCCTCCCCCACCCCGGTTGTTGGAGCTGCCAGCCCTGGGGCCCCCAGGTACTCACATGGCCCCTCGCTGCAGCGACCTCCGCGACCTTGTGAGCCGAGCGCTCCCCACCTGAGGGAGACAGAAGTGAGCAGTGCGTGAACTTGCACGGGCAACAAGACACAATTTTGACCAAACCCGCTTGACAGGTTTTGGGCTCTCTCCGCCAGGAGCGGAAAGGAGACAGAGACTGCCCAAAGCTGCCCAACGGGTTCCGCCTTCGCACAGAAAGTGGCAAAACGGGTCGGGGCTGAACCCACACAGACCTGGGATTGTTTCCCCATAATTACCAGTGGCCGAGCCCGGCCAGTTAACTAGCCCAGGGCCCGATGGGGAGGGTGGCGGGGGTGAGGGGCACGGGGCGGGCCGGGGCAGCAGACCCGCTAGTCTTGTCTCCTTAGGGAGAGGCCTGCAGTGGCCCCTCTTGCCTCACATCCCGGCTCAGCACGGGCTGACCTGTCTGGCCTCAGTTTCCCAGTCTGTACGGCGGGGCTGATGAGCACAGGTGTGTCCCTATGAGAGCTCAGGAGACGGGAATCCAGAGGTGTGGCTGGAAGTGTCCCCGCTGGCTCTGGGAAACGCTGCCCCGCACTGCCTCCCGCACCCCTGGGAGGGCCCAGCCTGGGGACATCGCTGGGTCTCAGGGCAGGCGGGGGGCACCGGTGGGGCTGGGCCCGGGGAGGGCCGCCGAGCTGCGGGACGAGCCAGGCGCTGTGGCTCCCCGCGTTTCTTCTGTGCGCTGGGGCGGTGTGGTCGCACTCCTGCGGAAACCAGCGGGCCTCCGAGGGCTGCGGTTGCCCATGATGCTGCCCCTGCACCTTGTCCCACGCCCCCCGCTCCCCCCATGAGTCCCCCCGCTCTCATTCTCCCATGCCCCCCACCCACCACCGCCCTGTTGCCCTGAACCCCTGAGCTCCCCTCCCCACACCCCCTTCCCCACATGCTCAGAGCCTCCCCCAAGGGCACCGTAGTGACTCCAGGGAGTGCTCAGGGCTCAGGGGGGAGGCCCGGGGCTCCGGGCCAGTAGAGCTGGTGAGGGCCTGGGAGGCACTCCCTGCTCCCTGGTGAGGCCCCCGTTGGCCGCCGTGGCCAGACTCTGGGGTGGCAGGAAGGGGCGGAGATCAGCCAGGGCGATCCCGGGCTCTGGCCAGGCCCTGGGGCTTCGAGGAGGCCTCCTGCACGAGGCCTGCCCACTGCCGCCTCCCGTCTGAGCCCCTTGGGAGTGGTGTGTGCGTGTGAGGGGTGGGTGCGGGAGTGGGGCCATCGGGGAGCCCGTGTCTGAGTGTGCTTGCCTTTGGTGCCAGCGGGTATGCACTGGATCGCGGCCCAGAGAGTTGTGCGTGTTCCCCTGCACGAGTCTGTGTGTCTGGGTGCGCTCTCGTCGTGTGGGGCTGGGGGCACCGCGCACACGGTGGGAGGTACAGTCATGCGGACGTGCGTCCTGACTGCATGTGTGTGCTGGGGCGGGCCCCACGGGGAGGGCAGCGATGGGGGCACACCAAACCCTCTCCCCCAGCACTGCTGACCCTCAAACTGGCCAGGGTCAGCCTGTGTCCTGCTCCCCGCCCCCCTACCTCAGCCGGGTTTGAATCCTGACTCTGTCCCTCGAGCGCTGAGCCACCTGGGGCCAGTTACCCAAGCTCTCTGAGCCAGGGCCTCTCCTGCAAAGAGGAATTTGTGCTGATAGCTGGGCCAGGGTCCAACCCAAGAGGTGCTCACCGTGCTGGTCAGCTGACGGGCAGGGGCTCTGACTGGACCATGTTAGTAATCGAACAATAGCTGGAAGTTTCTGGAAGGTAAACACCTCTGCCCCACGACCTAGTGGCCCCATGATGCTCATGCTGCTATATTCACAGTCGCTCCGAGTGTGCATCGAGGGGCGGTGGGTAAACAGTCGGTGGGCTGTGCTCCCCGGTGGTCACACCCAGCAATGTGGGGGGTGAGTGTCAAAGTATCTCGGGGTGACAGCTGGGTCCCCACAGAGGGACAGCGCCCGGCTCCGCTGACAGGAGCCCCTAACAGCCAGAGGCCCGGCAGAGGTTGTCTGGGTCTGGGGTGGGGGCGGGCCAGTGGGCAGAAGGAAACTTCTGGGGGGCGGGAAGTCCTACGTCTTGATCGTGGTGCTTGCTAGAGGGCCGGGCTCGTTTGCCAAAATGCAGCCACCAGACACGTGAGAAACATAAACTTGTATGCAAATTATACCTCAATAAAATTGTTTTTTAATTAATAAACTTTTTTTTTTTTTAAGATTTTATTTTATTTATTTGACAGAGAGAGACAGCTAGAGAGGGAACACAAGCAGGGGGAGTGGGAGAGGGAGAAGCAGGCTCCCGGCCGAGCAGGGAGCCCGATGTGGGGCTCGATCCCAGGACCCCAGGATCATGACCTGAGCCAAAGGCAGACGCTTAACGACTGAGCCACCCAGGCGCCCCTAATTAATAAACTTTTAAAAAGTAGTTTAGGCTCCCAGCGAAATAAAGGGGGAGGCACAGAGATTGCCTGTGGGCCCCCTCTCCCGCCCCAGCGTCCCCCATTATCCCCCCCACCCTGGACATTTTTACTGTTGACGAATCCGCACGGGCGCATCCCTGTCCCTCGGAGCCCACAGTTTTTGTTAGGGTCAGCCTTGGGGTTGCACGTTCTGTGGTCACCCCTTAAAATCCTCCGTGCTCCGCCTGTTCGTCCTCTCCACCTCCCGACGCCAGCAGCCGCGGGTCTCTGGGCCGTCTCCGTAGTTGGGTCCTGTAGCGGGCTTCACAGCGGGTGGGGCCTCCTCAGACGGGCCTCCGCCTCCAGGGATGGGCAAGTATGGTTCTGCCCCGTCCCTGCAGGTTTCATCGCTCATTTCCGGTCAGCACAGATACTCCGCTGTGCGGATGGGGTTTTATCCATCACCTACTGAAGGGCATCTTGCTTGCTTCTGAGTTTGGGCGATTACGAATACAGCGGCCGTAAACATCCGTGTGCAGGGTTTGTGTGGACAGAAGTCGTCTATGCCTTTGGGTAAATGCCAGGGAACGTGATTGCTGGACTGAATGGCAAGGGGACGTTTGGTTTTGTAAGAATGAGGTTGAGTTTTAAAAAGCTAAACTGCTCTTTAGGACCAGGAGGTATGACGGTCTGTCACCCACAGGTCCGGCCAGCAGCGTCAGCCCCTGTCCCCTTCCCCGGCTGCTGGGTGGACGCAGCCCCGGGCTGGCCTTGGGGCAGCAAACCATGCTGGGCTCCGGCCTCGTTTTCCCTGTTTGCCCCACCTGCCTGCCTCCTTCAGGCCTCGCCTGGACTCTGGTGTGGCCCCGGGGCTGTGGAGGGGCCACGGCTCCCCCTCTGCCTCCAGGAGGTAAATTGCTGGACCTGACACCACCAAGGGGACGCAGTCACCTCCGCCGGACCATGTATGCGCGGCGGGTGGGTCCTGGAGGACAAATATGTGTCTCCCGTTCTGTACTCAGGGCCCCCCGTTGCTGCCATCTTGCTGGGATGATGACAAGGCTGTCCCTGAATGCTGACCGGGGCCCCTTCGCACCCCCTCCCCATCTGACAGGTAGGGAAACCGAGGCCAGGGAGTGGGGCACGTCACCTCGTGAGGGATTTGAGGCTGGTCTGCCCGAGAGCAGCACCTATGCTCCCCAACATGATGTGGCCCCTCCACACAGGTGGGGAGTCAGGTCCAGGGGGTGGGTCCTCCCCTGGGTGGGGGCGTGGAGGGGAGGCCCCGGGCCCCACCCATCCTACTCCACCATCTGTGCACCCCACAGTCTCCCTCCCCATGCTGCGTGTCCAAGCGTGGCCCTGGGGGTTCCCAGCCTGGGGTCTGTGATGCACCGTGGAGACCAGAGGACGGAGACTGTGAGGTGCACAAAGTGGAGGGGTGGGTGACCCAGGCCTGGGACAGATGAGTGAAGGCACAGGCTGGAGGGGGGATGTGCATGGGGGGCTGGAGGGCTCATGGGGTCAAAACAGGCTGGGAGGTCAGGGGGAGAGGGTGACATGGCCCTTTCCCGAGCCCTGGCAGCCTGGGGAAGCCGTGTCTCCCCCCTCCGTTGGGCTGGGCATCGGGAGCCCTGGATCCTGAGCTGCCTCTGATCCACTGGGAGATTCTGGTTCAGGCCTCAGTTTCCCCAGCCTGCCCGCAGAAAGTCCCAGTGGCCTGCAGACACAGAAAGCAGCCCACGGAATGCACAGCTGGGCTGGGCAACCCCCTGGACATCTGGGGAGCATCCCTCCAGGTGCGCCGAGCTGGAGGCCCCAGGGGAGGCCGCCTTCCTGGGGAGGTTCGGCTGTCAGAACAGGGCACACGGCGAGCTCCCTCTGAGCCTCAGTTTACCCATCTGTAACCCAAAGACAAAGGTGTGAGGACCGAATGAGATCCTGTCTTGGCATTCATTCCTTCAGTGTTTCCCGAAGCCCTAGGATGCTAGGTGCTGGGGAATGTGATGAACTAGCCCGGCAGCAGGCACCCCTCAGAAGCACCACCCCTATCACCCCCAGCAAGCAGGCGAGGTGACGGTGCTTGGAGGCTGCTCCGTGGCCCCCGTTCTCCAGCGGGAAACTGAGGCCCGGCGGCCCATGCCAGGGCTGTGGGGAGTCAGGGGTGGCTCCTGGAACCCAGCCCAGGGCTTCTCTGGGCCAGGCAGCCCTCCCCCCACAGCAGGACTCCCAGATCCCCCCAGCCCCACTTCCTGGGACAGCTGGAGGCAAAATGCCTGCTGGGGGTGAGGTGCAGCCCTCGGCTCTCACCGGCTTTTATCCCTGGGGTGGGAGGGGTGGGAGATAAGGCTTCAAAGCCATCTGCAAACGCACCTTGAAAAGCCCAGCCTGTCCGGTCTGCTGTTGGTGTTACTGGATTGATAGATGGGGGAGTGGGCAGCGGCCAGGCTGGGCCTGCTGCTGTGGCCCTCAGATAAATGGGTCACCTATTAATGTGGCCCCGTAGACAGTGGGGGGGGGGGCCCTAAAGGGGCCAGGCTGCTTTCAGTGATGTCTGGGGCTGCAGACAGGCTTCTGATGACCCGGCTGGACCCTGGTGGTTGTGGGCTGGGGGCGGTGGGAGGGGCACGTGTGGTCCTGGTCTGGGCAGCTGGGAGGGGAGACACCCCCTCCCCCCTCCCCCTTCACGCGACCCCTGTACCAGGCCCCCAATTTTCCAGTTCCCTTTCGATAGCGCAGGCGCTGCAAGATGGCCACTTGCAAATAAGGCCAAAGTCCTTTCCGTCCTCCCTCCCCGCTCCCAGGCAGCCTCTGCTTGGGCAGACTGTGCCCCCCACCACGTCCTTCCCCATGCAACCATTTCTCTGCGCACGGGAACACCCTACAGGGTATAGTTCATCTGGGGCAGCCACAAACGTGTGCAACCACACGACTAGATTCCAGAACATTTTCGTCACCCCAAAACCAAACCCCGTACTTATTAGCTGTGGCTTCCCGTGTTCCCTGGCAACGACTAACAACAGTCTCTATGGATTTGCCTGTTCTGGATGTTTCCTACTATAATATGTGATCTTCTGGGTCTGGTTTTGTTCGCCAAGCATCCTAGTTTTGAGGTTCATCCATATCGTAGCGAGTGACAGCACTTCATGCCGTTTAAGGCTGAACATTGTCCCACCGTAGGGCAGGACCGCAGTGTCGTCCCACCCTGTGCTTGCCCGTGCGTGTGTGTGTGTGCGCGTGCGTGTGTGAAATCCTCCCTCTCTCTCTCTCCACTCAGCTGTTCACAGACACGTGGGTGGCTTCCACCGTCGGGCGACTGAGCACTGCTCCCGCCAACATTATGTACGAGGTTTGTGTGAAAGGCCTGTTTCCAGGTCTCCTGGATGGAGAGCTGGCCGTGGAAGCGCTGGGCCCATGGAGGCTTCCGGCTGGACTTCCCAGGAACTGCCCACGGCTCCGGGACTTTAAAAACTTCTCAGGTATTTAATTGTGCAGCTAATGAGAGTCGCTGACAATCTTGAGCGCGACATATCCTGCACACTGTGATGGAGTCATCTGGGTCCTTGCTACAATCACCTGTGTAACTACTATGGTGCTCGGAAGGCAGGTCAAGAAGCGACAGAGCATAGACAGAGGATAGGTAGGTAGACGCAGAGATGGGTAGACGGACAGATGGTAGGTAGACGGAGAGATGGGTAGACGGACGGATGGTAGGTAGACGGAGAGATGGGTAGACGGACGGATGGTAGGTAGACGGAGAGATGGGTAGACGGACGGATGGTAGGTAGACGCAGAGATGGGTAGGCGGACGGATGGTAGGTAGACGGAGAGATGGGTAGACGGACGGATGGTAGGTAGACGCAGAGATGGGTAGACGGACGGATGGTAGGTAGACGCAGAGATGGGTAGACGGACGGATGGTAGGTAGACGCAGAGATGGGTAGACGGACGGATGGTAGGTAGACGCAGAGATGGGTAGACGGACGGATGGTAGGTAGACGCAGAGATGGGTAGACGGACGGATGGTAGGTAGACGGAGAGATGGGTAGACGGACGGATGGACATACAGATTGGTCTATGGACGGACGGACGTATGGATAGACAGACAGACAGACGGATAGAGAGATGCTAGATGCCCAGGCCCTGCCCTGCAGACCGGGGTTCAGCAGGTCAGACGTGAAGCTCTCAGGCAGTTTGTATAATCGGGTCGGTCCTGGGAGCACGACGTCCCCCATTCCTCTTCAACAGCTCCATGGCGTCCCTCAAGATGAACATCCTCACTGTATTTAGCCGTTTCCCACCCATAGACACTCACGCTGCTTCCGTTTCTGAGCTGTTTGGTTTCCCCCATGACAATGTGCTGCATGGCTTCTTCCTTCCTTGGGTACAGCTGATTCCCGCAGAGAGCCGAGATGTGGAATTGCGAGGGGGCTCCCTGCCGGTGGAGGCTCCCAGGACCAGCACCGGGCTCTGAGCTGGGCCGTGGAGGAGACCCAGGTGCGGGAGAGTGACAGTGAGGGGCTGGGGTGGGAGGATGGCTCGGCGCTCAGTGCGCTGCAGGTTCTCTACCAGGGCCGGGATCAAGATGAGGAGAATGTGTGCAAAATTGAGGGCGGCACCAAAAACTCAGTGATCAAGAGAAATAACATACATTGTTGCATTTTGCTTTAATTAAAAAAAAATTTTTTTTTTAAGATTTTATTTATTCATTTGAGAGAGAGGACAGAGGGAGAGTGAGAGGGAGAAGCAGACTCCCTGCCAAGGGAGCCTGATGCAGGGATGGATCCCAGGACCCTGAGATCATGACCTGAGCCGAAAGTAGGCCCTTAACCAACTGAGCCACTCAGCTGCCCCGCTTTAATTAAAATTTTTATTGAGACAAGTGTGGAGTCACCACAGCTGTAGGAAATAATCGAGGGATTGAACAGTGTGCCTTTGACACAAAAAGCATCATCCCACCCCGTGCTTGCCCGTGTGTGCAAGCACATGCGTGTGCATGCTTGTGCATTCATGTCTGCACGTGCGTGTGGGAAATTCTACAGCTTTATCTTCTCTGTAGGTTTCTGCACCCACCACCCACGTTGAGACAGAATGTTCCCAACACCCTTTTGTGACTTTCCTCTTGTCCCTTTATCACCACACCGCCTCCCTCCCGGAACCCTGGCAGCCGCTAATGTATTCTCCGTTTCTAAAATCTGTCATTCCAAAAATATTGTATAAACGGGATCATGCAGGAGGTGACCGTTCAGGACCCGCTCTTCCCTTCAGCACGACGGGCTGAGGGTCCCCCAGCTGGCAGGTGTGCGTCCCAGAGCTTCCTGCTGTTGGCCGCTGAGCAGCACGGCGCGGTGTGGACGGACCCGCGTGTGTACCCCACAGGGAAGGGAGGGCAGCGGGGCCCAGGCCTCCAGCGGCTGTGGGCACTCGGACGCAGGTGTTGTGTGAACAAGTCTTCAGGAGAGCACTTGCTGGGTCGCTCGGTAGTCGCCTGTTGAGTTTTTAAAGAAGTTGCCGATACTATTGCGATGCAAGATTTTAGAAGATCAAAATTAATAGAAACATTCCACAGTGACCAGGGTATGCAGTTTTAAACAGAGACAGGGCTGGGTGAGGGAGCGAGGTGCTCCGTCGCAGGGCTGTGAGGGCAGGGCCGCCTCCGTGCTCGGCCCCTGCCGTGCAGCCCTGAGCCGACCTGAGCCGCCGGCCTTGCGCCTCTGCTTTTTCTCCTGTAGGAGGGGCTGACCGCGTGTCCACCTGTCATGTTGCTGGGAAGAGAGGGTGTCAGACATGTGCCCCAGGGCCAAGCCAGCTGGGGGGTCCCTCAGGGGACCTTCCCTGGTCTCCACCTGCCACCTCCCAGGGACAGCCCTCTGCTTTTCCAGTCCGGCAGCTGGGGGTCTGATCTCCCTGGACGGCCCTGCTGATGCCCACAGACCGGCCCCTCGTGGCCAGTCCTCCCCCTGTGTCGTGCGAACCTCCTTAGAGCAGCCCTTCTTGGCTGCAGAGAGGTCAGGCCCTTTCTCAGGCTCGCGTGGCGACTGCCTCTTGGTTAGCAGGGTAACTTCAGGACGCAGTCACCCAGCCCCACCACCTGGCACATGGTGGGTGCTCCCGAGGACATCCCACCCGGGCAGATTTTGTCTGTTATTGAAGAAAGAACGTGAGAAACGGTCCCCAAATGGAAGGACGCGTGTGTCCACAGAGGAAGGCTCTCGAGGGCCAGAACAGTGACATGAGCAAAGCCCCATGTCTGGACATCTTGGGGCAACGTTTCCAAGCACCTGGAATCAGGAGGCAATCCTGGGAAGCTTCCAAAAAGAAAGGAAGAGGTCCTAGGTGGGGGATCAGGACTTCTCCCCAGGGGTTCTGGAGCAAAGTCTCGCATTCTCGAGACCATGGTTTCCAACCCGGGAGTGTCTCCCCAGCTGCTCGTCAGCTCGGCGTTAGGACTGGAACGCACTTCCGAGGTAGGAGGCGGCTTCCTGGGCAAGCGGCAGCGTCTGTGCTCCAGCAAACGGGGCATCAGCCAGGAGCAGAAGGCTGGGCTCCAGGACAGGGGTCCCCACCTAGGACGGAAGTGAGGGTGTAGGGAAGTGACGCCACGGGTGGGAGCCACCAGCTGCAGGGGCCGGTCTCGGAGGTGCACTCTAGTGGATTGAGAAGGGGTGTAGACAATTGCAGGCAGGTTTGGGCAGTATTTGCTGATAGGAAGACAGAATGAAGACAAAAGACAATCACTTGTTTCCGGGTGTTCAAAAGTTGTGCAAAAAGGGGAAAAAAATCTTAGTACATTCCAAAGCTCACCTCTGAATAGTGTTGTTGGTTTTCTTGTTTTATAGACTATGTTTTAGGTTCACAGCAAAACTGAGTGAAAGTACAGAGGTTTCCCGCGTGCCCACTGCCCCCACACACGCACGGCCTCCCCGTCGTCCACATCACTCACCGGAATGGTGTATGTCGCACAAGGATGAGCCTACACGGACACGCCGTCGTCACCCAAAGTCCGTGGCTCACCCTCGGGTCACCCTGGGTGCCGTGCGCTCTGCGGGCGTGGACAGACGCATCGTGACGTGCATCCAGCTTTACAGTGTCATACAGAGTAGTCTCCCTGCCCTGAAACCCCCACTGCCCTCACCCCACCTCCCGCCACCCCAATGACCACTGGTCTCTTTACGTCTCTGTCCTTGTGCCTTTTCCGGAAGATCACAGGGTTGGATTCCCACGGCGTGTGGCCTTCTCAGATGGGCTTCCTTCACCGAGTGACATGCGTCTGGCTTCCTCCCTGTCTTCTCAGGGTTTGAGAGCTCATGTCTTGTCCGCCCTGGATCCTCTCCCACCGTCTGGATGGACCACGTGTATTTGTCCATCGCCTGCTAAAGGACGCCTTGGTCTCTTCCAAGTTTTATCAACTGTGAATAAAGCGGCTTTAAACACCCGTGTGCAGGTTTTGTGTGGACGTGAGCTTTCAACTCTTCTAGATAAATACCACGGCGCATGATTGCTGGATCGTACGGTGAGAGTATTTTAGTTTTGCAAACATTGCCTTCCAAACTGCCTTCCGAAGAGGCTGCGCCATGTTGCCTTCCCGCCGGCAACGCACGAGAACCCCTGCTGCCCCACGTCCTGGCCCGTGTTCGGTGTCGTCGGCGTTGTGGGTTTGGGTCCTTCTGATGGGCGTGCAGACGTCTCACTGCCATTGTCATGGGCATTTCGCTGATGACACAGGACGAGGAGCGTGTGTTCGGGTGCTCGTCTGCGTGTCTTCTGTGGCGAGGGGCCCGTTCGGGTCTTGGGCCCATGTTTTAATTGGGTTGTTTGTGTTTTTGTTGCTATGTCTTGAGAGTTCTTTCTGTATTTTGGATGACAGTCCTTTATCAGATGTTTCTTTGGCAAATGTTTTCTCCCAGTCTGTGGCTTGTCTTCTCACTCTCGTGGTGTTGTCTTTTGGAGAGCAGACGTTAATTCTCACGCGCTCCAGCTTGTCAGCTTTCTCTTTCACGGATCCTGACTTGCTGTTGTGGTCATTGCCATCCCCAAGGTCACTTGGATTTCCTCCTGGGTTATCATCTAGGAATTGATAGTTTGCACTTTACATTTAAGTCTGTGACCCACTTTGAATTTTCGTGAAGGGTGTGAGACTGCGTCTAGATTTGTTTTTCTGCAGGTGGACGCCCGGTGGGCTCGGCACTGATTATGGAAGAGCCGGTCTCTGCTCTATTGTGTTGCCTTCTCTCCTTTGTCAAACATCAGTTGACTGTATTCCTGGGGCCTGTTTCGGGGCTCTGCTCTGCCCCACTGGTCTGTCTGTCTCTGCTTCTGTGGGACACACAGGCGTGATTGCTCTGGCTTTGCAGGAAGTCTCGGCGTCGGGTAGGCACCCTCCAGCTCTGTTCTTCTGTGCTGCTTGGGCCGCCCTGGGTCTTTTGCCTTCTCTCTGCTCGAACTTTAGGAGCCGTTTGTCAATATCCATAAAATAACTTGCTGGGAGTTTGAGTGGGACCGCAGTGAATCTCCCACCGTCCCAAAACAGACTTCCCTGGCGGCAGGGCGAGGACCCTGGGGAGGGGACAGAGGGGCCGGGGGCCATCCCCCCACCTCTGTAGCCCCAGCTTCCTTTCTGGGACAATAGGGGCTCCCAGCCCACCACGTGCCCTCCTAAGACTGTTTTATTTGTTGCCATTTTGTGGCTAAAAAGGGCCCAGACCCCTCAGCCTGTCGGCCAGGCGGGACATGGGCTTAGGGAGGGGGTTTGTCAGCAAAGGCCATCTTGCCCCTGAGCACAGTGTCCTGGTCACTTGGGCCATGACGCTCACCTCAAGACCCCGCCCAGAGCAGGGCCAGCAGTTCTGGGCCTCATCACCGGACTCCAGGAAGCTGAAAACTTGTTTTTCTGCTTACTCGTCCCAGGATATAAACAGCGTCGACGGCCAATGGCAGCTCTCCCGGGCCCTGCGGGTGTGCACAGAACGGCCTCTGGCTTCCCGAGCTGCGGGGATTTATGCAAGCGTGTAATGGGGATTGTAAATCTCCGCAGGTCGGGAGAACTCCATCCATGATTCTAGGAGAGGAGGGGGTGAGGAGGTGTCCGTGACGGGAGTGAGCCCGGCCTTGGGCTGGGCTGTCTGTCGGCACATCGCAGATAATAAAACTGCATCTTCCTGCGGGGCATGGGCAGAGCGTGTCAACCCGAGATGCTGCAGCTGATGTTGTGGCCAGGAGCGTCCTGTCAGGAAGCCGAGACCCAGGCACCACGCATCCCGCACACATCATAAAGATACAGTAATGGTATGCGTGTCTTTAGAGAAATACTAATATTGTTGTTTTATGGGAAGCAAGAGTTGAAAATATTAAAAGTCCGAATTTTATGGCCAAAAAGGAAGTTAAATGATGAGGATGTGGGAAGGGAGATCCAAATATCTCTTGCCGCCGGTCCCAGCGTCCTGGAGGCGGGAGGGTGGGAGGCCACCTGGGTGGACCTGCGGGCCGGCGAGGAGCTGCCTCCTCCTCCTTGGGAAGGGCCCGAAGACGCCCAGAGAGGCCAGAGAGTCGCAGGCCCAGGAGAGGGGCTGAGCGTGCCCTGGGCAGGGGCACGGTGGCACCAATCTGGCCTCCAGCAAGCACAGGGTCCTGCTGGCTCTGGACAAGGGCAGGGATGTCCCGACGGCTTGCTTTCACTCCAGATCTTTCCAGAAGGAAATGCTTCTGGCTACCACGGGCTCCTTGTTGGGTGGTAATGCACCGTGGGGCAGGATTTAAGTCTTTATTTTATGGATCAGCTTGAACAACCCGATGAAAGGAGCAAATCAAGGGGCCAGGGAAGGTACTGAGGATGCGCGGGGGACCAGGTGGGTTCCTGGCAGTCCCCCGGCCCCCCGGCTCCGGAGTTGTCCCCGTGCATGAGGAGGACCAGTGATGGGTGTGCCTGGCTGTGGCTGACGTCCCCCCCACCCCCCTCAGGGTCTGCCAGGGACAGAGTCCTGAGCTCTGTGCACGGCTCTCCGGGCCCTGGCGGGAAGGCTGCCCCCATGTGTGCCCTGGGACCCCGCACCCCCAGGTTAGGATCTTCCAAAATTTTGCTGAGGTTTACTTTTTTTTAAAGGTGAGGTTCCCATGATTTAAAATGAACCATGGTGGAGTGAACAACTGATGGCGTTTGGCGCCTTCACAGTGGTGTCCCCGCCGCGGCTACATACCTTCATCAGCCAGGAGGAGCCCCGCGCCCCGTGAGCAGCCGCTGCCCGTCCTCCGGCCCCGACCAGCCTGCTCTGGACGCCGCCGGTAGACGGAGTCCCACGTGCGGCCTTGGCTCTGGCTTCTCACTCTGGGCAGCACGTGTCTGAGGCTCATCCGCGGGGTGACCGTGCTGCGTCCCTCTTGCGGCCGAGGCGCACTCCAGGGTGTGCGTGGCGCACTGCGATTCCGGCCGGGGCTGCTGTAGGGCTGGGACGCGCGGAGCCCAGGGCCTGCTCTCAACTCTTCTGGGCATTTTGCTCCGGAGGGAGACACGTTTCCTTCCCAGTCCTCGGAGCTCCCAACTAGCCGCCACCGCCGTGGAGCTTGGCCAGGCGGCCCGCGGTTCATGCAGCAGCACACTTGATGGGAGGCATTCGGTTTGAAGGCCTTTGGACCCTTCCCTCTCCTCGCCGCTCCCTCCCCCTCCCGCCACGCAGCCCCACTCTGGTGACCGTGGTCTCCGGCAGCGCCCTTGAGCCTACCGTGTGTGCGCAGCCTCCCGGCCGGAGTGATGTACATCACGCGAGGGCCGTCCACACTGTCGCTTTCCCAGCAGTGGTCCCTCCTCCTGGCTGAGCCCAGTCCTCTCGCACGACCACTCCCCGCACTGTGCCCTCCACGTCCTTTGGGAGCAGCATGTCTTGGCCTCTGCACCTCACGTGACATGCAATGAATAACACATTTGAAATGACAGCAAGTAGCCATTCACACCTTTCTGTCCTGCTGAAAAGGATGAAGGAGGGCAGAAACCGTGGCTGTCTTGCTGCCCTGGTGGCAGGGGGGCAGGAGTGGTCCTGGGGGCCTTGCTGGGGCTGCCCGCTGGACTCTCTGTGCCCGGATTTGAGCCCACCGCCCTGAGGGACACCCCGCCCGGCCTCAGCACCGTGTAGGGCACCAGGGAGGCGGCCAGGTGTCTACCTCCAAAGAAAGCCCCACCCAGTGGGATTGTGAGTGGACATGTCAGGATCTGAGGGGACAAGCAGGACAGCGTCCCCACCCCACGACTGGGGCTGGATGCCAGTCCGTGGAGATGCCCCTCTAAAGCTTCAGTAATGCCCCCCACAGGGAGAAAGAGCTCCTCCCTGGCCTTTTGCTTTAGGGCGGCGGGTGGATGCCTTCCTCCCTACCTGACACCAGTGGGTCGCTAGGTGGCCCGGGGGACGGCTCCCTGACCGTGAGCAGTGGTGAGAGCCCCAGAGCAGAGGCTGGGAGGCTGGGGCCGGGCCCTGGGACCCTCCCTTGCCCAGGGAGGTGTGGCCCCGGGGCTGAGGCCTGTGTGGTCCGTTACGTCCCATGTTGCTTTCCCAAACACGCACAGTTACATAAACGATGATAACACTTCATAAACATTTTTCTAACATGCGGAATGTTTGACATGAATTTCAGCTATTTTAGAACTAATAAACAATTGTCAATGTCACAGTCGACACGGAGCAGAGGCCACAGCGCTTTATGGAAGATCAAAGGCGCGAGCAAAGATCTCGTCTTTTAAAGAAAAAGAGGATGGGAGGGAAGCCCGCCCTGGTCCAGAAGGCAGGGGCTCTGTGGCTCTGGGCAGTTGGCAGGATCCTGGGGCCGGGCCGGCGGGCAGGGGCCCTCGGAGTCCAGAGGTGCTGGGCCTCCCAAGGCGCCGGCTCCCTCGGGCTCAGCCGACCAGGTCCTCTGCTCGGAGTGCCTCCAACAGCTCGCGACACTGACGTCCGTGCCGGTCCCAGCGAGGGCTTTCTGGGGCGGGGTCTGCCTTGGTCGGTGTGCGCCAGCAAGCTGCCCGGCCTCAGAGCCCAAGGCTGGCGCCAGAGTGCCGGCCTGCCGAGGCCAAGCCACTGCCCCAGCGGGCCGTGTCATGGGCCTCAAGGATGTGCTCCATCTGTGTGCGGCCCAGGGCAGCCCCGGGAGTCAGCACACCTGCCACCTGCGTGCACGTCCCAGTCGCCACCGGCCCAGTCGGCCTGAGGGCTGCCTGCTCTGCTCTTCCCATGTGTCATGTGGGTGTCATTTGTCACTGCTGGGGCTGCATGCTGCTCAGGACGTGTCGGTGATGCTCAGAGGACCCTGGGCCAGAGCGAGGCAGCTGCCCTTTCAGGGCAAGGATGCTCAAAGCCCAGGGAGCACAGGGGACCCCAGGTGACCGTGCAAGAACAGGTGCGTGTGGGTTGCCCAGAAACACTGAGACCCCACACTTATGGGGGCAACACAATAGGGACAGATGCATCACCTGTTTTCCTGTGAGCCCCGGGGAGAAGTGGACAGACCCCTCTCACCCTCCATGTCTACGCAGTCAGGGCTGGGCGGAATGAATGCATGCACGACGGAGGGAAGGAGGCTCTACCTGCCTGGCTCCTGGCTCTCAGCCACTTCCCTGAGCGCTGCTGGCCCCAGGGACCCTGCCCCAGCTGCAGTGACTTGTGGGTTCGGGGTCCCATTCGCAACTGAAGTGGTCCCTAAGGCTGCGTCCTCCCAGCATGTATGTTTTCTGTCCTAGTTCCCAGAGGCCAATGAGAGGGTTTCACAGGCAGTCTGTGGCCACTTCCCACAGGCACAGCATGTCCCCCTGAATCTGTCCCAACACCGAAGACTGTGTCCTTCTCTCCCCGAATTCTGCATAGCCCCGCCTTTACTCAGAGCAGCAGTCTTCCCAGAGGCTGGCGAGGCCCTGTGACCTGGGCCGCGCCCTCTGTGTTCTCCTCTAGCCTCCTTGCTCCCCCTTCCCTGCCCCTGCCTCAGGGCCTTTGCACCAGTTGTCTGCTTTTCTCATTTTCTTCTTCACACATTTTCTGTCCTGCCCTCACCCAAATATCCACTCCAGGAGGGGAGGGGCTGGCCACCTTTGCAGATACCTCTGAAGAACCTCAATGGGACTGGCATCTGTTGTGGGGTGAACTGTGTCCCCCAAAAGATATGTTGAAGTCCTAACTCCCAGAACATATGAGTGTGGCCTCATTTGGAAATAGGGTCTTTGCAGATGTGGCCACGTTAAGATGAGGTCACTAAGGTGGGCCCTGATCCGACGGCCAGTGCCCTCCTAAGGTCACATCCCAGGGCCATGGGAGGACGGAGGCAGGGATGGGAGGGACGCGGCCACAAGCCCAGGGATGCCTGGGGCCTCCGGGAGCTGGGGGGTGGGCAGGAAGGACCCTCCCCCTGGAGGCTCCCTCTGGAGGCACCCCGATTTCAGACTTCCCGCCTCCAGAACTGGAAGGGCATAGATTTCTGTTGCTGTCTCCCCAGGAGACGAACAGCACATCCTCGACAATGAGTAAATATTTCAGAGTGAACTAATAGTTGAGGAAATGCAGAATTCCTTACTGTGCAGTCGCCTCTGCCACGGACGGTCCCAGTTAACCTCGGGGCCGAGGGCTTCCCAAGTGGTGCTCCCTTGGGGACAGGCTGTGTGCCCTCCGTGACCTGGCTGGGTCTCGCCACCCCCGCTCCCCACCCAGCCTAGCACCCTCCACCCTCCTTCTCTCTGACTCTCCCCTTGAACCTGGGGCGGGTGGGGTCAAGGTGGAGGGGAGGAGCCAGCCCAGCCCATTTCCAGGGTCCCAGGGCTGGGACGAGTTGATCTTCCCACGTGGAGCCCACGATTACCCAGGAGAGTGACAAACCGTAGCCTGGCTGGGTAATTCAGAGAGAATGTCCTGGTAAGTGTAGCACCTGCTTCGCCTTCTGTCGCTGTAGGGAGGACCCTGCTGGTCACTGCTGGCCTCGCCTGCCAGGCCCGCCGGCTGTCTGGTGGCCCCATGCACCTGAGGGCTCATCTGGGAGGGGCCTCGGAGGGAGGTGTGGGGCTGCCGGCGGGAGCGGGGCACCCCAGGGATCACCCTCCTCTCTGTGGCACCCTGGATTCTGCCTGGGCCTCCCCGGGGACAGTAGCACAGGAGATCCCACTCACGTGCATTGCACCCACGCTGGCTGGAGCCGAGTAGAGGGTGTAGTGGGGGCGTGCATCACTCCGAGCCCTGGTGTGTGGGATGCGGCTGCTGGGAAGGCAAGTGGGCAGCGTGGCCTGGCCACCACTCTCCACTCCATCCCTCTAGAACCTCACCTGTGCGTCGGCCCCAAAATGCAGACCCTGGGAATGGCCGTCCGAGGAGGGCCTCATTCGGCAGTTTGGTTTTTTGCATGAAGTGGACCGTCCCGAGGACTTCCTCGTGCGGGGAGCCCACGGCTGTGCTCGCTGTCCAGCCCCTCTGCCCATAGCCTTGGGTGGCTGCCAATCTCTGCAGTAATAGGCAGAGCTGTGATAATCAGAGGCACAGAGAGGTTAAGTGACTTGCCCAAGGCCACACAGCTAGGATGTGCAGAGCTGGGGTGTGGCCTGGATCCCGGCTCCTACCCAGCTTGCACCTGTCCCTCCCTGATGGCATGTGACGTCCATCGAGGCTCACATGCTTGTGTGGAGGACCTGCAGGGCCAGGGCCGGCCGTCTGTGCTCACCATGTCCAGTTGCTGGCCCCGCTGCTAAGGTGTGTGCAGGGCCCTGGCAGCACTACTTACGGGGGTGGGGCAGGTGGGTTCCGGAGGATGCCGTGTGGTTGCACTTGTCCTGTGTGGCCCTTCCTGTGTGGCCCAGCGTGGAGAGCCCATGGACTACCTCCTGGTGCCTGGAGCTGGCCGTGACCCTGAGGGAGGCCGTCATCCTTTCAGAGGAACTGGGAGACCCGGCAGACGGGCCTGGCACGTCCTCCTCGCCCCCAGGCCCACCTGGGCCCCGCTGACCTGTGGCTGCAGCCCCGGGGTGATCGGGCCCTGTCCTTTCAGCCGGGCACCCAGCAGCCCATCACGGTGTTCTCAATGGAGAACGCGGTCTCCCCTCCTCCTGGCTGTCGCCCCACCAGGCCCCTTCCTCCCCCAGCCATCAGCAGACACGTCTGCCTGGCAGCAGAGCCTGGCACGACCCCCACCCTGCCTGGGTGGCCCGACTGCTCTGGGGTGTTGGCCAGCAGGCTGCGTGGAGAGCCCACCCCATCTGTCACTGGCAGAGGCTGTGTCCACGGACCTGGGGGTTCAGTCTGCGGAGGCCTCGTCCCCAAGTGCTGGCTCGACCTTCCTATTTGGGGTGGAAACTAACCACAGGAGTCCAGTTGGCCCGGGTGTCACGGAGGGGGCTGCGGGGGGCCTAGGCTCTGCCTTCCTCTCCCATACCTCGGGGAAGGGGGCAGGAGGGGGAGCAGCCTGGCTCCCACCCTCCCCCCCACCTGGCCCCCTGCCCACAGAGCTTGTGCCACCTGCACTTTGGAGCCAGGTACACCCACACGCCCCAAACTGCGCCCCGCCTCCTGCCCGCCCCACCCCGCCTCCTGCCCGCCCATCTGCCTGCCCGCCCCGCCTCCTGCCCGCCCCGCCTCCTGCCCGCCCATCTGCCTGCCCGCCCCGCCTCCTGCCCGCCCCGCCCCGCCCGCCCCGCCCTCCCGCACAGGTGCAGACTACGGCTTCGAGGCCAGCTTGGGTCACTGCACGTCCGTCCACGCGGTGACTCTTTCATTTAGTAGCAAATGCGCACAGGTATCTACAGCGCCTCACCCTTGCCTCGGTTTGGGGATAAAGCCCCGTGGAGCTGTCTCTCCCCGTGCTGTCCGCACGGAGGCCCTGCGTCACTTGTCACTCGGGGCTGCTGAGGACCAGCAGGTCCCAGCGGAGCCGCCCGGTCCGCGTGGAACACACGCGGGATTGCAGAGACCCAGCCCAAACACGAGAACCGGAGGGTCACATCAGCACTTTCTGTGGCACTAATGTGCTGAAAGGGTAACAGTTTGGGTACACGGGGTTAAAATAAGTTACTACATACATCCCGCCTGTCTCTTGCCCCTGTCTTCATGCGGCCTGGCATTTCACAGTCACGCTTGTGGCTCGAGGCATGGCTGTACCAGACAGCGCCGGGCTGGACGGCACACAGACACGTGTGTGATAAGGACATTCCAGATCCCGGTGATGGCCCCACAGAAGAAAACGGGGTGGCTCACTGAGAGCAGGGTCAGGGTCAGCTCCTTCTCTCAAACCCTGTGCACCCTGCTCTGCCGCCATGGGCCCGTGACCGACCCACTGTGGCCTGGATGAGGGCGCCCTGCCTTCCTGTGTCTGGGGGGCGGGGATGTGGTCAGGGCAGCTCAGGAGAGCTGCGGTTGTGAGGTTCATGCACTTTGAGGTAAAAGGATCTGGGCCCATATGGGCATATGGGCTGTGGGTTTTGCGGCTGCCAGCAGCAGGGGGAGGCCCTCTCTCCTGGGGGGACCCTCCGGGTGGAGGAGCGGAAAGGTGGTGAGCTGGCCTGGGATGTGAGTGTCCTGGGGCCACTGGAACAAAGCACCATGGACGACGGCTTCAACAACAGAAAGGTGGGGGGCTGGTTCCTTCTGGGGGAGAATGTCTCGGGCTTCTCTCGAACTTCTGGTGGTCGCCAGGTTCCTGGGCTTGTGGAAGTGTCACGGGTCTCTGCCTTCATTGTCACATGGGCTTCTCTCTGTGTGCGTGTCTGTGTCCCGATGTCCCCTTCCTATAAGGACCCCCGTCACCTTGGATGAGGGCCCATCCTAATGACCTTGCCTAACTGAGTGCATCTGCAACAACCCTGTTTCCAGATGAGGTCACGCTCTGAGATGCAGGGCTTAGGCTCTCAGTGTGGGTCAGCCGGGGCACGAGTCCAGCCACACACGTGGGGGGAGGAATTCGCAGCCCCGAGCTCTGGACTCTGTGCAGCGGGCCCCAAACCTGGCTTGTGCCTGACACTGGTAAAGAGTGGGGCCAGCAGCCCCAAGGTCAGGAGGGATCTGTGCCGGGACACCTAGTGCTGAACAGACTCTGCGCCCCTGCTTCCCTGGGGACCCATGAGGTTGGCTTCCCTGGAAGCAGTGCCTGTTCCAGCGATCCCATGAGAGGGGCCCTGGCGAGCAGGTGGGGCGGGAAAAGATAAGCAGGTTGGACCCCCAGGACAGCGGTGGCCCAGGCCTGCCCAGCCCTGCTCCTGACCTTCCCCGGGGCCCTGGCTCTCAGTGGCTCCAGGGAAGACGCTGCTTTGTTCATTTTCCTTTTTTTTTTTTTTTGTCTATAGCTAGATTTAACTGTAAAGAGCAATAAATTATGAATCAGGAAAAACATCCCTTGTCCCCACAAAGGACGTGGCTGTCCCCAGATGACTAATGACTCTGAATTAACATTACTTAGTATTTATAACTTCCGCCGGACAGGACTTACAGATGTTCCTGGGAAATCCTGCCTGCCCCTGGTGTATTTTTAGCGCCCATTGTCTGTCCTGACCAGGTTCTCCTAGAGCTGTCTCGGCTGAGGAGGGAGTGTGAGAGTCCTCCGGGTCTCAGGGGAGGCCCAGTGGTGCCCAGCCCTCTCGCTGCAGGACAGGGGAGGGCCCTGGGCCCCTGGGCAGGTTGCACCTCCATCCGTCTGGAGTCTGCCAACAATTCCACCCAGTACTGGTCTTTACTGAGCACCTGCTGTGTGCCCGGCGCTGAGCTGGGGGCTGGGGGCGATGGCAGCGGGGAGGAGCCCCTCGGGGTAGCAAGAACACATGTGAGGACTCTGGGGAGGCTGGGGGAGTAGCCGAGTCTCAGGAGGGGCTGAGCAGGGCCGAGGCTGAGAGTGGGGGGAGCCCCCGCAGTCAGGGTGGGGTGGGAGTGGTGGAGAGTGGCATAGAGGGGGCCGTGGAGAGGGCCGGGGGCTCCCGAGGATCTGTTAGCACCTCCTCTTCTCCTGGGTCCCCAGGGGCTGCACCTCCTTCTGGGGGTCACAGGGAGGACCCAGAAAGGGGCTCCTTCTCCGCTCCAGAGCCGGCCCAGGACGGAGCTGTGCTAGCCTGATGACCGTGACAGGCCCCCCGGTGTGGGGCTCCATGCTCCCTGCACAGAGCTCCCCACTCCTCCATCCCCAGACCCCCCAGCCCGTTCATGTCCCGGACCAGCCAGCTCTCCTCGCTGGAGCCACCCCTCCGGCCTGGCCGTGGGTTCTCTGAGCCCCCCAAAAAGGGCTGGTGCGGTAAGTGTCTCTTGGCCTCGGGGGCGTTGATGTACTTTATTTGAGTATTTAATGTCCTCTCTCATTCATAAAATAAACAAGGGAGGTTTATCTGCAAGTGGCTGTGAACTCCGGCGGACACCCCGCAGAGCCGGGGCCAGGAAGCCTTCAGAACTTGACCGAGGGGAGGCGCAGGCCGGAAGCCGACAGACCTAATATTTTACCGAGGAAGGTTAATGGGGCTGGGCTGCGGGGTCTTAAATCTTCCACCAGAAGACCCTGGAGGAGCTCCGGGCACACGCCTGCTCACAGAACCCTCGACTGGAGGAGGCCGTGGTGCTAAGGTTTTCCGTGTTTGGTTTACAAGCTCCGGAAAAACTCCGTACGCTCTCCCTAAACTGGGCTCCAAGCTCTGCACTGAGGTACTTAGAGGGGCTTCCGGTGGGGGTGACTATTGCCTACCCCCATCCTTCCGGAAGCCGCTGGAGTGCCATGGAGGGAAGGGACCCCCAAACCCCTTACACTTGGTTCATCCTATTCCATGTGTCTGGGATGGACTTCCCGGCCCCACTGAAGAAATGCCCACAGTCCAGGGTCAGGCTGCCGGCCCGCAGCCAGAACCCCTTCTCCCCCTCCCCCGGTCCCTCACCCCCGAGGGTGAGAGATGGGCCAGTGGCTGCCACATTCGAGCAGACGACCGCTGCCCATTCTCCTTGGGGACACCATGTCCAAACTGTCCAAACCCGGGCCCTGCGTTTTCTTAGGAGGCTCAAGTCCCCAGGACATGTTCTGTCAGTCTCAAGCTGGCCAGTGCCCTGGGATGACCAGGGAGCGCTCCCTGGAGGGCCGCAGTGGTGTGGGGCCCCTCCTGACTCTCTGCGCATCCCCCCATCCCCTGTTTCGGAATTGCTGGAGAGAGGTTCCCGTAGGAGGGATGTGGCTGGGTCCTGGCCCGGGATCGGCCATGCTGACTGACTGGGCATGAAGGGCTTTTCGTATTTCTGTCAAAATCTTCAGAAAAGCTCCTCACCCGCTGTCCCTGTGGCCTGGTGGGCTCTGCCTCTCGAAGCTGCAGTCCATGTCCTCTCCAGCCACCTGCCTGCCTTGTCTTCCATGGGGAGGTGCTAACCCAGCCGCTCCCGTGCGTCCGGCTGAGTGCAGGTGGGAGGGGCCAGGCACTCCTGAGTCCTTCCTGCCCCCAGTGTCCCCCCCAGGGCTTGTCCCGCAGGCATCACGCAGTGGGAAGGGACACAAGTCCCAGGCAAGCCCCAGGATGGGCCACTGGGAAAAGGGGGGTAGGGTCAGGGGGTCAGAGTTGTGTTTTGTCCGTCTCTTTGTCTCTCTCTGTTTCTCTCTATGTCTGTCTCTCCAACTCTCTCTGTGTGTCTGTCTCTCCATCCCCTGCTGCCCTCTCCCGGCCTCACCCCTCCTCGTCTGCACAAACAGTGGCTTCATCATCCCCATGCAAGGACATGACTGCTCTGGGTCTGACTTGACCTGCCCCATTCCTGGCCACCGGAACCTCTCAGAGGTCAAGGTCAAGGTCAAGGTCAAGGGCCCTGCCTGCCTTGTTCTGAGGTCTTCTGCATATTATTAAAAAACGAAGAAATGCCAGAACAGGGTTTGAAAGTTGTGTAATCTCTAAAATGTGTATGTTGCACAACTTGGCACATTTTACACTCAGGAGACATGACTTAGAAAAGATGGATTCGAAGGTCAGACGTGAAGCCCTCCAGCCACCCCCCTGCCCGGAGTCATTTCCAAATCTCTGGGAACCGGAATCCTTCGGGCTCAGCCTTCTGGCGGGAGGCCTGCCCCACCCCGTGGCCAACCTGAGTGTGCTCCCAAGGCCCCTGGCGTGGGCCCCCATTCCCACCCCTGATGATCCGGGCATGGGAACCAGCCCCGCAGAGTCCCTGACCCTGGCCAGGCTCATGGGCCCAGCTATTGGAACTGGCCCTGGCCGCGTGTGCTTTCCCGCCCCGTGCGTGGAGCAGTGCCCACCCGAGGGCCCACGGACCCAGACCGGGGTTCCTGAAGCCCTTTGCTGCATGCATAGGGCCATCCCGGTGGAGGGTAGACGCTGATGTCCACACCCGGGGCCGTGCCCTCGCTTGAGCACCTGTGGGATCGGGCTGGGGCTGCGAGGCCTGGAGCGGCACGGGCAGGCGCTCCTCTCCCCACCCCCTTCCACGTGTCTGGATCACCGCCACACAGATGCCCCCTGGGAGCGTGCTTCTGGGGATCCTGCCTCACCCAGGACCCCTCACCTCACATCTGCCTTCCTGGGGACCCCAGCACACCCTTTTTGTCCCCGTCTTTGGCTGTCCTCAGCAGGACTGAGCCCTGCAGGGTGACCGAGGACAGACAGAAGCCCCCTGTCCCCATGGCGGGTGGTCCCGGGAGGGGCTGGGCAGCCTCTTCCCCCCCGCCCTCCCCGCTGAGCCAGCAGGGGCACCCGGTCCATTCACGCATGGATTCTACCATTACCGAGTGTTGGCCAAGCACTGGGCTCATCACTTTGTGGCCTCCTTCCTGGTCATAAAAGCCTTGGACAAGGCTTGGGGAGACAAGTTTTAGAATAAACTGTAACCGGTCAATGCTCTCAGGATCTCTGATCTCGAAGGCTCAGTCTACACAATCCCTCAGTCGCATCCCCCACCCCACTTCTCGGGCACATGGGTGTCTCCCTGTGCCAGGGCAGCCCCAGCAGTGGGGATGGCTCTGCTTGGAGACACCTCCTGGCATGGCCTGAGGAAGACTTCCTGGAAGAGGTAGCATCAGAGGGTCTTGCCCCTGAGTGCATGTCACCAGTTAGGCACACAGGAGAAAGAGCATTGCCGCCCAAGGGAAGAGCACGTGCAAAGGCCCAGAGGCATGGCACATTTGGATGCCGACAGGTGTCCCCTGTCCGTAAGAGTTGACACAGGTGTGGGGAAGGGGAGCCCTGAAGTCATGGGGGGGTCAGGGTTCTGGCCAGCTGTGCACTTGCTGGGCTGGTACCTGGGTTGAGTGTTTGGAAACAAAGAAGAAACACGCCCAGATTTGCATCATGGAAAATCTGAGCTTCGGGCCAAGTGTGGAGGGGTGGGGGATAGGCAGCTGGACGGGAGGGGCCGACGGTGAGGAGGACCCTGGCTAGGATTCTCCAGAGACCATGCGGGCTCAGGTCTTGCGGAGTGTGACTCCCAGACAGGGAGGCCCAGGGTCCTTCTGTGCTGGCGCTGGGCTCTCCTTGGCCTGCTGGCTCGGGGGCAGTGAAGAAGGAAAGCCGCTCGCCAGGAAAAGTCCAGATTCCTCAGTGTGCCTGCCCCAGAGTCCAGTGTGGAGGCTGCTCTGGCCTCCTGGCCTCCCAGCCACCCGCCTCCCTCCCCCAGGCCCCAGCACGGCCAGACGCCGTCCACCAGCGGTGCCGAGAGCCCTTTATCAGATAATAAATAAGGCAGCTGGAGCCGTCCATGTCAACATCTTGGCGGGCGTCGCAGGGCATTGTAGGGGGGGGCTGCCTGCCATGGCCTCCGAGTGGTCGTCGAGGGCCGGCCACCCCCACCCCGGCTCCAGCAGGACTGTGGGCTCGGCCAGCCCCCTCCCCTCTGGGGCCGGTTCAGCCTCTGCCTAAGTGCACGCGGGAAGAAGGACGGGGACCCCTGGCGCCTCAGCCGCGCAGCCTCGGGGGCACCTGGCCTCTCGGCCTCCGTCAGCCGAACGGGGATCCACTTGGGGGCTGGGACCCCAAGGCCTGGCCGTCCTCTGTCTGTCCACATGGCCTGGAGGATGGCAGCCGGTGCCGCCACAAGCCGTCCGCGGTTTGAGGCAGAGGAAACAGCGAGAGGCTATAAAGGCATCGTCCCGTCCCCAGAGACAGCGGCGGCTGCGTCTGGTGGCAGAATGGCCTGTGTCTGATGATGGTGACAACAGCAACTGTTCTCTTCTAAGAAATGTCCTTATTTGGTCAAATAAAACGTTGGGACCCTGCATTGCTTACGCCAAAGAACCATTTTCCCTTCTTGAGAAGCACGTTCCAGTTTTCAGCCGAGCACCTTAGGGAAGCTGCACCCGTTTTTCAGTGAGCGGTCTTTGGTGGTAGCCCCGGCGCCCCCGGAAGCCCTCAGGTCCCGCCCAGCTGCACGTGGTGCCCCGGGCTGCGCTGCCGGGGTGACGCAGGGGCAGGCGACTGGCGGAGGCCGGGGTGAGGCGGCACCAGGGCCCGAGGGCACAAACGCACCCTGGGGTGGGCACCGAATACACTCTTGGCTAAATGCAACAAGACTCGGAAAAGCAGGGTGAGCCGCGGCCGCGGCTGTCACCGACCCTGGCTGGGTGCCTGATGACCTGGGGGTGGGGTCCCCTCGGAGGAGCCCCGCCAGAGGTCGCTGGGTGCTTCGGACCCCGGCTCTGCACCTGCAGAGAAGTGTTAGGGCTCTCAGTGGGTGGGGGGGGAGGGAAACCGACTGGAGGGACCCGGGTGTCTCCCTTTCTTCTGCGCCCGGGACGCTCAGTTTCTCGGCTTCAGTGACAGGGTCCTCTCCTGCCTCAAGGCACCCAGGACGGACCCGCGGGGGTTCAGGGGACACGTTCTGTGGCCGGGACAGTGGCAGGATCCAGGGTCCCTGCTTCAGCTGGGAGGTGATGGGAATGGACTGCGCGGTCAGGCGGCGCACACTGAGCAGCCCTTCCATGCGTCCTGTCCTTGCGATAGCGGCCGGGCTGCCCACGCCGCCAGGCTCCCCAGCTCATCCGGTTGTTTATGACCAGCCGGGCGGGGCCGAGGGGTGAGCTCGCGGGAGGAAGAGCTGCAGGAAGGGGGCTGCTGGCGGCTATATTAAGGCTCTGGGTCCTGACAGCTTCCGGCCCTGAAGGGGCACTGGGGAAAAGGCTTAAATTAGCAGCAACACCCATGCCCAGAGGTAGGGTGCCTGGCCTCCCTCATCCTGGGCACGACACATTTAAAAATGACAAAAACAGGGAGGAGGTCACTGCTTCCTTCCCTCTTTGTCAACCCTCCCCACTTCCTGTCGAGGACCCCTCTTCACGGGCCGGGTGCCTGGGGCCGGGGCATCCAGTCCCTCCTCCTCTCTGTGGGGACCCTACCCATCCTACAGTGGACACCTCCAGGAAGCCTCCTTGCGTCGGGTAGTGCAGAACGCTGCTTCCATCCCCAGGGACCTCCAGGCCCGGACGGGCTGCGCACTCGTGTGGATCCCAGACCTGGCCCTAGGCACGTGGCATCCTCCTCGACCTACGGATGGGGAAACCGAGCCTCCAACAGAAGCCCTGGGCTCCCAAGCGGTAGCACAGCTGTATGAGGATGCTGTGCTGTCCCTCCATGCCCAGGCCCTGTCGTGCTGCCATGTGGTCCTCGAGGGTGCTCTGTGGCCTCCCACTGTCTCCTGCCTCTCGTCTCCTTCACTCTGGGGCCCGTTACCCTCTCCCAGAGCCTGGGGTGCCCGAGGACGGGCTGGGCCCGACAGGGCAGGAGGACAGATGTGTCCCCCCCAACAGCTGCTCAGGGCTGGGCAGGCAGAGGAGGGCACTGCCACTTGGTTCCCTCAAAGTAATGATCTGGGTCTCCCACTCGGGGACCCCGCACCCTGGCAGGGTGGGAGAAGGCTCCACAAGCAGGTGGGAAGGGGCATTGCCCTGCCCCGCCGGATGGCTGCTCACCTGCTCCCTGTGAGCGGTCTCCCGGGAACGGCAGCCCGGGGCCTGTGGGCACGGAGACGAGATGGCAGCAAGCTCCCCGTGCCCCGTGACAGGGGTGTGATGTCCCGGCTGAGCCCCATCCCCCCGGCACGTCCGCCCATGGGCACAACGCTGCAGGTGTGACTCCGTTCCCACTTCTCCTGCCCAGCCTGTTTCCTGAAAGTGCTGTGACTCGTTAGACAGACTGCACTCCGGGGGTCTTCCTCTGCAGCCTGGCCCTGGCCACAGGGCTCCCAACGTGGCTCTGCAGGGACCCTGGGCACTGGGCTCCATGCAGGCTCCCGGGCCCTGAGAGTCTGCGTTTAACAGGCCCATCGGGTCACCAGATCTGGGCGGCCCTGCTGAAGCCCTCCGTGTAGCGGGGTGGGTATCCTGACTCACAGATGGGGGCCGAGGCACCAAGGCTACGGACTTCCTGTGGACATTTGGAAGATGAGAGGTGGCAGCATCCGGCCTGCCTGGGTGCCTGACTCATGCGTGTCCCTGTGTCCCCCGGGCTCATCCCAACACTGCCTGTCTGCCTGCTGACCTGCAGGGAGGAGCACGAGACCTACATGGGGACACGGGCTCCCAGTGCCCCAAACCTCGTCTTGGTCCCTGTCCCCTCCTTGCCACCCAGCGTGGCCATACGAGGCAGGGCAGCGCCTCAAACTCCAGTCCACCTGACCCGGGAGCGAGGACTTCTCCACATGTGGCCCCCCAGGCTGACCCCGTGTCCCTCCCCCATGCGGACAGGCGACCTCGAAGGCACTGTGCTTAAGGGTCTCCTGGCCAACTTGGAGTGGCCAGCGAGGTCCAGCAGACCAACGTGTGGAGACAAGTTTCTGAACGGACAGACAGCCTGAGTGAGCACCAGACCTGGAGGCGACCTGGCCGGCAGGGACCAGGCTGGAAAACCCCACAGGCATTTGGGAAAAGGAAATGCAAAATCAACGTCTTTATTTTACATTTTTCTTATGGCATCATTTGTCTTTGATAAAAAAAAGAAATAGACAAGATCAGGTGTAAGTTGCGCAGCTTGAACTCGAGGTGCCAGCTCAGGACGGGCGGACGGTCCGGAACCTGGCGCCGGGGGACCACGGTTCTTCAGTGTGAAAGACGAGCCGTAGCCAGGGCGGCACACGGGGCGCCCACAGCTGGCTCACTGGCGAGAGGCAGCCGCTGAACAGAAGCCAGGATGTGACCCTTGGGCACGGCGCACCCCGCTCCCTCCCTTCCCTACCGCCTCCCCGCCACCAAGCTAGTGGTAGTCACCCTGCGCCCTTGGGCAGCGCTGTCTCTAGCCAGCGTGACCCGCTAACTTATCACCCCACTCCGTGAGGGGAGGGCTTCCACGGGGGCAACAAACTAAGCTGGGCTGACCCCAGGTGAGCCAGGACATGTGGTCACCCCCCCCCCGGCCCTGATAGTTCCTATGGGGTCAGCACGGGGCCCCAGGTCCTTTACTCTGCCTGTCAGAAACGGTCACAATACGGATTCAGTCAGAATGAGGACTCTTACTGCCCCCTCTGGGAAAACCATCCAAATAAATATACAAGTAGATGATGACTAGAGTGTGAGCGGCTTGCCCTTGGGGTGGCATCCTGGTACAGTGCACAACCTGCACATCTGTCCCTGGCAGTCCCTCACTCACGGGAGGGGAAGTTCTCCGTGCCTTGGCTCTATCCATCAGATGCGAGAAAGGGACAGATCCTGAGGCTTGAGGAGGTCCCACGTCCGGCTACTCCCCTCATTCATGTTGCTGGCCTGACCTCGGCCATTTCGTTTGTGATCCTGGTTTTATGACAAGAAGTTAGGTTTTTTTTCCAGCTTCTGCAACATGTAAACATGGCGATGGCAAATGTTGACAAGAGAACTCAAGTTGGCGGTGGGCGCTGCAGGTCAGCCTTGGCTGGAGTGGCCTGGGCAGAGCCTGGCACAGCATTTGGGGGAGTCTCCTGCTGTCTGCGGTGGGGGCTCGGGCTCTTCTCATTAGCCTTCTTCCTGCTCTGGGGCCTGACCGCTGTGTGTACAGAGGCCTCCCCCCGCCCATGGCGAGCGATGCCCAGTGCCTCGAGGTCCCTCGAAGTCCCACTGGCTGGTCTCTTCTGGTGGGTGGGCCTGGTGGTCTCTCTCTGCTGGGCTGGAGCCGAGCAGGCAGTGAGGGGGGTCTGGTGGGTGCCTGAGGACCTAGGCCAAGGCCAGCGCACACCAGGTCTCCTGGAGCAGGGTCCTGCCGAGGCCAGCCTGGGGACCCAGGGCTGCGGAGGGGAAGGCAAAGTCCTCGGGCTCGAATTTGAACTCCACGTGGCTGGGGGCCAGGGGGTCATCCGCCTGGCCGGAGGTCTGCAGGGAGAGCATTGGGATGCATGGGAATGCAAGAATGGCCAGTTGGCCTCGCTTGGGGTAAGGAGACCTCAGGACCAGGCCATTTGCCTTAAGGGGCTTCCTCAGGCCCTGGAACTGTGGGGGACTCCTTGAGATCGGCAGGATGACACATGTGGGGCTCAAAGCCCGGCGTCTGCCACAGGTCAGCTGCTGGTACCAATGACCACCTGTGTGCCCAGCTCTGAGCTCCTGGGAGAGGCCCTTGGGGGCTGTGATGGGGGTCTGACCTGGTCGGGGAGTCGGGGTTCCCTGAGGAGGTACCCGGGAGCCAGCTCTGGGCACCCCACTCTGCCCTACCTCCCTTACCTGGGAGGTGACGCTGGACCCGGGGCATGAAGGTGATGCCAGGCTTGGTTTGGGTTTCAAAGTAGCCGCTGGGCTCTCAGGGTCTGGGACGGAGGGCGGCGAGGCTGTGCTGTTCCCTGAACATCCTGGAAGGTGGGGCATTTACTGAAGCCATCAGATCGAGCTGCACCGGTCACTTAATGAGAGGGCCTGGGTGTGGCATCCTCAGCCTGCCCTCCTGCCCCTCACCACCCGCCGCCCCCCCCCAGACCAGACAAGACCAGGGCAGAATCAGGGGTATTTGCACTTCAGGAGGACAATGCTTGAGCCAAACATGTAACTGTCTAATGGTGGAATTTGAGACACTCGAAGTGACTCCGCGGGGCAAGGGCTGGGCATTGGGCTCCCTCCCGGAATCCCGACGGGCCCTGGCCCCACACACCTGAGGAGCTCTTGGTCTTCACAATGTTCTTGGGTTTCCGTTTTCGTGTCTGGATACTTTCCTTCTTCATCGCCAGGGGCCGTGGCACCTGGCAGGGGCAGGCAGGGGTGGGCAAGGGCGGGTGGCTGGTCCCGTCCCTGCTCACCCCTGGGCCCCTTGCATGGCCACGTGCCCTAATGTCAGCCCCGCGGAGCTGGGCCCTCCAGGAGCCGAGCGTGTCCTCAGAGACCCGTTTGGGGAGCTGCTGGCCCTGGCACGGCCCCTTCCTCCAGGAAGCTGTAGGGGCCGGGAGGTCGTCGGGGGCAGACAGCACACCAGGGGGCCTAGCCCCTGTCCCAGGCTGAGCCTCAGTGGGCCCGCCAGTACCTGGCAGTCCGTGGGGGCCACGCGGGAAACACACCGCCCCCTCTGCCCCCTCACCCCCTGCCCCGTGCCCCCCGCCCCGCCCCGCGCCCCGCCCGCGCCCCGCCCATGCCCGCTCACCCCGTGCAGCTTCATGTAGAGCCCACAGGCATTGCACACCGGCTCGCCGTCCGCGTTGCGCCGCCACAGCGTGGTGGTGGTCGTGTGGCAGTTGGTGCAGCAGAGACCGGCACGGCGGGACGAGGACTGTGGATGGGGGCGGGGAGGCCGGTGTGAGCGGGGGCGGGGGGGGCGGGGGTGCCCTGGGCTCCACCACCTGGAGGGGCTGCGAGCGGGACTCAGGACTGACCGGCAGCCAGGCCCGGGACCACGCGGGGCCGGCGAGAAGGTGTTCGGGGCGCTGAGGTCGCGAGGTCTGCCCCTGACAGGGACCGCCTGCATTCCCTGGAGCTGTGACTCCACGCACCTCGAACCCTGGGACGGGTCACTTCACCTCTCTGGGCCTCAGTTTCCCCCCCAGTAAAGAGCGGGTGAGAACAGACCCACCTGTCGTGGGGTCAGGACCCCATGAAGAACCTAACACAAAAAGGCAACTGCTTTTCTGGTGCTATCTCTTTCGCGGCCAATGCTGGGCCTTCATCCCAGGCTGCTAAGATGGAGCAGAACCCCATGGGGCCACAGGATCCCCCCCGGAGCTTGGGCCCCAGGCTAAGCATGCAGGGCACCTGCCTTCCAAGACAGGATCTAGCGCACGTGCTCAGCTCACCCACTCTCGGGCGGGCGGCGGGCTGACCCACCCGCACCTCCCTCGTACTGCTCACTGTGTCGCATGTCAGAGCAAGACTGGACCCATCCAGAACCTTCCTGAGGCCCTGACGTTCCAGAGGCCTACCTCCTTCCCACGTCTCCCTGCAGGACTGACCCCCAATTCTGCAGGTCTCATATGACCAGGGACCCCAAACCTCTCCGCACTTGGGGGCCTGGCAAGGCCCAGACAACACCAACTCCAGGGATCCTGAGAGAGTGGGTCATTTGGGGCTCAGGAATCTGAGCCTGACAAGGCCTGGGAAGGGGCTCTGCCCAGCTGGCGGGCTGGGGTGGGCCTGACACAGGGGATCTCCTACCCGCTCAGGATTCCGTGAGCTGCCAGAGCCCAGCCCACCCCCCGTCCTGGCCCTCAGGTGCCCGTGAACCTGCTCAACCCTTCCCCCCACTTGCTCTGAGCCCCCGGTCCAGGTCCCTGGCTGCCCACCGGACCACAGCGATGTGATGCAGGGTCTCTGACCCGTTCTCCCCATGGCACCGGCGTCAGACCGGGCCACATCCCATCCGGTGTTTCAGTGGCACCCTGGGGCACCAGGACAGAAGCCCATGAGGACCTCATATCAAAATCGTCCCCTGGATGTGTTCTCCAGGACGGAGCTGGGGGGCAATCAAAAGTGAGGGGGCCGAATACAACCACAAAAGGAATGTGTCCTCGGTTAGGAGTGGCAGACAAGGGACCGGGCTCAGCTTCCCCATCTTTCAACCGTCTCTAGGACCCTTCCTTCTGCAGTGGCTGAGCGTGGCCGGCCTTGCCAACCACCTCCTGCCCACCCCTCTCCCCCAGGCTGTGGTCAGCTGGTCGAGGGTACAGGCCTGCCCCTGGGAATGGCCCGGGAGGGAGAGCGGGAGCCGGTCTCAAGCCCTCTGCCCAGCCATCCCCAAGAAAACTCAAGACATGAAAATACCTCCTCGCCCTCCCCACCTTCCAGGTGCGGAGGCTGCCACAGGCTACAGAGAATTCTGCGCTATTTAATGAGAGGCTTGGCCTCCAGTCTCCAGCCAGGACTCTGCCCCAGGCTCTGGGACAAAAGGGCCAAAAGGCAAGGAAGGGACGGGGCCTTCGAGACTCCAGAGGAAGACTGGGCCAAGTCTCTGGCCCGGGTCGGGGAAACCTCATCCTGATGTCCAGCCTCCCAGGGATCTCTGGCGGTCTTCCTGGGGGCACCTGGGGCTGGACTCGTGCGCGAGCTAGAGTGGACAAAGCTGGCTCCCAGCTGAGGCCCCAGCAGAACCGGAAGGGAAAGGTGGCTGCAGCCCCGGCCAGACGGTGGAGTGTGCTCAGAGGCAGGAGCCTGGACCCGGAGTCAACCAGGGTCCCCAGCCTGACCCTGCCTAGAAAGCAGCTGCTTTTACCGAACGCGATTTGAGTGTCCTCTCCCTGTCCCGTCCCCCTCCCTGCGCTGTCCCTCTCTCCCATCTGTCTCTGGGGTGCCAGGAGCTATGCCCACGGGGGGTGGTGCCCCCTGTCCTCGTGAGGTGGGGTCCCTGCCGCCCACAATCCATCCACCTTCCTAAAGCGGGAGGAGGCCCGGGGACCTACCCTAGGCCCCAGGATGCGCCGCTAGATGTGAACTTCGGACAAGCAACAGGTACTCTGAACAAGTGTGCCTCCAGGCAATATTTGGGACACAGTTACAGTCAAATGCTAGTTGCTGTTTATCTGAAATTCCCATTTAATTGAGCGGTATTTTATCTGGTGAGGTCCCCACCTCCTGCTGCGCCTTGCTCTCCCCTTCCAGCTGGGACCCTCAGGCACTTCTACCAATCTCAGCTCCCTTAGAGCTCATACTGCCATCCCACCTTCCAGAAAAACCGCACCACTGTTGAAAGATGGGACTGCCACGCCTCTCGCCTCCTTGGGCCATCAGCCCCTTCTCACTAAGTCCTTCCCGCGGGAACACTCGAGTGGCTGGGGCGCAAACATGCCCGCGCGAGCCTTGAACCCAGTGCTCGTTTTCGGTGGCACTCGCGAGCGCACAGTCAGGCTCGCCCCCCACAAACGTCCCCCACAGTTCCCGTGCGTCTCAGACGGGGACCCACGGGCACGCAGCGCCCGAGACACAGGCGTGGAGGCAAAGGTGGGGCCCGCGCCGTGTGTGCGCGTGGAAAGCAGCCCCAGGAGCTCGCGGACGTCACTCTGTACCCTGCGAGCGCGACGGAAAAATCGGGAACCCGGATTAGGAGTGAGTTACTTTTCAGTGGACATAAATAAAAATTAAGAAAATGGAAAACAATTTCAAAGTGTTTGCTCATTCATATTTTCCTCTCCTCTCATCAGGCTGAGCGGGACAGATAGGACACGGAGGCCAGAGGCGCCGGGCGGGCAGAGCCGCCTCCCTCAGCTGAGCACACGTCAGGGACATGTCCCCGGTGCTGTCCCTCCCCGCCTGTCCTTCCCCGCCGCCTGGACAAGCAGCCCGGCCTGGCCGCTCTCAGGGCCTCCTCACGGCCAGGCCTCTTCTGGCTGAGTTTTGTTTTTCCTTTTTGGTCTGTTCTTTTCAAAAGAAGTTAAGCTTCAAAGCCTGCCCGTGCAGCAGAGCTGCCCTGAGCTCTAGGCCCTGCACGCGCCCGGATTCGAGTGAAGAATTCAGGGCGGTGGGCAGCGCGGAGCCAGGGGCGGGGCTGGCCGAGGGCCGAGGAGCAGGGGGCTGGCGCTGCGCGGCTTGCAGGGCTGAGGCGAGCGCGCACAGAGACAAACACTTTGGAAAGTAAGTACCTCGGCTCCCAAAAAGCAGCAGAAAATGGCCCGATTTTGAGCAGGTCCTCCCAGGCTCTTGGAAAAGGATACGTGGTGGACACTTCACCTGATACCGCGCGTGTCCCCTGCTGTCCAAGGGCGAACCTGCCAGGGCGAGTCTGCGAGGCGGGCCGTGCAGGAAGGAAAACCCAGCGTCCTCGTCAAGGTCCGGATTCGCTTGGCGAAGGCTGCCGGGCCCCCCGCGGCACTGGCCACTTCCCGAGCGTCCCCTGGCCTTGGCCGTGGGGCTCGGACGTGCGGGGGGTGGGTGTGAGGGGCTCTAGAGCACCTGGTTACGCATGCACGCACGCAGCAGTCTGCAGACCACAACTACCTACTCGTCTACACTGACAGAAGCCTCAGGTCAACGGCTCTGGCCTGGGATGAAGGATGCACGCGGGATGCAAAGGGCAGAACGGATATGAGCTCCTGCTGGGAGGGGGACGCGTGCCTATTACTGATGAGCTTCTAGAACTTTCTTAGTCATTTAAAAGGACGTTAGGACAGTTGTCTCCTGGGGCATCAGTTCCGGCCACACGTGAGGGAGAGTGAGGCACCGCTGGGGGCAGGTCTGGGGCCACTGGCCAGTCCCCCCATGGCTGGGAGCCCTGTGGGCCAGGCTCTGGTCCCAGCACTCTCCGAGAACCTCTGAGTTTCCGCATGAGCCTGGCCCTGCCGGGACCAGCCACGGGGAAGCGGTGGGGCCACCCTCCCTGAGTGCCAGGCAGGAACCCAGAGAAAGTCAGAGGAAACCCTCACAGGACAGCTCAAGGACAGACGGGAGAAGGACGGCTACGTGAACACCCCCCCTGGACCCCAGCCCCGCTTGGCATACACTTCCTAGGCATGTTCCGCACTCAGATCTGCCTGGGCCTGGACACAGGGGTGACGGGCTGTGCACCCTCTGAGGCCTGCCGCCTTGGGGAGATAGGCGGGCACAAAGGGATTCTTCACCCCAGGAAGCTTCCTTAAAGCTCAATATTCTTTGTCCCCCAGACCAGGAAGCGCAGACCTCACCAGGCCAGATGCCATGTCCTCAGCCAGTCCACAGAGCTGGCCAAGGCCTGCCTAAGTGTCCTGCCTCATTTAATCTTTACAACACAGCAGGGGGACAGTGTGTGCAGGGGCCACGGGGCCAGGAGACCCAAGACAGGGCCAGCAGGCTCCTGGTGAGCACGAGGCAGACAGTCCTGCTCAGAACCCAGGGCCCACTGTGTGCCCTCCGAGCGTCTCTGAGCCCTGGGGTTCATCATCTGGCTGTTGTGAAGGTAAATGCCTCAATGCCTCGATGGTGGCCTGTCTGCTTGCCCCCCAGCTCAGGGATTTCTGCTGGGAGGTGAGCCCTGTGCAAGGTGGGGGGCAAAGGCAGGGAGGCCCCACACCTTTTCCTGTTTACCAGTGTGTCCGCATGGGGAAGAGTGGTTGGAGCAGGGAGGGGCTGCCGTCCCCCGGGACACTCCTGCTGCTAGCCTCAGTTTCCCTCTCAGTGAGGGCCACATCAGACGCCAAGCCGCTGCAGCACATGTCGGGGTGGGGGGCGTGATCACAGGGACAGAGATGAAAGTGAGGGGGTGATATGGATTCTGAGGTATCCCCTTCCAGGAGGCACAGCATGGGTGGAGGGAAGCTGGGGGGCCTGCAGAGCCCCAAACACCAGGCTAGATCAGGGGAGAAAAACAGTGGTTTCCCCCAAACTGCCTGAGTCAGTCCTGCTTCCTGCCTGCCTGGTCTGGGGCCTTGGAGGGTCGGGGGCTCCCACAGCCCAGTAAAGGTGGGCTCCTGAGAACCATGCAGCCCGGGACCGGGGGCGGGGGGACCAGCCCTCCACCCCACCCCCACTGGTCCCAGGCACCAGAACCGGCCAGAACCAGCTGACTGGCCCCGACAGGGCTCCTGCCAGCATTAGACCAGAAGGGAGGCACCCCCAGACACAGCGATGCCCCGACCGTGGACCCTGGAGCCACTAGGGCCTCCTTAACTTTAGACAGCTTGCAAACAAAGGCAGCCCCCTCCACTTAACAAACTCCTTGAACATCCAAGTTTGCCTGTGGGATGGTGTAGGATAAAGTAGCTTTAGACCTTTACGCAGCTTCTGGGGACTCTGCCCTGCTGGGGGCAAAAGTCGAGTTCCCAGTCCTCCACTCTGTACCAGCCACACACCAGAAAAAACCAAAAGTGAAAACAAGTTTTGTGCCTTGAACAACCATAGACCCGGTCTCAGTCCCAGCTGCCTGGTATCGGGTGGAAAGTGCTCCCCAAGAGGCAGGGCCCCAAAGCCCCCTTCTGTGTAGGATTTCAACGTCCTCCAACAGAGCCAGCCCCACCTAGCAGCCACCCTCCCCGCCAGCCCCATGCCTGGGCCAAGCCACCCTGTGCCCCTGCCACCCCGGGAGCCCCAGGGCTGAGCCTCAGCAGGCTGGCTGCGACCCGGGGCGTGCAACCTTAAGTTCAGGGGCCCCTCGGTTCCTTTCTGTGGAGCAGCGGGGCAGGTCCTGTCCTGGGGCCTGGGCCTCCCAGCTCCCCGCTGTTGGAGCAGCCGGCTGCCCCCTGTTCCTCACCTCCCGGCCCTGCCCTGCCGCCCCGCCCTGGGTTGCTTGCGCGGGGACCCGGGCCAGGCCGCGCACTCACCAGGCGCTTCTGCGGGCGCACGAGTGGCCGGTTGACGCCATTCATCTTGTGGTAGAGGCCACAAGCATTGCACAGGTAGTGGCCGGTGCCGTCGCGACGCCACAGGGGTGTGGACAGGGCCCCACAGTTGACGCACTCGCGACCCTCGCCGGGGAGCTCTTCCAAGAAGTCCGACACTGCGGGGACGGGCGGTTCATGGGCCGAGGCTCCCGCTTCCCCCCCGGAACCCACAGCGTCCGCTGCATTTGCCTTGTTTTGTGTGCACCTTGAATTTATTTTATTTTAAAATTTATCGTATCTAATTTTATTTTAAATCTTAACTTTACATACAACAAAGTTGGTGGCAGATTAAAAAAAACTGGTTAGGGTTGCCTTTGTAGGGTGGGGGAAGGTTAATAAATCAAACCTCCGGGTGCACAGCAGGGAACCGGGTGGAACTTCCCTCCCCTGGGGAGGCAGGATCCTCAGCATTGGCAGAGGGAGGCGGCCGAGGGGCCTGTTCTCTGCAACACGGGACATTGACAAGGGGCCGTGGTGGTGAGGCCGAGTGGATGGGGACGTCCCACAGGGGCTACGGCCAGCTGCGCTGTGGGGGTGACCACGATCCTCGCCAGAACAACAGCGTGGTGGGGCCTCGCCGCCCACTTGGGGACCCACGCAGGGGGGGATGGCCGAGACACTGGGCCAGGCACCCTATGGGGGCGGGGTGGGGATCGATCATCGTGGGGCTGCCCTGGGCTCCCGCGGAGGGGACCCCGCTTCCTGCGCGGGGGAGCCAGCAGGGCCCAGAGGCTGCTGGAGAGTGGGCCAGCGAGGCCTCCTCCAGCGGCGGGGTAGGACCTGGTCCCTACGGGCAGCAAACGCAGGCCAGGCATGGCCGCAGGGGTGAGAAAGTGTCTGGGTGCGGGCTACTCACAAACCGGGTGGAGCAAATCTCTGCCTTCCAGACCCAGAATCCGATTATCCAAATTTATACCCCAGGGGGAGCAATTGAAACCAGGTCACAAATTAGAATACGTAAACATTCTAGAACAGAGATGAATGTGGCGGCTTACTTAAATAATCCAGTATTTTGAATTTTATAAAAATCACTTCCAAAACTTTCCGTAAGAGCATTTATGAGGTAGGCTCTAAATCGGCACAATCCAGAATGTGGGGCTCAGATGCGTGAAAGGAAAAAACACTTTCTTGCTAACTGTAAACGAGTTCAGGACCCGTGTTTTTCATCCCAAGGAGGGTGAGCTGGTGGCAGACATCTATGGTGCCCGGGGTTTACTTGTCCCCGCAGTTCTGGACCCGGCCGGGGAGCATTCGCAGGGTGCGGGTTTGCACCCGGCCAGTGCCGGCACCCGTCTCGCACTCACCGAAGGTGGCCCTGCGGCCGGGGAAGCCAGCCGGGTGGCTCTGTAGGCCGTGCAGGACGCTGCCGTCGAAGGGTCCGGAGGTCCAGGACGGGGCCACCTCGGTGCTCACGTAGGCCGGGTAGGCGGCGGGGTAGGGCGCGCTCACTGGCCGGCGGAGCGGGGCCGGGTACTGCTCGCGGGCCAGCAGCGCGCCCTGGTAGGCGCCAGCGTCCGGGGTCCCCGCGCCGCCGCCGCCGGGCCCTGGGGGGCTGTGCGGGAAGGGGAAGGCGGTGGGTGCGGCCGGCTGAGCGGCCGGCGGGTGCGGGCTGCCGGAGCCGAAGGCGGACGAGTCTGCCGCCGCCTGCGCCCAGCCGGGGTGCGCCGCCAGCCCCGGGGCCTGCGGTCCCGGCTCGCACGCCGGCAGGTAGGGCAGCATGGAGGGGACGCGCGCGGGCGGCACGAACACCGGGGAGCCGGCGCTTGGCGCGTGCAGAAAGGCGCCCGAGTCCGCGTAGGCGGCCTGGCCGGGGCTCGGGGCCAGCGCCAGGCCCTGGTACATCTTCCCCCGCGCGGCCTTGACCTGCAGGGAAGACGGACGGGCGTCGAGTTCGCGGCTGCTGCGCACCCCGGGCGGCGCCCGCGCTCGTGCCGCGCTCCCCGCTCCCCCGCCGGCCGCGGGGTCAGAACGGCGGGGCGCGGGTGGCCCCGAGATGCCGCGGGACAGCCCCGGCGCAGCCGCAGCGCCCAGCTCACCTCCTCCGCTGCCGGGCCTCGGAGCTTCCCGGGGTGGGCTCGGCGGGGGCCCACAGGGAGCGGCCGCACGTCCTCGGGGCCTGGGCGCGGGGGCCCCGCCGCGCTGGGAGCGGGAGCCAGGCCGGGCCGGGGCTGTCCCGCGGAGGGCGCGGCGGTCTCGGCGGGCCGGCGACAAGAGGGCTGCAGACTGGGAGCCCGGGGCCGCGCGGTGCCGCAGGGAATCCCGGGCGCCCCGCCGCCCCTCCGCGCCGCCCCGGCCGGCCCCGCTGCCCCTCCCTCCCCCCTCCCTCTCCTCCCCCCTCTCCTCCCCTCCCCTCCCCTCTCCTCCCGCGGGGTCAGCGCTGGGGCTGCGGCCGCTGCGCCACGTGACCCGAGCAGGCCCGGCTCCCCGGGCTCGGCGGGAAAGGGGTCGGGACGCGGGGCGCGGGGCGCGGGACACCCAGCGCTCCGTCCTGGCTGAAGCGGGCGGGAGGGACCTGCCGGTGCTCGGTGGGGCCCCGGGCTAGCTGGGACGCGGAGACGTCCCTAAATTTGTTCCGGGGATTCGCGGATCCGCACCCCTCCCTCCTCGCCAGCCCGACTCCACCGAGGCTGGCCCGGTGTCCGGTTGGGCTCCTGCGGACGAGCCAGAGAGCCGGTCAGCCGGGCTCCCGCACACGCGGCGGTGGGGCCCCGTCGTTGGACGCGGGGCCCGGCGCCAGGATCCGGCTTCCATGGGGACGCCCAGCTCAGTGTCTCCGGGCTCCACCCGGGTCGACAAGGGCCACCCCATGCGCGAAGTGCAGCCGGAGTCCCACAGTTTCCTCAGTTTCTGACCAAGCAGGGCAACTTCAGGCTCGATCCCAGCGTGGGGGTGGGGGGGCAGGGGCTTGGCGCGTTGGTGGGAGCTACCCGGATACCTGGATGCACTCCCTTCGCCCCAGTTCCGCTCCCTGCTCCCCGCCGCCACCCCTAGGTGGGACCTTTCGCCTGACCCTGGCGATGGGGAGCGGAGTGGGGTCACAGGAAGATCTCCTCCAGAAGCCAGAAATGTGGGATGGGTGGGAGGCCACCAAGGTCATGGAAGTGCCCTCTGGCACTCCCTGGGTGGACCCCGTGGTGGTAGCGCTGCCCGCAGAGGGGGGCCTCCTGGGGCCTCAACAGGCCCCCAGCCCTCTGAGCGGACAGCCACAGTGGACGCGGGGTGACGCTGGCTGGGCAGGAACAGGGCTTACCAGGCGGCCCTTGGCTGCGCTGCTCGGGGCTGCGAATGTTCCTGTTTATAGCAACAGGCCTTTAGCCCCTCCATGGTGGGCTAGACCCCAGGGGCTGTCAGCCTGTGGAGGGTGCAGTGGTCCCTGTACCCCTCTCCCACACTCTCCCGGCTGATAGCAGGCAGGGATTTGGGGTGCATGTTGAGGCATATGGGGTGAACCTGGCTGGGCTGCCCAGGAAGGACGGTTTTGGAAGGGTGGCAGGAAAGGCTCCCGCTCACACCCTGGTTGGAGATGCCACAGAAGTTTCCAGGGCAGGCCCCGGACCCTGCACAAGCCTTGTCGGGATGCCAGTGGGAAGGGGAGCAAGTGGCCTTCGATACTGCCCCCCACCGCAGTTCCCAGCCCCTCCCCCACACTCCCCCCCTCCAACCACCTGCCAGATGGACTCCTGCGGCACACTACCTTCTGGGGTCTGAACCGACGGGCCCCTCCTTGCCCCACCCTTCTCTAGACTTCACCACTGGATGCCTTTCTCTCTTTCAAAGTGGGCCCCCAACAGGTGACCCCGTAATAGTCAGGGCCCTGGAGACTCTCTGTACCAGGGGACCTTGGCAGCGCTAGAGGACCCCGAAGCGGTTGAACCTGCACAACTCTTCCTGCACTCAGAGCCCTGTTTACTGAGACAGTGGATGTGAAAAAGGAAGCTGCCTCACCACTGGGGGTGAAGAGAGGGGAGACTAGGGAGACCTCACCCCCACCCCCAAAAACAGCAAGCCTGGGATCCCGCCGGGCTGTGGGGGCGGGGCTTGTATTTTGTACCAGGAATAAACTCCAGTCCCGTCCTTGAACGTGAATCCCAGCATCAGTGGGCAATCGGCTTTGTCCTCTGATGTTTCCTCTTAATCCTCCCGTCAATCTTGGGATGTAGATGACATTATTATTCCCGAGTCCCAGAGAGGTTAGCTCACGTGCCCAAGGTCACACAGCTAATAATTAAACCAGGTAATTAAAACAAAGGAAGGACGCAAACTATTCGAAAGGGAGGCGATCTCTGGTCGCTTTTTCTGTATTCACAAATCTCTAAAATGGACATGTCTTAGTTTTACAATTAAAAGGCTGAGACTCTTCTCCCAGGAGAATATGTGTGTGTGTGGGGGGGGGGTTGGTGAGGGCTGCAGGAGCTGTACCCCGAAACCCTGGTCTCCAAGGAGGAAGTTTGCTGCTCGAAGCCTCCTCCGCGCTGGCTGGACACCACACAGGGTGGTCTGCGGGCATCTGGGGCTGAGCTGCGGTGCGCTGGGGACCACAGCACCCCGCCCCCCCCCCCGAGAGCTGGGATGTGCGCTCACCACCCTGAGCGGTGGAAGCAGAGGCTGTGGTGGTATCCCCCACCCCGCCAGGCTGCACACCCTGCCAACCCTCACCGGCCTGGGGGGGGTGGCCACAGGGTGGGAGGGGGCGCTGGTTGTCTATGACAGCGTCTGGACATCTTCACAGATCTCTTCTACTTGAACCAAAAAGAAAGGCATCTCAGTCCAAACTGCAAAGCCCAGGTCCTTCCCCACCCCACCCCTGCCTTGCCCAGCCTCCCCCCCACCTCCCAAAATGACTTTCTGATAGTAAAGGACCCGTTCACCCTTCTGTGCCGCTGCCCCTCCTCTGAAGGGAGCCAGGTGTCCCAGTCCGCTAGGACCTCAGTCCCTCTGCTAGCCCACCCAGCCACAAGCCTGCCTCTCCCTTAAGGCTTTGCCCACACTGCTCCCCAACTTGGAAGGCCCTTCCTTTGCCCTCTTCTTTACTTGCTGAACTCCTACACATCCCTCAAGACCCAGCTTGCAAATCCCTTTGTCTGTGGCTTTCCCTGATGAATTGCCTTCTCTCCTCCCTTGTGCCTCATCATGTTTTGTGGTCCATTGGCCGTGTTCCTACTTTGCCTCCTCAGCAGACACTGAGCCTCTAGGAAAACTTCGGGACCAGCAGGTCAGAGCGTGAATGAGAAGCAGTCAGATCTTCAGGGCTCTGCTTTGCCATCTCAAGGCTGTGTGACCTTGGGTGAATTACTTTTCTCTCTGTACCCCTTCTGCTCTGTAATGTGGGGATGACGGTACCAGTGGGATGAGGTTCCCAGGAGGGTACTCTGTGGGCACTGGGCTGAGGGAAGCCAGGTGAGGGGAGCAGAGCCCCGGGGCCCAGGATCTCAGCTGCAGTCAGTCTGTGCTCCGGGGTCCCTGAGAGCAGGCCCGGGGAGGGGCAGGAAGGAGTTTCAGCCCCAGAGGTCAGCTGTGACTGTCCCTGCTGGCCGCCAGGCTTCCCTCTCTGGGGACCTGGCCAGGGTGGTTGGCGGGGGGGACCCATCTCTCCTGTGGGGACCCCACCCCCGTGCAATAAGAGGTTTGACCATTAAGCCCCTGGTGACCAGGCGGAGAGGAGTTCCTACTCCAGGGCTGTGAGGAGCTGTGCTCAGGGGCCTTGGGGGAAAAGATCGCCAGAGCCAGGATGGCAGGAGGGGTGGCTGCCTCCTCCCAACCCCGGAGCTCAGGAATTACTAACTCCAACACATCTAGGGACAGAAAAGAAAACAGTCCCCATTGTTTGGGGGGAGAAGGGAGGGTTAGGGCCTCTGAACCTGCTCCCAAGAGGGACCCAGGCCTTGCCTTGCCTTAAGACTGAGGGGCGTGGCCCCCTTCCAGGGATGGCCCCAGGCGGGGTTCCTGCTGTGCGCACACTGACTTGTGGTCCAGGCGTCTGTCCTGCGCAGGGGAGGGGTGCAGTGCCCAGGAAGTAGGCCCTGGGGGGAGGGGCTGTGTGCGTCACCCAAAGGAGTGGGGCGGAGCTTGGCCTTGCCTGCACCCCAACCCCCAGGGGCTTGCCCCTCCTGCAAGTGTTGTGGGGGGGCGGTTAAGGAAAGGAGGCCTGGGGGGACGTGGGGGGGTCGGGAGGGGCTAGGAGCTCAGAGGTCCTCCCCAGTTATTCAGAGAAGCCCCATGCCCCCTGTCCGCAGGGTGGTGAACAGCCAGTTCAAAGCCCTTTCACGGAACTCTACCTCTGAAACTAGTAATACACTGTATGTTAATTAATTGAATTTAAATTAAAAAATAAAGTAATGCACTAGAAAAACAACAACAACAAAACCCAAAGGCCTTTCCCTGCCCTCCGAGTAGGCCCTTCTGCCCAGGCTGCACCCTCGAAAGACTGTGACCTGGACTGTCCCCAGAGCCCCAGAGCTGCCGCTTGGGGGAATGAGGTGGAATCCACCTGGAAGATTCCAGGGTTTCCGCACCACGCACAACTCTGAACCACACCACTCAGCCCTAGGGAGGGGGGTCAGGGAGGATGGGGACCTCTGGGGGCAGGGCTGGGAGGGGTGGGGGCAGCCGGGGGCGGATTCAGTGAGGACAGGCGAGGGGACGGCCCTGTTCTCTCCAGCACGTGCCGGAGCTGCAGAGCCCGAGGCGGCCCCAGGCCCGCCCGGACCCCCGGACCCCCGGCCCGTGCCCCCGGTGCCCCGAGCTGGGGCTAGTCTTCTACTGTTGTTGTCAGCACCCTGGTGCAGCCTGGGCCTGGAGTGTCCTGTGTTTTAACTCCTCTAGGGCTCTCAGCCATCTGGTGGGTGGGGGGTTCTCACTCCCATTTCAGAGATGGGAGAACTGAGGCCTCCACGGAAGGACTTGTCCAAGGCCAGGGCTGAGCAGAGGCGGAGGCGGGATTGGAGCCTGGCTCCCGGAGACTCTGGGCTCCATGGGCTGCCGCCCCACTGGCCCACTTCGGGGCTCCTCCCGTTCCAGGACCCTTGGGCCCTTGGAGGGGCATCATCGTCTGCCCCGCCCTCCAGGCCTCGGCCAGCAGGAGGCTCCGGGCCTTATAAACAGCCTGCACTGTGGATGACCCAGAGGGGCCTCGGGCCGGCTGCCGGGAAAAGGGGAGCGGGAGAGGAAAGCAGTTCGCGGGCCGCCGTATCATTTATGTAACCTAATCTGGTTTCAAAGCCCCTTCCTGACGTCCCTCGGCATTAAACCCTGCAGTCCAGGTCACCAGACAGCCTACTTAGAGAGGGGTCCTCTGGGGAGGTACTTGAGGCTAGTTTATTTTCGGGGAGATGTAATCACCCTCTGAGGGGCTTATCTCTGTTCGGTGGGAGCGGTGTGACTGCAGCTTTGGCAAATGTCCTGTCACATGATGAGATATTTACGACCGGCTTCCAGGCCACGGAGCTCCCCCGATAGGCGTGCCCCCAGGGAGGGCGTTCTGGAGCCACGGGGCAGGAGCAGGCACAGGGGGTTGGGCAGGGCCAAGGGTGCCCCGGAGCTGGCCATCGGGCAAGGGTGTCTGGTTCCTCGGGGCCCGAGCCCGTGGAGGATGGGCAGGGGGACGGCTGGCCGGCTCGGCAGCCCCTCACATCTCGGAGGTGTAAATTACTTCAGCATGAGTGACATCACACGCAGGGCCTGGAAACCCAGCTGGGCCGCGGGTAATAAAACAGCCCGACTCCCAGGCCAGGCTCGGGGACGAACGGACGGACGGCTGCCCCGTCAGATCAGCTGCCAGCCTGACCTTGAACAAAATCGTGTGGTTCCTGGGACCCCCGAGGCTCTGTGTCCCTGACTTTGCCAGAGCAGATGAAAACAAAACCATATGCTACCCCGTGGAATTAAGCTCCTGACTTGAAAGTGACGCCCCAGGGCTCCTGGCCAGAGGGGCTTCCCTGGCAGGGAAGGCGGCATTCCTGGCCAGTCCTTCCCTAGACCACGGTTTTGCCCCAAGCAGGTCAGGATGCAGGATCCTTGTTGATCGCCCCCTCCCCCATTTTTGTGCATGAAGTCTTGCCCCACCCCCAAGGGCCCTTCCCCTCTGCAAACACTCCCCTTCAGCTCTCTGCCTTATCTGGAGTTGGAAACGCATGCCTAGCAACCCACACACTTAGACGTAAGAAGTGGCCAAGGTGGTGGGGGTCTTGGGAATTCTGTTTGTAAAAATTAACCCCGGAACTGTCTGGTGATCCGTGCCATGCTTCATCAGCTGGCTCTAATGCTGGTGTGGGCCTACTGCCCACCATCCTCACCTCGGGGGCGGGCACGTCCCATCCCTGCCTCGGCCCGCGCCCCTGCCCGTGCAGCTCCCAGCGCCGTGATGAGCCGGGCTGCGTGGGACTCACATGGGTGACCTGGGCAGCCCTGGCCGGTCAGCATCGACAGGAAGATGGCACAGTCGATTTATTGGGCTGTAGATGGGGCTCCCTCAGGACATCAGGAGACCCACATCCCGTGCTCCGGCACGCACACGAGGTCCCGTGTGGCAGCGGGAGCCACGGCGCCAGCGAGCACAATCCCAGCACCGCTTGCTGGCAGCTCAGGCACCCACTGGAGCTCAGCTGCACCAGCTGCACCTGCTCTGGGGGGGGGTACCACTCTAACCTCCTCTCTGGCTCAGAGGCTCGGAGCAGGGGACAGACTGCCCTCACCGGGCCACGTGGGTGGGAGGTGCCGGGGTCAGGGCCTCACCATGCCCTGCCCTTCGGCTCTGGGGACTGTCCCTCTGTTCTGTGTGCAGAGCGTCACTGAGGCCCAGCGGGGAGGGTTGGGGTTCTTATGGCAGTTGTAAGAGTCTGTGCATGGTTTGTGTTCCTGGGGCGGGGGGCGCTGTGGCTGGCCGGTCTGCTTAAGGCCTCAGAGGGAGGCCTGGGTGCGGAGCTCCTGCCCTGGGCGCTGGGTGGTGACGCTCTCAATAAACCCCCAATCATAAACATGCTTGCACACACATGCACACTTACATACACAAGCACAATCTACCTGCACATGTCCATCTCGATGGGGGGAAATCCAGGAGAGAAACCAGCTCCAAGAAGTAGGATGGCTCAGAAACCACCCCAGCTTCCTGCTTTCCTCCCCTATGCCCTCTTCCCATTTCCAAAATGATGTCAGCTGGGGGTCCTGGAAAAATCCAAATGTGCTCCTTTATGCCCCACTAGTGGGCCGGTGGGACTTTCTTGCTGCTATTTGGCCCAAAAGCTTGTGAATGAGAGTGACCGAAGTCCCAGGCCCCTCCCTGCCTGCTGCCAGCCTCATGGGTGGAAGGACCCCCTGGGAGGGGCCAGGATGGCTCCCAGGGAAACGGGGAGGGGGCCACCCTTTCCCAGAGGCGGGACAGAGCATCCCTGGGTGTCACGCTGGGGGTTGAGCTCTCCCCATATCATCCCGATCCACTCTCACCTCGACCCTGTGAGAGGGTGATGTGGGTCTGATGCCGGAACTTTGCTCCAGGGAGAGGACTCTGTGTGTCACCGCAACACAGGGGCGTTGAGGGGGAGGCCTCAATGGCCAGGAAGAGGCACAACCCGAGGGCCCTCCCAAGGGGACACCCAGCTCTTCCTGCCCCTTCCCTGGGGAGTGACCCACTTGGGGGCTGGGAGGGGCTACCTCCAGGCCTTGGCCCCAGTCCCCTCCTGGTCCCCATGGGGTAAGGCGTCCGGCCCATGCCCGCCCCTCCTAGTCCTGCCTCTGTCAGTACAAAGGCACAGGAACTTCTGCTCGATGGATCCACAGCTGGAGGGACAGCTCAGAGCTGGCAGGTAAAGAGGAAGCAACAGGTCAGCCAGGTCCAGCCCCTCCCATCCCCCTCCCCGACCACTGGACCCAGGAAGGAGGCCTTGCGCGGGTCGGTGGAGAGGCCCCAAGTGAGAAACAGAGCGGAGGTGGGGAGAGTCAGCAGACAGAAATAGAGGCCCCCAGTTAAACTTGAGTTTGGGACGAGCAGGAGAGAGTGTTTCAGATTAGGACGTGTCCTGCAGCGTCCAGGACACCCTTATACCAAGAACGTGCTGGTGGGTTAGCTGAAGCTCGTGTTTGACGGGAGGGCTTGTGTTTTATCTGGCAACCCCGAGAAAAGCGTGGCCCCCGCACGGTCGGCTGAAGGAGTTCAGGCAGGGGCTGCCCCTCTAAGAACGGTGGCTGGGGGGCCCTCGGGCCACCTGCCCCTCAGCCTGCAGGGTGGAAATGTGGGCTCCCTCCCCACTGGTCAGGCCTTGAGAGGTAGGCGTGGGTGGGTTGGGGGGGGTCTGGCCATCCACGGGCTGCGAGATGGATGGGTGGGGGTGCCAAGTCCGGGTCAGACCTATGTCCCATGAAGTAACCCCTCATGACGTTCAGAGCAACTCAGGCTCTGAGGATGGGCCCAGCACTGCAGGATGGGTCTGTGCCCCATGGGACTCCCAGGGCTTCCCAGACGCCCCTCAGAGGCCAGTCCGGTGGCTGACTTCAGATGGTGCCTGGGTGGGCAGGTGAGAGATCTCACTCACCATTGGGCACATGGTCTATTTTGCTAGTTGTAACTGTCCATTTGAGTGAAGCTTCCAGAATATTCCCTTTTAACCAGATAGGAGCAGGTTTAGGGCTACTAGGGCCTTGAGCCAAACGGTCTGCAGGTTCTCTTGGCGAGCTACCTGGGCCCCCCATCCCCCAAAGTCAGCAACATGCATGCGGCACCCTCTTGGCACTCACTGGGGTTTCCCAGGTGGCGGACTCGGTGGGGATGCAGACAGGGCTGGTCTGGGTGATGCCCCCGGCCCTGTAACCAGCTACTGATTTCTTAGGGAGTCAGGAATTACTTCTCACTGTCAAAGGCGGGTGCTGGGGGCTGGGGGGGTCGCCTGGCCTGGCCTGGCATGATCCGACCTGTGCTCCGGAGGGAGGCACCCAGGGCGCGTCCTCAGGATCTGGGGCAGGCTCAGTCTGGAGGCAGCTGGGCAGTGGGTGGGGGGCGCTCATCCTGCTGGTGCAGTTCCCCCCCCCCAACCAAACTGCAGGCAGAGTCCTGGTCTTTCTTTAATGTTCTCTTGCTTTCATCTTCAAAAGAATTTCCTTCCTTTTCTTCCCTTCTTCCCAGTCCGCCCTCCCCTCCTCCCTCCCTCCTTCATTTCTGCTGCTGAGCCTCACGCAGTAACCCCCCCTCCTTTCTGCCCCGACTTCCTGAGGGTGTTCCCAGTGAGGGGCTCCCTAGCCCCATCACATGTCAACTGGGCTGGGGGTCTCCTGGGAGCTTCTGGACTGTCCCGCCAAGGTCTGCGGCGGCGGGGGCACAGCCCAGGGGCACCGCCCCCCCCCAGCCTCTGTCGGCAGGATGCTGGGTTTCCTGAATAAGAGCAGAAGTTTGTCGAGTGCCAACTGTGTCTGCGCAATGTACAGATTTCGGGGGGTCAAACGCCATCATCAGCCCTGTGGTGGGCGGCAGAGGACCCGGTGAGAATCCAGGGGTGGTAAAGGAAGCAAGAGGATGATTGGAGAGCTGGGACCTCACGTGCCTTTTATTTCTCTTTTACATTTTTTTTTTGCCCTTTCCGTATTTTCCACAATGAACAAATAGTATGGAGATAAATACATTTAAATGCAATGGGAAATAGCTAACATTTGTATGGCTTGGCTGAAGATGCTCCAGTGGTCACAGGAACCCTGTCAGGGAGAGTGAGGGAAGGGGGCCTTGACCCGGGCATGGCTCTAGCCTCTCAGTTCACAGGAAGAGGGCAAATTTGCTGCACCGGAGCCGAGAGGGAACCTCTTCCGGGAGGAGAAGGGGCACCAACGTGTCCTGGGGTCTCCTGTCTGAGCACCCAGGTGTGGGGTGCACTTCTGAGGACCTAGCCCATTCTTTCCACAGTCCCCAGGCTCTGGATCGAGGGCACAAAGGGCCTGGCTCACGCACGCCTGGGACACACCTGCGCACCTACTTGCCCGTGTGTACGGTGCACACAGATGCCTTGAAGGTGAGGGGATTTCTTCCTTTCTGGCTGGCCATCCACCCTGACTTGGTCCTGAGTCCTCTGCTCCCGTCTGGCTGGGCATTTCTCAGGCAGCCATGGTCACTCCTAGGCGGGCAGCTGGCTGGGACACTCACCTCCAGATGGGCCACCTGGGCCCTTGCGCTCCCTGACTCGGTGCCTGGAGAGACCCCTGGGCCCACAAAAGGACTTATTGCTGTAGGCAAGTCTGGCTTTAGCGGAAGCCTCCTTCCTGGGAGGCAGAAGCTCTGTGTTCCCTAGTGACCAGGAGCCGGGCCAGCCCCACTGGCACCTCAGTGTTGAGGGGCCTCGTGCGGCACCTCAACCATGCCCCCTGGTCGAGGGGCTTCAAGCAGCCTCCCGGTGTTCCAGAGACTGTGGGCAGCAGGGAGCCTAGTCTTCCCAGCTGGGGGCTCTGTTGGGGGTCCAGGCCCTCTGGGGAGGGCAGCTGGGGCCCGTGGGGGAGCTGCTGCCTGCCAGCACCCCAGGAGGCTTGCCTGGCTGTGGCCACGTTTGGGGGCCGCTGCAGGCCACAGTTCTGAGCTAGGAGTTGAGTGTCACCTGGAGGGGCAGTCAGGTCCAGTCCCACCCCTTGGACTCTGTGCTTGGGTCCTGTTCCTGGGAAGGGAGGAAGTTGCGACTCAGGGTGAGGGTCCCAGGCTTGCCCTGTCCTGAAGGCTGGGTCAGTGGATGATCTCCTGGGGCAGCTCTGGGACCTGGGGGCTGGTCTGTCACTTGAAGGCTGCATCCCCTTTGTCAGGTTGTGTGGTCAGGAAAGGAGCAGATGCCCACAGGGGGCCCTGGCACCACCGTCTGGACGGTGGGATGGAAAGACCTCTCTGCTACCGCTGTCCTGGCCACCAAAGCCGTGAAGCCTCAGGGGTCAGTGGTGCCCCGGTGGCCCCCAGTTCATGGGTCCGATGCTGCCTAAGCTCACCAGGGAGGTGCCCAGTTGTACTGCGCTGTCCGGCCTCAGCCAATGACCCCTCCGTTGGGAGAGCAGGGGGGCAGGTTGGTGGACACCCCTCCAGCCTGACCCCAGGGCGGCCGCCTTGCTCCAGCCCTGACTCTAACCCGTCCCAGGCTGCGCCTGCCTCCGCGGCACCGCCCCGGGTTCACCAGCCCCATTTCTCATGTGCAAAGAATTTCCCGTGTAGCGGCCACTGCTGCAGCTGGAACGTTTCTGCAGATGGATCATTCCGGAGAAAAGCAGCGTCTCCCGTCTCCTGATGATGCAGACGTGGGCTGGCGTCCCGGGCCCCAGAATCCCCCTGCCCTGGCTTGACTTCCTTTGGAGAGCAGATAAGGGGCTGCTGGCGTCTGTGGAGTGGAGAACCCGCCTAGCACGCTGACAGGGAGGCGCCAGAGGCGGCCGCAGACCCTGGGGGCAACCCCCTCCCCTGCTTTGCCCTCTGGGGCTGCAGTGAGAAGACCCCCCCCCCCCCCCCCGCCAGCTCAAAGACCACATCTATACCGGGAGGCCCACTTCAGTCAGCCCAGGGGTGAGGTGCTCGGAGGGGTGCCTGGCACGTAGCCGCACCCATTCCTGGGGGGCCACCGTTTCCTGGTCTGTCTGCCGGAGCCGGGCCTGGCCGAGAGGAGCAAATGTGTTCTCTCCTGACTCCCTTGCCAACTTGGTGACGCACCAGGCCCGGGGACACAGGGGTGAGCACGCAGGCATGGCCCGCCCCCGTAAGCCCGAGCTCACAACGGGATTAGCCCCGCAGAGAGGTCCAGGGAGTTCTGAAGGAGGCTGGCAGGTCCGGGCTCAGCTGTGTGCACCGCACACGAGTCCTTCCTGTCTGAGCACTGAGACTGGGGGCTGCAAACAGGTAGCTGTGTGCTTGCCCCACTATGTTTTAAAAATGGGAAAAATCTATGTAAAAATCCAGATTTATTTTGTCTTAGGAAGAAAAACCCCACAAGGCACATTTACCCTTAGAACAGGCAGGGGCACTCCCTGCTGCCGCAGACTCCAACTCTCTCTACTGTCTCGTTACTCCCTGCACAGTCCCTTTGTGTCTGACTCCTGGTTCAGATATTATTTCAGTGAAAAACCAGAGGTCACTGTTTCTGGGAAGGTCACTCCACCTGGGCCTAGGAGACTGGGCACTCATCACTGACTGGCTGATCGATCTGAGCAAGGCCCCGTATCTCCCGAGCTGTCTTCGTCCGTGAAAGGGGTAATGCCTGTTTTAAGGGGACGGCTCATAACCGGAGGGGGGCGAGCAGAGCCAGCACCTGCTGCCTGTGAGTCCCACAAGCACCTGCTGAAAGTTAGCCCATCTCTTGGTGGTGGTGGGGGGCTTCTTGATAGCTTTGACATCAAGGCAGTATTGAGGCTGGCAGGTTTAGGGATGACCCAGAGAGCCCTCAGACATGAGTGCTGTCTCTAGCTCCTTTGTGGGGACAGACCTGAGGGTCTCCTCTATGAGTTGTAAGAGGTTTGGGTGAATGGAAGGCATGGAGCAGGTCTCTCAAAGCAAGATCATGGGACTTCATAGGCATTCCTTGGAAGGGGCTCTGGGGTGAAAGGAGCAAGGGTGAAACACAGTGAAATAAAAAGATGACATTTGGGAGGACTTTCCACCTAACCTTTCACATGCTAATGAGCACTGTGGCAGGGAGAAGCACACACTTTCCAGAGCCTGACCAGGGAATCCTCTTTGGAGGAGCGTTCCACGGAACTGACGTTCCCCGAACACTCTGAGCGATGCTGGACTAAGCACTATGACATGCACGACACTTCGGTTATGCATCCATCACGTGTGTGTCTGTCACCCCCTGTGCCCCACTCCCCGCTGTGAGGAGGGCCGTATCTTGTTTTCTCCGTGGGCCTGGCAGGTAAGGGGTACACATTTACAGCTTATGGAGTAAGGAGCAGCCCCACAGGAACTTTCCTGGCCAAAGAGATTGTGTCTCAGCAGGAGGGTGGAAGGAGTGGGGTGCCCACCCCTGGTGCCCTTTCTGGGCAGGGCAGGTCCCATCCATGGGCTGCAAGTAGAAGGATGTGCTGGGCCTCTCGAGTCTGTCCACAGAGCAGCCTCCCTTGAGTTCCTTCTGGTTTCTCCACAAAGGCTGTTCACACTTTCCCCACTTACGGGGTTGGTAGGTCATGCAGCAGCTGACACTCCATTGATTCGGGGAAGTGAGTGTTTCTCATGGAGATAAGCCAGGCTGGTTCCCTGCCGGGACACAGAGCAGCAGGGGTGATGCAGAGGCCTGGGACTGCACAGAGTGGAGGGCAGCTGAGCCTGTTTGCCCAGCCCTGCGGTGGCATTTTCCTCTGTTGGTTTTGCCTGATAAACGTGGCTGCTCCAGCCAGAGCCTTCTTGGGGGCTTATCTGGACGTTTAATCCTCTGGCTTGGCCGGAGAACACCCGTACCTCTTTCTTGCCCACAGCCTGGCCCCTGTAGGAACGTGGGGATGGAGATGGAGGGGGTTGGGGGTAAATTCCCCTCGTCCTTCTGTCACTTTCTTACCCTGGACTTGGGGCCACGATGGGGGGGCAGTGAGGAGGCCCCTCTGGACAGGAACATCTCACCTGGGGGCAAAGGTCCTGTCTGCGGTGGTCTTCTAGCTCCCGGATGCCCACACACTACAATCTCACTGCTGGGGACACCCCTCTGGTTGAGGAACCTCATCTCCACTGTCCTCAGGCTCCAGACTTGGACCTGGAACTATTTTGACTCTGGGAAGACGTCAGTCTACCTGGATCCACAGAAAGATAAGCTGACACAGCCACTTGTGTTACAGGTAGGGAACCAAGCCCAGAGAGGAGATGAACTAGCCTAAGTTCACACGTGGAAGTATAACCGTCTCCAGCCTCCTGACCCCAGCTCCAAACTCTGTCCTCCACACAACTGAGGCCTTGCCAGGGGGCATCCCAGGGTCGGCGCCAGCCTGGCCCTCCCTTCCTAGAACTGAGCATTTCAGGTCAAAGTTGCAGACTTGGAAGAAGCAAAACACCACCTTTGGCCACCTGGCACAGCTCCACCACACCTTCCTCCTGCCCCAGGTGGGGCAGGGGGACATCCTTTCACTGCCCACGCCCCAGCTGTGGCCCTGATCTGCACTGCCCCTGTGGCCACTGACTGGTTGACCACGAGACTTGGGGGTCATTGGGAAGTGAGCATGGGACCTCAGCCCATTGGTTTTGAGCATATGTGTGTTGTTTCCAGCCTTAAAAACAGGCCACCTGGAGCACAGCCCAGCACGCCCTTCATTTTGTTTGTCTAGGGCAAGTCAGGGCACCCTGTGAGCCTTGGCTTCCTCATCTAAGGAGTGGGGGTGATGAGCCCAAGCTCCCAGGGAGCTGGGATTAGAACGAGCTCAGCATGCCCTAGCTCCTGCTTCTTACACTCATCATCATCATCAAACACAGAGAGCCCGATGGGGACAGCTCCCTCCATCAATCCTGGAAACCCCCCTGCCGGAGGCCTTATTGCCCCATTTTACAGCTGGAGGCCAGTACAGGGCTCAGCAAGGAAGAGCCAAGAGCCCCCTGGGCAGTCAGACCCTCAGGGAAGGGCTTACCCACCCCAGAAGTGTATCTGTTGGCCTCGCAGAGGGAAGGGCATTTGGGCAGGGCTTTGAGAGCTCGTTTGGAGGTTCCAGCAGGGGAGTGCCTCTACTCATATACCCTTGACCGAAGAACGGTTGTCCTCTATCGGGGAAGGTCGTCCTCTTCGACTGAGCGCGCAGCTTCAGGAGGGATGCACATGGAGCGGCGAGGGAGGAAGGGGACGCCCGCCCGGCCAGCACATCAGCCCGATCAACCCCAGTGATCAGTGGGGTTTCAGATGTCGCAGCCAGAGCGCCCTCACATCCTGGGCAGGGCTTTGAGATATGAGTAGAAGTTTGCTGAACGAGGTAGGCAGAAAGGGCTTTCAGGGCAGAGGGAGGAGATGGGGCGGTCTGCGGGTGCCTGCTACGTGCGTGTGGTTGGGGAGCAACCAGGCAGAGAAGCTGGAATTCCACCTGAAAGCTGCCGGGAGCCGAGGTGGGAAGAATCAGTTGTTATTGATTTATTTTTTTTTTTTCTGGTCAAAGCACAGCTGTCCACAGGATCTCCTTTTGGCCTTTCTTTGAATTACTAAAGGAACCCGTGTTCACATTAACAGTTGAGACAATACTGCGTTTCTGAAAGAAAACTGATGGTCTTGTACCTTCCTCCTCCCCACAGGCTCCCAGAAACCCCAGGGATCTCTTGCTCCCGACGCCCCTGCCCCTTTGTAGAAATAGTCACGTCCTCTGCAGAAAGGGCGCACTGTTGGTTGGAGCAAATCTGACCCCCACACCATTAGTGTTAGTTCTCTCCCTGAACAATACGTGGCCGTCCTTCCACGCGAGCACATATATTTTTTAAAAGATTTTTTGTTTATTTTAGAGTGAGAGTGAGAGAGTGCGCACACCCGTGGGGAGGGGGGAGGACCCGAAGGAGAGAGAGCATCTCAAGCAGACTCCCTCCTGAGCGAAGAGCCCGACGCGGGGCTCGATCTCACGACCCTGAGATCACGACCTGAGCCGAAACCGAGTCAGAGGCTCGACTGGCTGAGCCACCAGGTGCCCCTTGAGCACCGATTTTTAACAGCTGCACGGTATTTTACGGTGGGGTGCGCGACGCTGGGTTCGGCCGGTCACTGAAGACGGAGGCTTGGGTGTGTTTGTCTCGACCACATCAACCGGGCTGCGAGAACTGGGAATGTTGATAAACCGCCCCCTCACCCCCCCCCACCCGGCTAACCACAGCTCTGAGCAGGTGTTATCAGCATGGACGCCTCCAGAAGGCCTGCCTCTTCCACCCGAGCTTTCAGTGGGAACTCCGGCCATCGGATGGGTTAAGATGAGCACCTGGGACCTGCTCTCCCTAACCGTAACCCCAGCCCTCAATGTCCTGAAGTGGCCGAGGCCTGGGCGCTGCCCCTGCTGGCGCCTCCAGGGCAGATGTCCTGGCCCCGTGAGAAGGCAGCTCTGGACTTTGAGCCCACGGCGCCTGGGAGAGGGCGTTTCCAGCAGAGACTGCCCTGACCTTTGGCAGCACCCTAACTGCGACGGGGGTGGGTGGGTGGAGGGCTCGCCTTGGCAGCTGGGGTGCCCAGGAAGTGTCCATGGCATGACCTGTGACCACAGTGACTTTTGGCTCACCCAGCCATAAAGTTGGGGTGACAGGCTTAGCGGCTCAGCTGTGCTCCCTGGAGTCCTTGCCCCAGCCGCACCCCACTGCTCCCTGCAGCCCAAGCTGAGCAGAACTGCTTCCCCACAGGGTGGCCCAGGCACACCCTGCGACCATCACACAGACCCACCCATTCCTGTTTGTTACCACCGGGGAAACTGAGTCCCAGGGTGGGGAGCAGTGTAGCATGGGGACTGACAGGGTTGCAGGGTCCCTTGGTTCTTTGGTCATTTGTGCCCCACTTTACAGCATGGGGGGGGAGGAAGGGAGCCCAGTGTGGGGTGCCAAGCTCAGGGCCACAGACATCCAGCCTGTCAGGTGCTTCTGGAGTCCGCAGTCTCTTTCTGCTCCTGCCGGGACCCGGGGTCCCACCCTAGGGCCCCTGCTCTCCTGGGGGGCTGAAGGGACAGATCTAGGAACATGGACTTGGGAGCAAGAGACTGCTTAAACTGTCCTTCCTTCCTGCTGGGCTCGGGCCATGCGCTGAGCCTCTCCATGCCTCGGTTTCCCCATCCGCAAAGAGAGGTTTGCGGTAGTGCCCCCCTCACTGGGCTGTTGGGGGATGGGTGGGTGAGGCAGTGTGATTGGATCGTTAGTTATCTGGTCCCTGCCTGTCTCCCCGCAGACGGCAATGCCCTTTGGGACCCAGTCCCGGGCTGGGCCAAGAGGGCGGTGTGAGCTGCCCGCCCCGCAGAGCCCTCCCCAGGGTCTGGCCACCAAGCACTGGGCTGAGGGCTGGATGCCCTCTAGGTTCCCAGGTTGGCCTGGCCTCCCAGGAGCCATGGAAGCGCCCACCTGCCCCCCTGCCTGCCAGGCCCGCCCCCACCGCGGCAGGCAGCGCCCCCTGCCGGCCACTTCCAACTCCGGCACCAACTCAGGCTCTGCTCGGCTTCCCAAGGGGCAGTTTGGGGTGAGGCCACCCCGCTCTCTCTCCCTCTTTCTTTTCCTCCCTACCCCCTCCCTTGTGTGTCACCCCTAATCTTTGCTAGGTGACCTCAGACTTGTCTCCTCCTTTTCTCTTTGCTGTCCCTTCCGGTAATCTCCTCCTCCAGGAAGCGCTCTTGGGCTGCCCTCCCTCCCCCTGGAGCTCCATCCCTGGGTGCCTCTGCTCTGGCCCTGCCCAGGCACCTGCGGAAGGTCTTGCTGAGGTTTGGGTGGGATCTCTCCCAGAGGGATCTTGACCTCAAGGCTGGAGATCTGAGCTAGCTCCCTTACTTGGCCAGTGGGGGGCTTCCACACTGGAGGGCCTTCCCAGGGCAGCAGAAGCCTGGAGGCCTGGAAATGGAGAGGCCCCCCCGGCTGTGGGGGGGCCTCGGCGCTCACTCTAATGACCCAGCACTTGACTCTCTGTCATCCTTCCTCAAAGGGCTCAGTTTCTTTCCCTAAGGGCGGAGTATTTCTATTTATTCTTTCTAAAGATGGACAGGACTGCCCCTCCCCCAGGCCCCTTCTGCTGGGGGGTGTGCCGGGCACCATCCCTGTTCCTGGGATGGGCATTCCTGGGGCTCCCTGGGACCTGGGGTTTGATGTGGACTTGCAGGGGATGGAGTGGCGAGGTTGGCCGGCAAGCCCCTGCCCCCACGGGCTCACAGGAAGGGGAGAGAATAAATAAAGCAACAGGCACGGAACCTGATCATGGCAGCTGGTGGGGACCACTTGGAATAAAGTGGAACAGAGGGCAGGGGTTATGTGAGATAAGCCTTCAGGGGGCCTGAGGAGGGGACCTTGGTGCTGAGAACCAGGACAAGAAGGGCTGGCAATGGGAAGGCCTGGGGCGTCTTTTAGGCAGCAGGAACAGCACGTGCAAAGGCCCTGGGGTGGGAAAGAGCTAAAGAAGAGAAAGAGACCAAGGAGGCAAAGGCCATGTGCGGAGAAGAGACTGGGGGGGGCGGTGCAGGAGGGCAGGGTGGGACCCCGCACGGCTCTACAGAGTGAGTGAGGAGCTTCTGGCTGCCTTCCCCTGAGTTGCCCGCCCACCGTAGGAGCTCCTCCCTGGCACCTTTGAAGGCTCAGCTTCGTCCTGGAGCTGCGGGGGGCCGACAGATCTGAGTCCCTCCCGCCACTCCGCAGTGCCCACCCAGCTCCATCTGCTGGAGGAGCCGAGGTCTAGCTGATTTATGGCAGGCGCTGGAGGCTGGGGCTCCTCCAGGAGCCACTGATCACAGGGGTGAGTGGGCCCACCAGACCACAGCACAGCTTCCTGAGGGGAACTGGTGAGATCTCGAGGCTATAGAACAGGGAGAGAGCTTGCCGGGTGTGGAGGCCTGAACAATGCTGGGGTGCTGTGGCCTGGGGCCGGGGGCCCAGTAGAGAGTCTGAGGCACCGGCCTGATGTGACTCCTGGGGCCTGGAGGGGGGACTAGAGGGCCAGCCCCTTGCCAGGCTCCGTGGACCCGGAGACCCCGGCCACCAACACCCGCTCGCTTCTGGCAGCCACTTGCTCGCACACCCCCCGGTTCTGGGTTCCCCGTGCCTTTGCCGGCAGGGTCTGTGGGCGAGCATCCGTGTGGGTGGGAGTCTAGGCCCACGCCCCCAGCGCCCCCAGTGTGTGAGATGGGTCACCCCAGCCTACGCTACCCGCAACCCCTCCCTAGACTTCGGTGTTAGGACCAGGCTTACAGGCAGTCAGCGGGAGCTTCCTGAGGGCCCCTGGGCCACAGTTCAGATGGCAGGATTCCCCTGGAGATGCCACTGGGGCTCCCCCAAACACACAGCACCCCTCGAGCTGGTAATGAGGAGGCTGCAGGGACTCCGGCACCAGCCACCTGGTGCAAATAAGTTGTGAGCTGGTGGACTGCAGCTGCCTGCGTCCCCTTCACAGACAGGAAGACCGAGGACACACCAGGTCTCCCGTGGGAGGGCCCTGCCCTGGGGCCCTGATTCCAGCCTCCCAGTGTGGATAAGGAGTCAGGGTGGGCCCGGTTCTTCTCCTTCAGAGCAGGTTCAGGGAGATGAGGCTGGCAAGAAAACCACAAGGCTAAATATAGCTGTGGAACTTCCCGGAACACATTATTCCAAGTGTCCAATAATTAATGTGCAGCAACACACAGTGTCTGCCGAGAAAGCTGAGCCCACCCCGCATGGCCCACGGGGAGGGCCGGAGGGTCACTTCCCGGCCGCCGAGGGCTCAGAGACAACCCGGGGGCTTGTGGGGTGCGCAGCCAGGTCCCTGGTGGGCATGTGAGTGGACAGATGCCGGCGAGCATGTCTTCGGCCCCTGGGGTGGCCAGACCGTGGCTGAGGTTGGGGTGGGTGAAAGGACCTCCGTCCTCCAGGGTCTTCCCTGGCCCCTGCTGCGAGTGCAGGGAGGCATGCCAGGGCCCCTTTGTGCTGGTGGGGCCGTCTGCAGGGGTCGCGTCCTCCACGGAGTCCTCCTTGTGTGCGCTGGCCCCAACGGCCCCCTGGCCGGCCCTGACCGCTCTCTCTGGTGAAGGGTCTTTCCCATTTCTGGAACAGACCCTGAACCGCCCCATTCTGTCTCCCTTGTTGCCTGCCCTGGAGAGGTGCTGTGCCAACTACTTGATGGAGGACAGACAGACAGGTGCCTCTGGAGGAGGGGTGCCGGTGCGGGGACCACTGAGAGCGCACCAACGAGGCCCTGTGGGGAAATGCTTATCACCGGGCCCAGGAAGGTCATTTATCCTACCCAGTCCTCTCTCCCAGGTGGGCGAGGCAGCTCCCATGTCTCCTGGTCCAGGGAGGGTGGGCTGCCTGGGTCCTGGTGCTGCCCCTCCTCTCCTCATCCCTGCCCCCTGTGGGAGGGCTTGGTGACAGGTGTCTCCAAAGGCCCAGCCCTTGTGCTGTGAGCATGACTTGGGCCAGCCTGGATGATTTCTGTGCACAGAAGCTGAGTGGACCCAGCTTGCGGCCCACGGTGGCACCCAGCACATTTGGAGGGCTGTCCTCCACCCCAGGTTGGTGCCCACCTCTGGGAGCTGGCCTCCCTCTGGAGTGGTGGGCGAGTCCCTTGCCACACCTGGGCTCTGGGCTCTCATCATGACCACGGTGTTGCCAGGCTGGAAGGAGGCAGGGGAGTCTCTTGGGGAAGACCTGGGCTGCGTGGACTCCTTCCAGCCCCCTCAGGTTCAAAGCCAAGGAGACTCCACCCCTGATCCCACAGATCCTGCCAGTGTCCCCATTCCGGTGGTGGCCCCAGGTCTGTCGGGGCTGGGGTGGTGTCCACCTGGAGGGTTCGGTGGGCAGGCGGGCGGGCGGCGGGCACCCCCTGGTGGCCGCACAGTGCAGGGCATCCCCGCGAGTCAACGGGGAGGCCAGCGCTCAGGCCAGCCCGGTGCTCCCGGACCCAGGGCTGGATGGGACTCCGTGGGCAGATACGGGGCAGAACCTCCTCACCCAGCTGGGCACGGGGACCAGAGCCTGCAAAGAGGCAGTTTCTTTTACAAGTGTGCTCAGAAAACGGATGGGGCCCAGGATTCTCATTTCTGGATGCCAAATTATAAATCCAGGCAAACCACAGCATGCCTAGACACAAACGTGCATTTATCTCACGTGGAGGAGGGGGGACAGGAGGCGGCCTGCCGTGGTGGCAGGGGTGGGAGTGGGCTGCCCCCTCCTGCCTCGCCCACCTTGGGGCTCTCCCGTCCTGCCATCTTCTGCTGCCTTGGGAGCACAGGTGGGGGCTCGGGTCCTGGGTCTCACCCCAGGGCAAGAGCACTCGGGGTTCACTGTGGGGCCCACCAGCTCAGCACCCGGTTCCCCGAGGCCACGGCGGACTCCACACCACCCCCGAGGTGGCCACCGTGTCAGGCCCCTGGGGACGAGCCAGTGCCCTGTGTGGCCTGCTGCCCCCTGTGTGTGTGGGGGGCAAGGGGGAAGATCTTGTAGGATTTAATACCAGGGACTGGGCCTGCCAGAGACTGCAAGCTAGTGTCATGGTCATCGAAACAGTTTTGTATAAAATTAGGGGGCTCAACAGAGCAGAGGAGAAGCCCCCAGCCCCCCCCCCCGCCCCAGCCGGGGCCTGAGTGTGTGAGGACAGCGGGCAGCCAGGCCGTGCTGAGTGCACACGGTGTGCCAGCCTCCTCCTGGGCTCCTAGGCTGGGAACCTCCTTGGTGTTGCCGTCCTGGCTTCCCTGCCAGGGGCCTGCCGCGCTCCCCTGCCCCGGCACTTGCTGACTCCCTCCCTGGAGGCCGTGGAGACTGCGATGGCCAGGCCCCCACATACATGTGATTATCAAAATGTTACACAGAATTGTGTACATAAAGATGTAATAGACAGTTTAGTTTTTTAGTTTGAAATGATAGCAGGCCAAAGGAAGAGGCGGGGGTAACACAGAGGGTCCCGGGTCCCGGGTCCCCTCTCACCCAGCCTCCCTCCGTAGCTGGGGTGCAGAATCTCCACCAGGGACCGCACGGACACACCATCGTCACACGTGTGTCTCTGTGTCACCGTGCTGGGCCCCTCCCCACCGTCCCCCGGGCCACCCTGAGCGGCTCTCCTCCTCTGCACCGGGTGCGCTGGGCCTCCGAGCAGACCCCCGAGACTGAGCTCAGGGCGAGAGTGAAGGGACAACGCGGGTCAGAACCTGTCGGGTGGTGGCCTCAGCCCAGCCCAAGGATGAATAAATGATGAATAAAAGCCATAACCAGCAAGTGGGGAGGCGGTGGCCTCGCGCTCTAAACCAGGATGTGGGGGGAGAGATGGGACGTTTTTCGGGGAGCAGCTCACCTCTCGGCCATTGTCTGGAAGCCCAAGTTAGCTTTGTAGCACATTTATCTTTGTTTAAGGCAGCAAGACGGCAATTATGGATTATCAGTGACTGTGGGCTGGGGCTGGCCCCGGGGACACCGCGGGGCTGGGGGGACGCCGAGGGAGAGGAGCCAGGCCCCCTGAGAGGGGCTGTGTGTTCTCAGTGCCGTGGCCTTCCCTCCCCCAGAGTGGGAGCTGCTGGGCTGGAACTTCCTTCATCTCTGCAGAAAGTTCTGGGGCCGGGACCCTGTCGCCCATCCACACCCCGCTGTGTGGTTCAGGCCCAGCAGCCGGCGCCGGGGCATCTTGGAACAGCTCCCCCGCCTCTCTGTGTGCAGGTGACAGTGGTGTCTGTCAGCCGACACCTGCTGTCACAGTGCTGGGGCGGGCTGGAGACAGACAGACGGCCCCAGGGCGGCCCCAGTGCAGATGTCGGTGGGAAGGCTTGCAGGAGGAGGGTCCTGGCCAGGACCAGCCCCGGCAGAGGCCCCGGAAGGAGGGACAGAGGGGGGCGGCTCTGGCCTGTCCTTCGTCCTCGTCCTCAGGAGCCGCTACAGTGGACCTTGCGGGACCTTGCGGGTCCCCTGCCCCCCCGACTGGGGACAACCTCAACTCTGCTGCCTCCTGGGACAACGCGACAGTCTCCGTAGCCCCTCCCTCGGCTTTCCCTGCCTCCCTCCGCCTCCCTTCCTCCCCTCCCTCCTTCCCTCCCCTCCCCTCCCCTCCATCGTCCTGACCCCCTCTTCTCCCTGATATCCGGGAAGGATCTGCAAGCTGCCCCAGCCCCAGGCCCTGCCACCTGGGTCACTGCTCTGGCAGCAGGCTCTGCAGGGGTGCGGGCCTGGGTGAGGGGAGCAGCAAGGCCCCTGGGGGCTGCTAGGATGGGGTGGGGATCCTGGACAGACAGAGCTGGCTGGGTCTCCCCCAACCTTGTGTCTTCTCAAAGTGGGATCAGGGACCTCAATTAGAGCACTGACACCTGGGAAGCGGCAGACGTCCCTGCTGCCAAGTGTCAGGTGGTTGGGGCAGGGCCGGGGCAGGAATCTGCTCCTTCAAGCTCTGAGTGTATGGGTGCAGCCCCGTGTGAGACCCCCACCTTGACCCCGGCCATGAGTCATCTGCCCCCATCTTCCCACTGAGGGGCCCCCAAGAACCAGGGAGACCCATCCGCAGGCCAGAGTGACCCCCGTCCCTTGGAGATACAGGCAGGAAGGATCGCTCTCCTGGTGGGCAGTGACTCCAGGCCCCCGAGCCAGACACAGAAGGGAGAGGATGTGGAGAGCGTCGGGTGCCCCACCCCAGGAAGAGACCTCTGGACTGTCCCCGGGAGTTTTCTGGGAACCAGGGAGCAGCTCTGCAATGTCTGTGCTCATGGGGGGAAGCAGGGCCCAGGCCTGGGCACCCCAGAGCTGCTCGTGCACATGCGGCCCAGAGCACAGCCCCCTGCAGAGACCCAGACAGGTGGGCTTGGCAGGCAGGAGACCCCCGGTGTTGTCTGCAGGTGGGGCACAGAGCAGGGGGGCTGCCTCCGGACCTCCAGGAGGATGAAGTTACTGAGACAACCCAGCGAGGCCCAGACCCTGCCGGCAAAGGTAGGCTGGGGTCTCTCAGCTTCGAGGTCTGCCCTGGGGACGGCGGCAGGAGCGGGGCAGGGGGCTTAGCGTCCCTTGCTGGTGCTGGACCCCATGCCACTCTATGGCTCCACCCTGGGGCCACGGGCCAGGCGGCCAGCTTCAGGGAGGGCTCCCTGACCTGTTGGGTTCCACGGATTTAGTTTTGGGTCCCCCTGTATTGGAGGCAGGTGATGCTGGTCTATCTCTTGCAGCCGTGATATCAAGTTTCCTTTAAAAATACATTTATTTGGGGCGCCTGGGTGGCTCAGTCGTTAAGCGTCTGCCTTTAGCTCAGGTCATGGTCCCGGGGTTCTGGGATCGAGCCCCACATCAGGCTCCCTGCTCGGCGGGAAGCCTGCTTCTCCCTCTCCCACTCCCCCTGCTTGTATTCCCTCTCTCACTGTGTCTCTCTGTCAAATAAATAAATAAAATCTTAAAAAAAATACATTTATTTAAGGGTGTGGAAGAGATAGATTGGTGGCTGTGTCTGGGGGTTTGTGCTGTGTGTGAGCGGCCTGGCCACAGGCAGAGAGATGAAAAACGAAACGCACAAACATCGATAGTGAGAAATGCACTCGTCCGAGTGAAAATGTGCGTTGGTTTAGAGAAAAACGCCCAGCAAGCAGGAGATGCAGGAGTGCTCAGCCAGTCTGGGCCTCGGAGGTGGAGGCAGGAAGGGGTGTCATCAGGGACATGGTGACAGCCGACGAGCAAGTCCTGGCCTGGCGTGGACGCCAGCCCACCCTCTGCCTCGAGGCCCAGACCCTGAGGTTTGTGAAGCGTCCCCACTCTGCAGAAACATCCTTGGGAAAATAAAGTCATTCCACAATCACATATTAACACGATTTAAGAGTATTTTAGGGGAAAAATACTGTTTTATCCATGCAAACGATGTCTGGGGTGGCAGGAGCTCTGGACGCAGGTCAAGTTCAGCCCCCCACCCCCCCAGTACATCATCCAAACCTACTGTTGGAGAATAGGCGTCCCTGTGGTGGTGGGAACTTTCCCTGCGGGGCTGGCGTCTGTTGTGGGGCTTTGCCACCAGGGGGCGCCCCAAGGCCTGTTGGTGCGCCCGTGTGTGCATGCCCGTGCGTATGCAGGGGTGTGTGTATGAGTGTGCGCGCACAGCTGTGGGGGGGCGTCACGACACCCACGCAAACCCTGGGACCCCGCTCGCCGAGCAGCTGGTGGGTTACGTGGCGTTGGGTGCCCTCCGCTGGGAAGCAGGGGTATCCCCCAAGTCTGGGTGGGAATGGCCTGCAGCAGTGGAGGGAGCCGCCCACCCGTCGGCTGCCGGCCCCAGGCCCGGAATCTTCTCTTGGACCCTGTGCGGCCCCAGCACCATTAGGATGCGCCCCCGGGGTCTGTGAGCCGCCAGTAGGTGGACTGTGTGGCAAGGGCTGGGCACTGGGGCAGCATCCATGGGCTCTCAGGACAGCTGTGTCCACGCTGAGAGGCTCAGAGAGGCAATCAGTGCAACCCCAGGTCCCAGCTCTGGCTAAGCACCCCCAAGTCAGAGCTCCAAGGCTGGTGAGCGTGGGGGGTTGGGCCACCATCCCCTGGCCTGGGGGATGTCTTGGGTGCAAAGGGTGGGTTGGGGGGAGCATTGCACTGGACCGGGCATAGGAGGGGCGTCCTGGCTGGCAGCCCGGCGGGATCTGCTCTCCTGGGCTGGGGGCTCCAGGACCCCAGGCTGGCTGCCAGCTGTGGGGCTCCGTGGGTAGACAGTGCAGGGTCTGCTGGGGTGGAAGCCCCCACACTCCCTGGACAGTGGGGCTCAGCTGTGGGCTGCCCCAGGCTGTGGCTGGAACCCCGCTCCTCCCAGCCTGCAGAGCGCTTTGCTGGTACACGCTACCCGCTCCCGCAGCAGGCCGTGGGTACCGGACTCGCTGTGCTGCCCTTCTGCCCCTCCTGCTTGGAAGATGCTCGCAGATGGGAAGGATCTGTAATGTTGCCATGTGGGCAGCGCATGGGTGGCCAGCCCACATCCAGGTCAAGCACGGGTCGGGGAAGGAAAGTGTCCGAATGCGGTGCCGTAGGCTGAGAAGGGTCTCGTTGAGAGAATCTGTCCCTCGGTGGGTACTCACCCCTGCTTCTCTGGAGATGGCACACAAGGGGAGACTGGCCTGGCCCCCACGTAAGCCTCAGGAGGAGAGTGGAGACTTGCCTCCTGTTGGTGACCGTGTGCTCAGAGTCTGGCGCATGCTCAATAAATGTCTTCTTGTGTGGCTGCATGACCGGGGTCAAGCCCCTCTGACTCACTCGGTTGGCCCCCTCCAGGCCTTGTGGTCTTGTGGCCTGGTGATTAGGGACCAGGGCACAGGATCAGGCTGCCGCTGGACATCACCTGGGCATCGCTGGACCTGGTGTCACCTGCATGCCACTGGCCATTGCTTCCAGACTTCGGTGTGTGAAGTGGGGGTGACCATAGCTTGGGGAGGAATTTCTGAGGTCCCTACCTCTGATCCCAGCGGAGGTTAGCCCACCCTTCCCAGCCTCAGCAGCTGCCCATCCCCCTGCATGCCCCCTGGGTGTCCCTGGAGCCATCGGCAGATCCCAGGACAGTCCCTGGGTGGGTGAGATGCACAAGGCTATCTGTCACTGATGCATGTCTCTTAGAGGACCTTCTGATGGGAATATTTTCAAGCTAAAAATATTCAAACTTATGAGGCTCTCTGGGCTGTGGGAGTGAGACACATATTCACCTCCTGGGAAGCTGACTTTTGTAGGCTGCCCGGCTGGGGTAGATGGGGTGCCCTGGCTGCCTGCCCCAGCTTCTGACAGTCCAAAGGGCCCCCTAGTCTTGCTGGGTGACCCCTCCTCACCAGACGTGGGAGAACCACATCCTTGGCACCATCCTTGGGAAAGCCCCCACAAGACAAGCATGTTCCTGCTCTAAGGCCTTTGCACCTGCTGTTACCTCTGCCTGGAAAGCTCGACCCCCCCCCCCCCCCCACGGCCTGGTTCTTCTCCTCCATGTCAGCTTATCAGAGACCTCCCAAGGTCTGGATAGGGCTGTGACCTCAGAGAGCTGTGGGGCAGCATGGCCTCATCAGCAGGGCCCTTGGGGCCATCGGCCTCTGACCCCCTGATAACAAAGGTGTCAGGAAGGAGACACAGACGAGGAGTCACCAGGCAGCCTGACGGGCTGTGTCCTCTCAGGGGAGGTGGGCAACCCTCTAGGAAAGGGGCTGTGGTCACCTCCCTCCCTTCCAGGTGAACTGAGCTTGCTCCCACCTATGCAGGCCCACAGCACACTCCTGGATGCCAGCTGGGTCCTGGCAGTACCAACATGGGCGTGGCTACAGGGAGCCATAGCTCCCTGAACGTCTGGGAAAGAGGTTCCTCCTTCCCCGTCAGGTTTGTGTCACAGGGCTGGAGGGACGCTTCCCTACCCCCCGCCCCCCACCCCCGCCTCTGAGACTCGCTGACGGCCTTGTGCCAAGGGGAGAAGAGACACCTGCTCTCCTCTGAGTCAGTCGCTGTTTCACTCCTGTCCTTCAGGAGGACTGGTCTCCTGCCCATCCATGGCCCGAGAATGTTCTCTGTCCTAGGGGTATCCAGGTTGGTCTTAAGGCCCTGCGCTGGGGGGACTCCAAAGTGGTCCAGTCCAGGTCCCTATGTATCAAACGCAATACAGACTGGAGAGAAGGGGTCTGCCTTGTCCCCTCAAGGCCTCTTTCTAATGTGTGGCTGGGTATCACCTCTGTCCACTCCATCCACCAAAGGTAATGATCAGGTCTAAGGATGGTGTTACAGGCAATGTCAGGGGACCCCGTGGGCCCCCTGTTAGACTAGGCTTCCTGGGACTGTACCTGGGACCCAGAGAGGGGGGCTGTGTCTTGGGCAGAGAGGTGGGGTCATGGCTCCCTCATCAGACACGTATCATTCCCAACTGAGTGGCAGCGTGGTGATGACCCCCTCTGTCTTCAGGCCCTGATTTCAAAGCCTGCTCCCTGAGTGTGGGGCCTGAGACAGTTGCTTCATTTGTCTTCTGTAAAACAGAGGCACAATTGTGCCCCATGAAAGCATGGTTGTGAAGCCTCAGTACATGACTGAGTAAAACTCAGAATCCACCAGAGAGAGAAGCCATGAGACAGTGCTGCTGTGCCACACCATGTCCAGCACCATCACCATCACCACCATCATCATCACCACCGTCACCACCATCACCATCATCATCACCATCACCACCATCATCACCATCATCACCACCACCACCATCACATCACCATCATCATCACCATCATCACCACCACCATCACTACCATCATCACCACCACCACCACCACCACCACCATCATCACCATCACCACCAATACCATCACCATCATCACCACCATCACCACCATCATCATCACCACCA
>NW_022589753.1:1369509-1373381 GCF_004348235.1 Phoca vitulina | reverse complement strand
CAGCAAAAGGCCAGAAATAACAGCCTGAGTGTTAACTCCATGAAGAATGAAACCCTCTTCTTTACCCTTTGATTTCTGTTTCTGTCTGAAACCTCCCTGCCTGCCCCATCAGAACCAATCTCCCATTCTCTGCCTCCTCTGCAGTGCTATTTGGACCCCCTGCGGCACCCTCGTATAATTCCTTCCTGCCTGCTGGCTGGACAGGAGCTGTGTGGCCTGGGGCCCCCGTCTTTCCTGCCAGGTGGTGGCTGCCATTTCCTGTTCCTCCGTGCCTGCTGGGGCTGCGCCCTCCGCCCTCACGCTGCTCAGGGCACGTCAGTGCTAGGCTTGGGCCTGCCCTGTCTTGGGTGGGAGGTGGTGGGCCCCCTGCTCTAGGCAGCACGTGCTGCAGGTGGGTGTTGACGGAGCATCTGCTAGGTGTGTGCTGTCACCGGCTAGGGCTCATGCTCCTGGCTCCAGGGCCTGAGGTACGTGGGCAAGTGCCTGGGGGGGACCTATGGGGCTGAGGAGCGGCCGGGAGAGGCCGAGCCTGGATTTAGACTGGGAGACAGGATTCCACTGCTCACAGGACAGGAGGAGTAAATCAGGAGAAATTACATGGTACATTTTTTTTTTTTCTCCCCCTACATTATGTTTTTTGTTAAAGAAGTGCAGTCTACCTGAAAATTTGTGAGTGGTGATTTTTAAAAGTGGGCAGAGGAGGGAGCATCTTTGCTTCTGAGTGGGGGGGCTTCTGAAATGAGCAGGTGTTGCGTTCCCTGGGAGGTGAGCTAGTGCTGAGTGTGATGTGTACCCCCCAGCCGCTTTGCTCCCACCCTGGCTCTGTCACCAGCCTGCCCTCTCTCAGGCAGACCGCAGCTGGGTGACTGACCGGGAGCATAACCGCGGGGTAGGGGCCGTGTGGCTTGGGAAGTACACCCTGGGAATGCAGCCGCTGAGAGGTGGCTGGCCCTCATCCTTGACAGTCTCCTGGGCTTTCAGGAGAGGCCAGAAATCCAGGTCTTCAGGCTCAACCTCCTAATTTTTTAAATTGACAACTAATTAAAATAATTTTAGAATACCAGGTCCATTAAACAGAGCATGTGAAGAGGGGATTCAGCAGGTGGCTCTAAATTAACATCTTACCTTAGTGTTTAGTGCGAACATTTGTTGCAGTAAATGAAGCACTATAGATACCTTATTACAGAAAAAGCCCAGAGTTGATTCGGGTTCCTCAGTTCTTCCTCATGCCTGTGTCTGTCCCAGGACCCCATCCAGGACCCCACATGACATCTGGCGTCAGGTTCTCCTTGGGACCCAGTGGCTGGGACAGGGCCTCCGCCTGTCTTTGTCTCTGGTTGTGAGGACTGGCCAGGCGTTTGGGAGAAGGACCCTCCTGTCGTCAGACTGGGTAATGGGTCTTTGCGGGAGGCCACAGAAGAGAGCCGCCCTTCTCAGCCCACCATGCTGGTCCCTGCTGTCCGCACAGCGTATCGCCGTGGATGCTGACCGTGACCCCTGGCTGGGGTGGCCGCTGTCAGGCTTCTGCATCGCGGAGCCGACCAACCCCTGAGAGCCGCGCTACACTCGGGGACCGAAGCTGCTCTGCATGGCGTCCCCGCGGGGGCAGGTGGCCTCGGGAGGGGTTTCCAGTAGCGGCTCTGGGGCCACCCTGAGCCCCGGGGAAGATGAGGGTGCTAAGACCGCGTGGCCGGGGTCCGTTGTCCCCTCCTTCACTGCTCACGGTTCACTCTATTGGTTTTTGTCTGTGAGCTTGTTTCTATGGCCCCGAAGAAGGCTCCTGGGCCATAGAAGAAATGTCCAGCCCTGGGGGTGGGCGGTCAAGGGTGAGCCCCGGGGCTGGGGTGCGAGCAGGTCGCTGTGTTGGCTCCAGCCAGGACGGCATGCCCTTCAGGGCCGTCTGGTCTCCTGGGAATGGCGGAGTCCTGGCAGTAGGAGAGGGACGGCGTGGGGAGGGCTGAGCTGGGGGACCGGTTCTCCGTGGAGAAGCCGGGAGACAGTCCAGCGGGAGGGTGCGTCCCCACGTGGAGTGAAGGCCAAGGGTGCTGTCTGTCTGGGGAGGGGGCCTCTGTCCTCTGTGCTCAGACACCTGCTCGGCTGCGAGCTGGACAGCAGTCCAGGGATGAAGCGCCTGCCAGGGCAGAGGTGGCAAACGCCGGGGCCCCCTGGTCTCCCGTGGCCCCTGCCGGACATCGCGCATCTGTCCCTGCTCTCCAGCGCTGACCTCAGAGGCAGCCCGAGTCCTGCTCGCGGCCGGCCAGCAAGCCACAGGGGAGGTCACCCCACGTGTGTCCCCTGAGCCATGTCGGGACAGTGAGGTGCTCTGGGGTGGAAGTACCTCCCTCCTCCTGGCCTGGCAAGGAGGCTATGAGGCGGCCTGGGAAGAACGGGGAGGCCGGGCCGAGAGCAGAGCTGGCCGCAGGGCGAGTCAGGCTGTGGGCTCTCCTGGCCCCGTGGAGCTTGGACCTCTGACTCCAGGGACCCCGGGCCTATAAATCAGCCCCTCCCAGGGGCCCAGGTCCCAGCTGGTGCCTCGGGAGGCTCGGGCTCTCTCCTCATTCCTAATTTCCAGTCTCGACTGGACCAGCCTTTTGGGAAATGCCTCAGTTTCTTCTTCCAAGGAGTCCAGCGGGATTTCCATCCCTGCTGGTGTTTCCATTTTCTCTTTCTGGAAAGGTGCCCAGGCTCGTCTCTGACTCACTGGGCTGTGCGCTAATCTGAGGGCCTCGGGCAGGTCGTGGGGCCCGGGGGAGCAGGGGTCGTGGGGGGGGGTCCCACCAGCCGCATGTTTCTCTGCAAACCTCTGACTAGATTTCCTGCCTTAGCTGGGTCCCCCTGCGCTCACGGCCGGATCCCTGCCCTCTCCCCTTCCCCTGCTGAGCCCGCACCCAGAGAACCTGGACTATTTCCTCAGTTTCCCCAGAGCACTTGTGGGGTGTAGTCCCTTTCTCCCAAGGTTTGGGGCTATGAGCACAGGATGACCTCTTAGGACGGCCAGGTGGTTGGTGACAAGGACACTGGACATGTGACTTGTCTCCAGCTCCAGCCCAGCCTAGATCCCGGCCCCTCCTCTCTAGGTGCCTTGGCACTCAGCCCCTGCCGCTGCCCACTCCCAGTCCGGTCAGCCCAGCATAGCCCCACACCAGAAGGTTCCATCTGCCCTAGAAAGTGGTGCTCCTGGGGCCACTCCTGGAAGGCCGTCCCTTGCCTCAGATCACGCAGCAGGGGGTGCGTCCTTGTGTGCACATGGCCCCGGATTGCTGTCTGAGGAGAGGCGGGGGGACAGGGGCGCACACGTGTAGACTTGCCTGCTCTGCTGGACAACGGTGACCACGGGCTCTGCCCCCGGCGGGCGAGGGCCACGCTGGGTCCTGGGCCCTCCCTGGGGCTGTGGTGGCAGCCAGCTGAGGGGCTTGGCGAGAGGGGGCAAAGAGCTGGCCTGTGCCCAGCCTCCCACCCCGTTCTCCTTCCCCAGCTATGGGGCTAGTCGGGGGACGGGGCCTCAGGTGGGGTGTCCCAGGACCCGTTATCCGTCCGCCTGTCGACCTTGGGCACATCTTTCCGCTCCCTGGCCGGGCTGTGCCACCGTGAAATGTGGGGGCACCCCTGCCTACCCCAGCTGCCCCTACTCTGCCGGGGCCCGGCCTGTGGTCACCCCGGGCTCCATTCCTGGGGGTCACATGTGGGTGCACGGCCATGTGCCCTGGTGATGCTGGGGTGCGACCCCCTGCGTCCAGCTTGCAGTGCCTGTCAGGGGGGACCCAGCGCTCTCATTACCCGTGTGCACAGGCTGGGGGTATAGCTGCGCCTGTCCCCCGCCCTCTCCACACGCACCCCAGCCGCCTCGGCACTGAGTCTCCTTCGCTCCCTCC
>NW_022589753.1:1363226-1369409 GCF_004348235.1 Phoca vitulina | reverse complement strand
CTCTCTCCCTCCTTCCTCCTTCCTCCCTTTCTTCCTTCCCTCCCCCCTTCCTTCTTTCCCTCCCTGCCTCCTCCCTCCCTCCTTTCCTTCTTCCCTCCCTCCCTCCCTTCCCTCCTACCTTCCTCCCTTCCTTCCTTCCTTCCCTCCCTCCCTCCTTCCTTCCCTCCCTTCCTCCTCCCTCCCTCCCTCCCTTCCTCCTCCCTCCCTCCCTCCCTCCCTTCCTTCCTTCTTTCTTCCCTCCCTCCCTCCCTTCCCTCCTACCTTCCTCCCTTCCTTCCTCCCTTCCTTCCTCCCTTCCTTCCTCCCTCCCTTCCTTCCTTCCTTCTTTCCTTCCTTCCTCTCCGTGCTTGCTTTCTCTTTCTTTCTTCTCTGCACCCCCCCACCCACAGCCCCCACCCTGTGCCCTCCTTTTTCCACTTTTTACCTCCCCCCCTTGCTCCTTCCTCCAAACAGGCTCCCCTGAGCGCCCTCCATGGAAACAGCTGACCCCTCACCTCCCTCAGGGGTCCCTGTCCCCGAGCGAATGAGCTCCCTTCTTCGGGGGGCCGGCTGGCTGCAGATGCTGAGCCTCTCAGAGCTCAGAGGTGACGGGGCCAGGTGGCTTCCCGGTGCTCACGGGGGTCGGGGGGGGCAGAGTCCCCTCCTCCTTCAGCCAGCTGGCCGCGGGTCCAGCCCCAGCCTACCCCTTCCCAGCGCCGTGATGACAGTGGGTGTGGGTGCAGGTAGAGCTGGAGCTGGGATGCTCTCAGGGCTCCTGGGGGCACATGGAGCTGGCGCTGCGTGCCCCTCGGCATGACCAGGCCAGCTGGCCTCAGGTCCTCAGGGCTGTCTGGGCCACTCCACAGGCAGCGGGGACGTGGTGTGGAGGAGGGGGTAGGGGGCTGCTAGGACCCCTGCCCTGCCCGCCTGGCCTGAGTGAGGAGCCCGGAAGTGACTCTGTAGTTGGGGGGAGGTGGGGCCAGCCTTTGGGAGATTGAACCACGTGGACGCCAAAGTCCCACCTGTGGGAGCCGGATGGGCTCTGTGGGCCCGAGGTTCCTGCATTCAGCCAGCTCAGAAATGCGGCCTCGGGCCAGCAGCACAGACGCGTTCGTCTCGCAGAGTGGCCAACCATAAACAAGCCTGTGGTCCCAGGACGTGGCCAGCGAGCCTGCCCTCACTGGTCAGGCACAGACCTGAGCCACTGCTCCGCAGCAGGACGAGAGCCTCGTTAGCAGACCCTAGTGGAGCCCAGACACGGAGCCCCGGCACCGAGCACCCTGGGCTGGGGGTTTCTGGAGTGAGGCTCTCAGCTTCTTCCTCTGCCCGGTCTGACCGGGCTAGTGTCGGGGGCTAGAGTGGGTCTGGGGAGCCCGATGGAGTTAGTGCTGGAGGCTGGGGTGAGGCCCACAGTGTTTGGAGAACGTTGTCTCCTCTAGCCTCCCTGTCCCCTTCCCAGTCTTTTGCTCCCTCCCCAGCAGCTTGTTCTGGAGACTGGGAGATGCTAGCAGTCATTTACACTTTAGTACGACTTAGCCAGCCTGCTCTGTCTTTCTAGGGGCCCTGCAGTGGCCACTATTCACCGTGTGCCTGTTGGGTACTGGCCCTAGGCTGCGTGCTGGATGCTGCCCGCCTTCCTGAGGTGGGCAGGGGGTGTCAACTGCCCCTCATTTTAAGGATGAGAAGACTGAGGCTCAGATAAGTGAACTTGTGTGGAGTCTTCCTTCAAGTGTGCTGGGGCCATGACCTGACCTGGGAGGGTCTGATTCAGCCTCTGAGCATCATGATGATGATGATGGCATTTCGTGGAAAAGTTAGAGTCCACCCAGGAATAACACGGCAGGCTTGGTTCCTGTATTTTCCAGCCTTGTCGGAGGCCCTGTAAAAGGCCTCTGGGCACTAGGCTGTCCTGGGCCCACTCAGGCTGCAGGCCTGACTCAGCTTCCTGTGTGGGCACTGGCTGGGGAGGGGACGGGCTGTCCTGGCGGCCACGCCCCTGCCCGTCCCTGACCCAGCCTGGAGCCTTCTCACAGGGAGGCCCCGAAGTTCTCCCTTTCCTGCCACTGTGCTCAGCCCCCACTGTGGGACGTGTAGGGACGTCCAGGAACCTTGGGGCTGCCTTCTGCCCAAGGCCAGGGAGCCACGAACACCAATCCCTCCCCTGCATCCCTCTCAGATGCCCCCTCTCGTCCCTGCATCTGTCCATTCCTGGACTTTAAATAGCCATGGCCAGAGCCGGTGCCCTGCTCCTCTCTCCCCTGCCAGGTCGGGCACACACGGCACGCGGGTCCCCCCGAGCCAGGCTTTCCCATTGCCATGCGCAGGCTGACCAGCCGTGCGGCACAGCAAGGAAACCAAAGGACGTTCTGGTGGCTGGACCGCCGGGGTGCCTGGGTTGTAGGCCACACTGGCTCTGAACTCGTTGTGACCTTGAGAAAGACAGAAGGGCAGGGCGCAGGGCAGCAGCTCCCGCAGAAGAGGGTGGCCCCTCCCCTGCCCCTCCCCAGCTCGCGTCATCCTTTCCTTGAGGACGTGGCCGTTCGCACCCCTTCCGTGCAGGGGCCGGCGGTGGTGTGGCCGCCGAGCCCTGGGCAGGACGTGGCCCGGAGTCGCTCCTGGCCCAGGTCTGATAGGGTGTGAGCGCTGGTGTGCGGGCCCGGCTGCGCCCGGGCAGGTAGGAACACTCTCCCAGGTTCTCCCCGAGCAGGAGCAGAGCCGCTGAGCACTGCGCTCTGGCCAGGCGTCTTGGTGCTCTGGCTCGGGGCTATTTTTAACCTGAGTGCGGTAGGTGTGTTTATACAGGAAAAGCACTCTCCGGATCAATCCCCGCAGCTGCCCAGTGTGGACAGCGAGCGCACGCGCCGGCCGGCCGCCGAGGGCTGTAACTGGAACCCATCAGCTGACCAGGGCAGGATAAATCCGGCTCCTCGGACAACTGCATCCCACTGGCCCTATCTGGTTACCGATGCCCATCCCCAACTTAATATAACTCCGAGACCACGACTGGCAGCCGGGGGCTGGAGTGGGGCGAGGCTGTGACCAGGTCGCCAGCCCCGCGGGGCTGAGGGAGGGGGTGCCAGGCCGGGGCCGGGCTCGTTGCGGGGCCCGGGTCCCCTCAGGCCGTCTGAGCACCCAGGTGATGGGGGGGAGAGAGCGCGAAGCTTCCAGCAGGCCCTCCGCAGGGACTCTTGAGGTTAAGAGGCCCCGTCAGAGGGTCAGCCCCACGGCACATGGCCACCGGGCTCCCCTGAGGTCCTCCCAGAACACCTCATTTAGAATAACGAGACCCTGGGTTGGGGGACTGGGGAGCGGGGATGGGGCTCCCTGGAGGCGGAGGACCTTGCACCCCCACCTCCCTGGGGAGGGAGCTCAGGCCCTAGTCCCTCCCGGCCGGGTCCCCGGGCGGTCCTCCCTGAGCATCCCGGAGGAGGCTGGGTCCTGCGGGCAAACTACTTCTGATGTGCCCTTGACACTCGCTGACCTGGTGCGGCCACTTCTTTGGTGTCATCATTGTCCAGTGCGGAGGGACTTGGAGGCTCGACTCCCTTTGCCAGGAGGGCAGACGGCCTCCGATCTCCTGCAGGAGAGACTCCATTTCACTTGTTTAACAGACCTCGAAGTACCCGGGGCCGGGGCTGGCGGCGGGCACAGATGGGAGCTGTCGTTGTGGTGCTGGGCAGGGGGACACACCCCACGGGCTCTGGGAGGTGCTGGGCATGGCAGGCCGCTGGGGAGGGGCCCCCCAGGGCCTCGGTGGGGGAGCGGGAGGCTCACGGCTTGCGATATAGCCTTTGGCACTTCCGGATTAAAAAAACACACGTGCATATTGTCTTTGAAGAATAAACACCTAATGAGAACAAGGAGGGCGTTAGTAACAGGGCTCCCACCAGAGCCAGCCCCTCCCGGCCTCTCGGGCGGCCCCGCTGTCCCCAGCTCCTCCCATCTGGACAGTCGGGCTCTCCCTCCGCCAGGCGCCGTGGGCTGTGCGGTGTGGAGCCTCCCCCCGGGGAGCAGGGTGGGCCGGGCACCACCCCTGCCCGGGGTCCTGCCTGCCTGGGGTGGGGGGGATGCAGACATGCACCCCGACCCGGTGAGGCCAGCTGGCAAGCTTCGGCAGTGGGGGCGAGGCCGGCCGAGCGCATGCTAGAATGACCTCGCAGCTGGGTGCCCCTTCCTCAGAGGGGTGCGTGCCCACAGTCACCCCCTCAGAAATGACAAGGCTGATGGCGTTATTAGCCGCTGTCCTGGGACTGCGTCCCCAGGGGAGGCGTTTGTTCAGAGGGGCCCCCTCCTCGCCCCCTGGTCACGGCCCCTAGGTGGGATTCCAGGGGGTCCTGTCAGTCGGGGCAGGAAAAGTTCAGCCTGAGCTGGACGGAAACGAGCAAAATCCTCTGGGCTCCCAACAGCAGGCACTTTCTACAAGCCCAAGAGGCAGCCCGGGCGGGTGGGCAGGTGGGGCTGAGCCACTCACCACCTGTCGCCAGGTGCATCAAACAAGCAGGTGCCGCCCAGCGCCCGACGTGCCCGCCCTGGGGTCTCTGGGGCTCCCGGCGCCTGGGGTGCCGGGAGGCTGCCTCCGCAAGAGAAGAGGAGAAGCAGCTTGGGGTGACTTATTAAACAGTAAACCCCATAAAAGACAGGATTTCTTACGCTGTGGGCGCAGCCGTTTACTCCGAAGCTGCTTCGCCAGTGTTGCACGTGGGCATAAAGTTCTTATCAGGCAGTAATGGAGTCGAGGGTAGAATTATGCCATAAACTGACAAGTCCTTCAGAGCTCCGCGTGCAGAGCTAATCGGTGCCTCTTTATCCCAAAAGGGTCGGGCCCCTCTGCGGACCCTTGGGCCGGGACGCCAGGGCCTTCCCAGCACGGGCTTGTGAATACCCTGGAAGCCACCTGGCCCTGGGCAGAGGTGAGGTGCGGACACGGCCGCCGAGAGAGGCTGTGTCCCCAGCACGGGTGCCTGGGCCAGCCATGCGTGGATGGCGCAAGCGAGCGAGCAGCGCGGGCAGCAGGGAGAGGACGGGCCTGCGGACGGGAGCTCCGCCCGCTGGGACTGCGGCCTCTCGATTCCTGGGCAACAGTGCCTGTCGGGAGGGACGTCCTGGGAGCTCGGGGCCGCTGACGCTCGCATGTCTGTGACTAGCTTCGGCCACAGGTCTCTAGTTTGGGAGCCCGTGGGACTGGAAGCTGCTTGCTGACAGGAGCAGGCCGCCCGGTGAGGCCCAGCAGGAGGCAGGGACGTAACCACGTTTGTTGAGTGACTGACTGAGCCACAGGTGAAGTGGGAGGCTGGGTGGGTGGATGGATGGACGAGGGGATGGGTGATGGGGCGGCCACAGCAGGGCTCATGCGGAGGGCCAGGAAGCCAGCCCTCTCTGGTCCGCCTGCACCTGCCACTAGCTCTGAGAGCCCCAGCTGGGCCTGGCAGCTGCTGGGTTGGGGGGGGCGCCAGGGTCCCGGGTGGTGGGAGGGTGTGACTGCGTGTGCAGGGGCTGAGGGGTGGGGGTCTCAGGAGAAGGAGAAAGCACAACAGCGTTCCTCTCTCCCACCTTCCAAGTGGCATCGGCCAGGGCCCTCGGAGCAGACTTCTGAGCCTGGGAGCCGCAGGAATGCCCGGGCCGCTCCCCTGACCCTCACGAACCATCCCCCACTTGTGCCCCACTATGGGCTCCCCGCCTCCCCTCTAACTGCTCCCCTCCTGCCCATCCCCTCCTCCTCACCAGCCCTTAGAATAACACTTAAGCCTGGACCAGCTCCGCGGACGGCCCTGCCTGTCGTGTACCCCCCAGTGTGGGGTGCAGCCCCCCTCAGGCGCCCATGGCCGGGCCCCTGTCTGCCCCAACTTCCCAGAAGCAGTCCCCCATGGCACGGCAGGGCTGGTGCAGAGACGTTTGCTGAATGAAAGGGGCCCTGTGTGTTCCCCACACAGCCCTCCCGCTGCCCTGGGGGGAGGAGCAGGTTCCAAGGAGGCTCAGCCCTGGGCCCGCGAGGGAGGTCTTCTCAGAGCCATGGGACGTGAGTGTCCCATGGGGCTTCCCCCAGCATGGCACACGAAAGCCTGGGGCAGCTGTTGGCCCAGCTGTCGGGGCAAGAGGACAGGCTGGGAGGAGGACACGGTGATCCAGGACCCGCAGGTCTGAGAAGCTCAGGAAGGCAATCCACCCCTCCCATCTGGGACCCCAGCAGCTGTGCTCAATCCTTCA
>NW_022589753.1:1356361-1363216 GCF_004348235.1 Phoca vitulina | reverse complement strand
CACCCCGCACCCCACCCATTCACCCCACCGCACCCCATATCCCACCCTACACACCCACTCACCTGCTGCACCCCGCACCCCACCCATTCACCCTGCTCCTCACATTGTGCAGACGTTCCTGGGGCCTGGGAGTGTGGGTGTTGCTGGTTCTGACCCTGGACCAGAAGGTGGTCTAGGCCTGAAGTGGGGCTCCTGGGGGCTGGGCTAGGGGCAGTGCCCTGCTCCCCCCCACCGTGCCCAGCCCGCGGGCAAGGCTGGCTCTCCTGCCTCACCTCTGGTCAGTTCTAGCTGCTCAGCCATGTTTTAGTTTCCACCTGATAGTGACCCACGGTGACCAGAACATGGTGCCAGGCTGCAGCTGCCCCCCAAGATGTGGAATCCTGTTCCAACCTCACAAGACCCCACGAGGTGGGGACCCGACTCGACGTGAGCACCCAGACTCAACCAATACGCTCTCCTCTTCAAGACTAAAACCAGCATCCAAGGGGGAGATTGTGCACACTGTGGACACTTGGGGGACTGTCACGGTTGGTTTCCCTCCTGAACGGACACGAGGACGAACTGCCCCCTCGCCACACCCTCGTGGACCCCAACCCCTCAGCCCTGACTGGCCCCCCAGTCCCCAGTCCCCTTGTGACCTCACCCCCAGGAAGGCCTCGGACACTCCGGCCTGCGCTGTAGTCTTAGGGTTTTACTGCCCTGGGTTAGGGTGGGTCCCTTTGTTCCTGGTGGTCCGGGCAAAGATCAAGCATTCTGAAAGATTGCAGAGCGGATGGACGCATGGACGCTTTGCCAGGAGGGCTCTCAGGGTGCGGTCGGAGGACCTGGGGAGACAGGGCCTGAGCCACAGGGTCGCTGGGGCTGTCCCTGGACGGTGCTTCTGTCTGATGACTCTGACGCCCTCCGAGGACCCCAAGATCCTAGCTGGGGCTGAGACTGAGCACTGGAGGAGGGACAGGAGCGGCGCCACGCGGCCCGGCGGACCCCCTGGGTCGAACGCGCACCCCTCATTTGGAATGAGATGCTGGGGCACTCACTTGAGGCTGGTGGTCTGATCCCAGAGCCGCTTGGGCGAGTCAGGTGCCTGCTCCAGGACAGGCCACCCTGCGGATCAAAGGTGCCCCTCTGGCCCCGTCCTGAGGCTGCTGCGCCGTGGGCCCACCTGCCATGGCTGCTCAAACCCGTGGCCAACCTGCTTCTCAAATTCACCCGAGTGCAAGAAGACTCCAGGAACCGGCGGTGTTTCACGGTCAGTATTTTGCAGGGGAGGGCGAGGCCTTCTGCGTGGAACACGGCGAGACTTCTTGCAAGCACTTCACAGCTGAGAGAGGTCGGCAGGAGCGGCGCCCCTGCCAGCCAGGCTCTGTGGACGCGAGCACGAGAGTCTGAGTTCTCTTCAGATCCCTGGATTTGAGAGAGCCCACGCTGAACCAGCGGTGATCGCAAGGACTGCTCCAGAGACGGCAACGTGCAGAGTCCGGGGTCCCTCTTAATCCTGGGAAGAGCACCGACCGACCTCGAGACCGCAGCTTCTCCCCGGCGGGCGGTGACACGCGGCATCCGGCCGACAGGATGCTCCTTTTCTTCATGACGTATGGACGTGCCTTCCAGCACTTTGTTTTAAGGCTGGAGCTTCCAAGGAGCGAGATTTTCAGCCGCGGGCCCCTCGTGGGTTTCGGGGATGCGGGAGGCAGCGCGGGGGCTGCTGGAGTGCCCCTAGTGGCCAGAGTGGGCATTACAGGCCCCTCCGTGGATAGATAACCCCACAAGGTTCTTACTAAGGTGGCTTTCAGGAATTCAGTGCTAAATATGCCTTTGTCATGTCTATACCCCGCCACGTACTTGATATAGCAATGAAAACGGTATGTCGCTCCCCACCCTTTATTGCTGCATCGGCGAATATCTGCATAGTGAAAATATTGACGACATCCCCACAGCTTGCGCGCCCGCAGGTCCGATTCAGTTTTAATGAAGTTTTATTTCTGACCATGCTGCCGGGATCGAGGCTCCTGTCCTGGCCCGAGCCCTGGCGGGCGCGCCATCAGCAGCACTGGGAGGCTCCTGTCCTCCTCACGGGCATGGCAGTGACCGCACACGTGACCTCGTGAACCAGCCGGCGGGGGTGCGGGGCGCCTGCCCTGGGCATCGGGTAGCTGACTTTGCTTTGGAGGGCCCAGGGCATCTGGACGTCTGGCCTAGAATGACCCCTGACTCCGGGTGCCCCTGGATGGCCGGCCTTGGCTTCATTCATCTGTGTGTTCACTTGGCAGTACTTAGTGACCACCTACTATGTGCTGGCCCTCCTCAGTGCTGGGCAGACAGTGGTGGGAAAAGCCTGACTGTGTCCCTTCTGGGGCAGGGCCCAGGGAAGGAGGCTGGCGTAGGACACATGACCACACAGATCAGTGTAGCAGGACGAGACCCCAAGAACACTCAAAAGAAGGACGGGGTGCTGCTCACGGACACACAGATGGGGGAGGCAGCCGAGTGTGGGGTGATGGAGGCTTCCCGGGGAGGAGTAATTTACCTGGGGCTTGAAGGGGGGTTTATTGAGAGTGGGGAGGGGCACATGGCCCCTCACTTGGCCTCTCAGGAGCCGCTGACCCCACACTGTGTGGGGCTCTCCCAGTCCCGCTCCTTGGACCCCAGGCTCCCCTCACGCAGGCCCCGTGCAGCGCTGGCTCTGGATTCATGGACAGGCAGGCAGGTGCAGTGGAACCACAGCCCCATTCAGGGAGGTCGGGGCCAGTGGGGGGCGGGAAGGGGTGCCAGGTGTTCATCTCCCCACTGCCCTCACCCCACCTCCCGCCACCCCAACGACCACTGGTCTCTTTACGTCTCTGTCCTTGTGCCTTTTCCGGAAGGTCACAGGGTTGGATTCCCACGGCGTGTGGCCTTCTCAGATGGGCTTCCTTCACCGAGTGACATGCGTCTGGCTTCCTCCCTGTCTTCTCAGGGCTTGAGAGCTCATGTCTTGTCCGCCCTGGATCCTCTCCCACCGTCTGGATGGACCACGGTGTATCTGTCCATCGCCTGCTGAAGGATGCCTTGGTCGCTTCCAAGTTCTATCAGCTGTGAATAAAGCGGCTTTAAACACCCGTGTGCAGGTTTTGTGTGGACGTGAGCTTTCAACTCTTCTAGATAAATACCACGGCGCATGATTGCTGGATCGTACGGTGAGAGTATTTTAGTTTTGCAAACATTGCCTTCCAAACTGCCTTCCGAAGAGGCTGCGCCATGTTGCCTTCCCGCCGGCAACGCACGAGAACCCCTGCTGCCCCACGTCCTGGCCCGTGTTCGGTGTCGTCGGCGTTGTGGGTTTGGGTCCTTCTGATGGGCGTGCAGACGTCTCACTGCCATTGTCATGGGCATTTCGCTGATGACACGGGACGAGGAGCGTGTGTTCGGGTGCTCGTCTGCGTGTCTTCTGTGGCGAGGGGCCCGTTCGGGTCTTGGGCCCATGTTTTAATTGGGTTGTTTTCTTACCGTTGAGTAGAGAGTTCTTTGCGTATTTTGGACCACAGTCCTTGATCAGGCAAAGATCTTCTCCCACCCGAGACTTGTCCACTGGCTTTCGTGGAAGCGTCTTTGGCAGAGTAGAAGTTCAAATTTCAGTGCAGGCGGGTTATTTGGTTTCGTCTTTCACGGACCTGTGTTTGGTGCCACGTGTAACAAGTCACGACCAAAACCAAGTCCCTTCTTGGGGAGACGGTTTTTCTTTAAGAGATGGAAGGGCTGAACGGTTCGCAGCCTTTTTGCTCCTGGGTTTACTGAGGTGTATTTTTTGTATAAGCCGCGGTGCACCTGCCCCGTCACCAAGGGGGAGAGCGGGCCGATGACACGCTGAACCGGGCAGCAAACATTGAGTAAAAAGGACGTTTCCGTCTAGCAACTTCCAACCAGAACTGTGCTGGGACACGAGAGAGAAAGTTCCTTCAGCGACAGGACATTCTTTGCCTAACGTTGCTCGCTCGGGGCGCTACGAACAGGGCCCCGAGGACCTGGAGCTTGATAAGACCCAGTCTGATGAAGGCCGAGGGAATGCAGCCCAGGCTGGTGCAGGACGGGGCCGGGGGCCAGATGGGGGTCCAGGCTTCCCTGGAGCAGCCTGAGGGGCTGCTCATGCTGGACAGAGGGGTCCCTTGTTCCATTTCCAGTCTGCCCAGGGACGGAATGTGGGCCCCTCCCAAATCCCTATGTCGGAACCCTAACCCCAGTGTGACGGTGTTAGGAGGTGGAGCCCTTGGGAGGTGATTGGGTCGTGAGGGTGGGGCCCCCCAGGCATGGGATTAGTGCCCCAATCAAGGGCACCCCAGAGAGCTCCCCTGCCCCTTCCTTGTCTCTTCCAAGTTCTGGAGGCGCCCGAGCTCCTGGCCCTTCCTTGGCCTTCAGAGCCCGCAGCTCCTGCCAGCATCTCTGTGCCGCTCGTCACCTCTCCTCCTCCGGCCGTTTTAAGGACCTTTGTGGTCCTGTATTGGGGTCGCTGGATAATCCAGGATAATGCCCCACGTCTACAAAGACCCTTCTGCCACGTGAGGTGCCAGTCCCAGGTTCTGGAGCTCAGGACGTGGGCGTCTTTGGGGCCGTGGTTTTGCCTCCCACGTGGGCACGCTGTGGCCTGTGACAGGCAGGCAGTTCCACCAGGAGGTGGGCGTCATCCCTCTGGAGCCCTAGCCCCTCCTCGCTGGGACTCCAGGCCCTCACGCTGGTTTCCCAATCTCCGCGAGTCTCCGTGGTCACTCCTTAGGACCCTGTGTGGCAGCCGCGTCCCCCCCAAAGGTCTTCTAATCAGATCCCCCTGCGTGGGCCAAAGGTGATCTCGGGGCTGATTGTGGACCCGAAGGAAGTGTGGCTGCGTGAACCAGACTGGGAGGGGCCGGCAGGAGGCGGGCGCGGGGCCTGCCAGGGAACAGGGCCACGTCTGTGCGCTCGCCTCCCTCCCCCTGCGCCCGTGCTGCAGGGGAGAAGGTGCTGGTGGGGAGGGCCGCAGGCCTGATGCCTGAGGCCTTGTTCCCACTCATGTCCACCCTGGGCAGGGCCCCCAGGCCTACACCTCCCGCCTGCTCCCCTCCCAGAGCTCCTGGCACCTCGCGTCGGCCTACCTTCCTCTTCTTGGGACAAATGCTGAGCAAGCCTGCGTCCAGTGCCATGCTCGCCCAGGGTGGGCCTGAGCGCCAAGCACAGCCTGGCTGGCAGACCTCGGCCAGGCCTGCGGAGCACACCCGGAGGGCACGGGGAGGGCACGGTTGTCCCGACTGCCCATCCCCGGTGGGGGGGCATAGTTACCAGCAGATGAGGTCCTAGTTCTAGCCTCCCTCCTGTGAACTTGAAGAAAAACGAATAGATTGCTGTTTCACTTGTAGGGCAGAATGTGCCCTGAGCGCCGGGATTTCCCGCATGCCCCGCCCCACGCAGGGCCGCCCACTGCAACACCCGCCAGAGGGGTGAACCTCCACGACGCGCCAGCGCCGCCCCAAATCTGCGTTTGCCTCAGGTCCCTCGGCGCGCTGCCTTCTTTGGCTCTAGACAGACGGGTAGTGATGCGCATCCACCGCTACGGTGTCCCACGGCACGGTCACCGCCCTAAAATCCTCCGGGCTCTGCCCGCCATCCGTCCCTCCCCCACCCCGGGCAAACTCTGGTCTCTGCACTGTCTCCACAGTTGTGCCTTTCCCGGAACGCCATACGGTGGGGACCGTGACACCGGCTTCGTTCACTCAGTTCCGCACTGAGGGTTCCTCCCTGTCTCTGTGGCCTGAGAGCCCGTGTCTTTCTGGCCTGGAGGATATTCCGTTGTCCCCATGGACCACAGTGTGTTTATCCGTCACCTGCAGAAGTACAGGTTCCATCAGTTATGGCCAAGGCTGCTAATACACCCGCGTGCAGGTCTTTGTGGGGCGGGGGCTTTCCCTTAACCGCACAGCACTCTCAGTCCCAGGGCTCTGGGGTGACTTGTGTCCCCGAAACTCTATATGTCGAAAACCTAACCCCCAGGACCTCAGAAGGAGACCTTATTTGGAAATAGGATTGTTGCGGATGGGAATTCTTTAAGGTGAGGTCATTAGGGTGGCCCCTAACCAAACATGGCCGGTGTCCTTATAAGAAGAGGACATTGGGACGCCGACGTGCACACAGGGAGGGGGCCGGTTATGATGGAGACAGAGAGCATGGGGTCCTTCTGCCGGCCAGAGAGGCCTGCAGCCAGCAGAAGCTGGAAAGGCCTGGGACCGACCCTTCAGAAGGAGCCAGCCCTGTTGATAACTTCACTTTGGACTTCCAGTCTCCGGGACCTGAAGATGATCCACCTGTGCTGGTGAAGCCCCCCGTCTGTGGGGCCGGTTACGACAGCCGTGGGGCACACACACTGGTGAGCACACTCCATCTCCTCCAGCCCTGGCAGCCCGCGAGCTCGCTGCACACGAGGACTCGGGCCCAGCAGCCCCCTGGGGCAGGCAGCCCCAGCCCACGGCTTCTCTGCTCACCCCACTCACCGCTGGCTCCCGGCACCCACACTTCAGCCCCTGGGGACCTGGAGAAGTTTGTGCTCAAAGAGCAGGAGGTTGACATTAGCCCGTGACAGTCACCCACCAGTGAGTCTGGAGCCCCCTGAGCAGACCCCGTGTCTCCTAGAGGTTTGGAGTTGAGGCAGTTGGGCACACTTGCCCCACAGCCCTGCCGCCCTGCAGCCCCCAGCCTTGTGGCTCCCCAGCCTTGCAAACCCCCAGCCCCACAGCCCCGCAGCCCTGCAGCCCCCAGCACCGCAGCCCCGCAGCCCTGCAGCCCCCAGCCTGGCAGCCTTGCAAGCTCGAGCTCCCCAGCCCCTCAGCCCCGCAGCCCTGCAGCCCCCAGCCTGGC
>NW_022589753.1:1311414-1356351 GCF_004348235.1 Phoca vitulina | reverse complement strand
TCGCAGCTCCCCAGCCCCTCAGCCCCGCAGCCCTGCAGCCCCCAGCCCCGCAGCCCTGCAGCCCTGCCGCCGCCCGGCACAGTCTGCAGCTGACGAGGCACCAGTGGTTGTTTCTGCAAGAAAAGCAGCTTCAGCTCCGTCTTTCTTCCTGCAGTTGTGCAGCCAGGTCTCTGAAACCCCATTCGTCAAAGCTGCAGGCTGAGGAGGGACCATGGCGGACAGAGGCCACGGCCAGCCTGAAATGACCTTGGCCGCAGGAAATGCCCTTTGTGATGTCACAGTTAATTACTGCTGGGAGGAAGGCCGGCGCCCAGTGAGTGAGCTGTGCAGGCAGACCTGCTCCCTGACTGGGCACATGGGGGGGTTGGGCAGGGGTCACGAGTGCTGGGAGGGGGGGCTTCAGTCCTGGCGCCTCTGTGGGGCTGCCTGGGGGCTTGACGTTCCTGCTCCAGGTGGCCCTGGAGAGGAGGGGAGGATGGGGGCAGGGGAGGTCACCACTCTGGGGGGCCACAGGCCCAGAAGTGCAGCCCAGCCGCCCCCCTCTGCCCAACCCCCTTCCCAGCGCCGTGAAGGCCCTGCTGTGTGTCCTAGTGGGCTCTGCTCCCAGATGCCCACTGTCTCCTCCCGAAATCTCTGGGATGGGGGGTCCTGTACCCTAAGAACAAAGTCAGGCTTCTTCACCTGGCCGGACCCCACGCACCCCCCGCCCCTGGCCACCCCCATCCTTGGCTCTTCCAGTGCTTCTTGCCCGGCCTGCTGTTTGTGTGTCTCCGGAGCCCCGGGCTGTGCCCAAGCCAGGCCCTCACCCCCGCCAGGCACTCAGGGCGCTTGGACGCATCCAGTTGCGCCGCAGACACAAACTCCAATCCGCTAGGAGCTCAGACTGTGAGAGACTTTCGTGCCACGACCCCGTACACCAGGGGCGCGCACCGCAGCTCTGCGACCCTGCCGCGGAACCAGCCCAGGGAGGCCGGTGTCGTCAGGAACGCAGAATTCCGGGCGCCCTTCCCTGAACCGCACACCGCTGGCCCGCAGCTCTGCCAGATGGCGCCTGCTTTGGCCCCGCCAGGCCGCGTGTCATCGACCGTCAGGGTTTTACTTGACAGATGAGAAAATTGAGGCACAGAGGGCCCAAGTGGCCTGCCCAGGGACCCCCAGTGAGGAAAAGGCAGAGCCGAGGGCAGACCCTGGGACTCCAAGCTGGGGACACGTCCTGCTGCTGCCGCCCTGACCTCGGGCCCCCGGGCCTGGGCTTCTGGAGGAAAGACACCGCCTCCTGATTTGGGACCGCCCACCCGGCCGGGCCTGGGGCTGTGGATGGATTGAAGTCCCTTGCACCACCCCCCACCCCCACGGCCTGGGAGGTGACCGGAGATTAGCTGCTAAACAAGTAAAAACCCTGTTTACCTGCAACAGAAACTACTTGAGCTTTCGCCTTTCACCCAATCAATGCCGCGTCTGCAGGCGGTCGATCCCAGGCTCTGTGGGGCTCCGGAACTCTGAGGTCCCACTTGGGGGCTGGGAGGGGGGCAGGGGCATGGCTGGGGGATGTTGGCGAGGGGCTGCGAGGAGCCCAGAGAGCCCTGGTGGGGGCTCCCAGTCCTCACAGAAGTCAGCAGGCGGCCCCTGGTCTGCACCCCCTGTGCCCCCGTCTCTGGGCCTAAAACCAGAGCCAGGCCACGGGTTTGTAGATGCCGCCCACTGCTGAGTCACATGCCGGTATACAGGAGGCGCCCAATGGGTGTTGACTCTGCCCGTGGGGAGAGCCTTCCTCCCCTCCTGCCTGCAATCTGCCCGCCTCTGCCCAGAGTCCGGGTGCCTCGGTGGCTCTGCGGCCCGCCTTCCCCAGAGCCGAGCTGGGCTGGGGAGGGGGCTTTCTGGCCACCTGACTGTCCCCTCGGCTCTGCTCAGTGGATTTGGCCTCCACCTTTTTCTCCTCCTGGTCCAGGAGACACCCACAAGGAGCTGAGGGGAGCTGAGGGTGCCCGGGGCAGCCCCTGTGGCCAGGCTGAGCCCCTCGGCGACCCTGCTGGTTGGGGACTGGGCTTCGAGTGGCCGCCTCTGGGAAAGGGCCACCCTGACAGAGGGTGAGGGGGCGTCCACTAGACATGGGCTTGGCACCAGGTGTGGTCTGGGGAGAACAGGTACGGGGTTCTGGACCCTCTCAGGTGGTGGAGCGGGTTCTTGAAATTACCCCAGGGGGACCCTGTTGACCCCTGCCCACTTCCATCCAGACAGTCTGGATGGGCAGGGCCCCCACCGCAGGAGAGAGGACCCCCAGGACACCAGGATGCTCCCCTAACACATGAGACAGAGGCTGTGGAGACAAAGGGAAGCAAGCACCGAAGCAAGCACCGGCTGCCCGGCCAGAACGGGGGCCTCTTGGACTGGGGCCAGGCAGTGACCCTCTCTGTTTTTAGCTAATGCCACTTGGTAGTAAAGTTTGAGGTGAGGGTGGTTTTTAAGCCCCTGCTTGTTTTGTGACTGAGCTTGGTCTTGGGAGACAGATATATTTTCAAGGGGCCCTTCTGACACATTTACTGCTGGAGCTAATTAAAAAGCCCGACCTGGTCTTGGCAGGGGCGTCGTTGCTATACTTAATCACACCTCCAGAAATCCCAGCCTGTGATGGGAAACTGCTGGAGAAGTGGGGCTTCTGGTGCGGGGAGCGCGAGGTCCCCCACGCCCAGCCAGGCTCTCACTCTGAGCGAGGACTCTGTGGGCCTCCAGCCCCTGCCTTGAGGGGCTTGTGGGGTCAGGCTCTGGGCCGGGAGGTCTGGGAGAGAAGGTGGGGGGGGAGGGAAAACTCCCTGGTCCCGGGGAGCTGGAGTCTGAGGCCCCCCCCATCGTGGGGCCTGTGAAGGTGTATTGTGGGGGGAGTTTGTCCTGGGTGCGTCGGTGCTCACCCCTGGGCAGTCAGCACGTACCCACAGTGACCGGGGTGCTGAGGGCCGTGGGGGGTGGGCCCCTGGCGGCTAGGACCACTGCCGTCCAGGCGGCTGAGGGCGTCACAAGCTGCGTGCCTTTCCAAGGGCTGTCCTACTGTGCGCTAGACCCTCATGGCGAGGTCGCCACCCTCAGGACACAGGAAGGGTGGGTGGGAACTCTCCTCTGCTTCCAGGGGAGGTCGAGGCCAGGGGAGGAGTGGTGGTAGGGTCGGGCACAAATGGCGGCCCCTGCCCCCCTCAGCCTAAAGGGGCAAGCGACCCCAACAGCCCCCTCCCCCACCCCCCGGAGCCCTCCCAACATCCGACTCAACTTGGCTTCTTGGAAAAGGCTATTCTTGGGTCTGCTCAACAGGTGCCGAGTGTGGAGCTCGAGTCTGCGCTGATGTCAGCTTCCCAAAGTGTCCTGGTCTGGTGCCGAGGCCGCCTCCACCCCTGGCTGGACAGGTGCCCCCCGGGCCTGCTGAGGGCCAGCTCCGTCCTGGCCTGGCTCTGTGGGGAGGGCTCCAGGCTGCAACTGGCAGCCTGCATCCTGATGCTCGGGCCTCACCCAGCGCTAGAGAGGGCCTGAGACCCTGACATGGGGATGGATATCACCTCCTCCAGGAAGCCTTCCTTGTCTCCACCTCATCCTGCTACCATGTCATTGCCGATTCAAAGCCGGGCTCTCTGGAGGAGGCCTGGGCTGTGTCTGAGCTGGTGTTTGGGTCAGATTCTATGCCAGGCCCTGTGCTAGGCCCCTTCTCCAAGGGCTGGCATGGTGTCCACCCAATTCACAGAGGAGAGCCCGAGCCCCCGAGAGGCTGGGTGCCCCTTCCCAGCACCCAGGAGAGCAGGCGCTCAGTGCAGGCTCAGCACATATCTCCTGAGTGAGGGAATGAATGAGCACCCCACCTCTGCTGATGACAGGAGCACAGAGGACCCCTTCGAAGGGGGCCGGCGCTGCTGCTGGGAATCCCTGCTTCCCAGGGAGGGGCGCAGGGTCCAAGGGGCACAGCCTGCAGCCTGGGGCCGTCCCTTGCCCACAACTTTGGTCCTGAGGGGCCAGAACCCATCCCAGAGCTGTGCCTGGTCACCCCACCCACCTGGTCCCCAGCCCCTTTCCCTATCTCTCGACCCCGTCCTGACGCACCGCCCCCCCCCGCGCCCCAGCCCCTGCCAAGAAAGGAGCCCTTGGGCCGGGGACAGTTGGCACAGTGGCTGTGTCTCGCTAGTTAATGAAAGCACAGGGAAGGAACCAGAACGGAGGCCAGCATGGAGGCGGAGGGGTCATGATAGACAGAAGGAAATTTCTAGTTTTTGGCATTCAGCTGCCTCTGCAGTGACATAATCAGGAGGTTTTTACTGACCGGGCAATAAAACAGCTCACAACCGCGGATGCATGTGCTTCAGCAGAGCTGGCCGCGGGCCTCATGGCCTTGGCGAAGGTCACTCCTGGGGCTCAGAGAGGCTGCCTCGGGGCTGGTGGCCCCCAGAGGCTGAGCCCCAAACATGGGCAGGCCCAGGGGTGTGGGGGCTGCAGTCAGTCCCAGACAGAGTCGATGCAGACCCACCCCCTGCTGCGGGAGAGCCTCCCGCCACTCCCACACGCCCCGCTGCTGGGGGCTGACCCTGCCCACCCTCTCCGGCTCCCCAGTGGTGCCCATCAGGCAGTGACCCGGGCACCGTCAGCTGGTTGGCAATCTCGCCTCCTCAAATCCAGGGGAGGTTAGCTTAGTGGGGGAAGGGGGAAGGGGTGTCATGAGGGCCAGGGTTTTTGTTGAGTGAAGAGGCAGTGGGACCAGGCGAGCTGCACAGGCTTCAAGGACAGGGGCACTGGAGTGGGGGACCGGGGTCCTCGTGCCCGCCCTTGGACAGAAGCACCAGCAGCTGTGATCCCCGGATTTGCCGCACGGGGGCAGGATCTCACTGCTTCCCAGAGCAAGCAGCAAGAAACAGCACGCGCATCACCCAGGATCTCAACGAAAAAGCCAGGATCACGGGACTCACAGGGGTTCCGAGCTCAGGGGCCCTGCGATCACTGGAGCGGGCGTGAGCTCATAATCCTTCTCCACCTGCAGGAGCCCGGCAGCCACAGGGAGATGGCGGGGGTGGGGGTGGGGCCCTGACGCCCCAGGTTGGGTATCAGTTTTCCGTGCTGTGTAACAAACCACTCCACATTCACTGGCTGGAGAGCCCACTCACGGATCACCGCAGGTTCTGTGGCTCAGAAGTCCGCACAGTGTGGCTGACTCCTCTGCTCCGGGTCCCTGGGCTGGAATCAAGTGTGGCTGGGGCTGGGTTCCTTCTGAGGCTTGTTCTGGTTGTTGGCAGGATTCAGTTACTTGTGGTTGTAGGACTGAGGTCCCAGGTGTCTGGCTGTGGGCCAGGGGCCACCTTAGGTCCTTGCTGTGTGGCCCTCAAAGGTAGGTCACAACCTGGTTGTTGGCTTCCTTCTTCGAGACCAGCTGATGACATCTTTCTGGTGCTTTTCCTTTTAAAGGTCTCACCTGATGAGGCCAGGCCCACCCAGCAGATTACTCCTATTGATTAACTTGTTGTTGATTGATCAGTGCCCTGATCTAGGAGTGATTTCCCCGCACCTTTGCTAGCCCTATTTTGTTCAAGGAGAGGGGATGATAGAGTGTGTACTTGAGGGGGCAGGGGATCTGCTTCCCACAAGTTTGGTGTAAAGGAAGTAGAGGACGCTGAGCCCTGCGTTCCCCAGGAGGGATGGCTGGCCAGGGAAATGCCCAGGACCTTGCACTGGTGGGGATGGAAGGTCCCCAGAGGCCACCCTAGGGGACCTCTCCGGCTTTGCTGCCCTCTGACTCCAGAAGAGGTTCCCTGGGATGCTGGATTGTCAGCCCAAGTTAGCGGAGGAACTTTCTGGCGGGAACCTTAGCCCAGGGCTGGCAAGCCCCCTGGATCTGGGGGCATACAATGTCTCAGGCCTGCTCTGTCTCTTAAAGATACTTGAAGACTCAGATTCAATAATTTATCAGGTCACATAATAAATTCAAGGAATATCTCCAAGGTTTTGAGAACCCGAATTTGACTTCCTCTGGAGTTTTACGATTAGGCAAAGCCATCCATCAGGACTGAGCAGAGATCCATTTGTTAAATGGGACAGCTCCCTTCAGGGCAGGCTAGTTCTCAATGTCCGCAAACCCGCTCTCAGGAAAATCTGTGTTGTCAGGAAGGCAAACGTCCTCCAGGGATCCCAGAGTGTGGCCACCCCCAGGCTTGGGGCTTCTGTTGCTGGCTACTTAGAAACTCAGGACAGAGGCAAGTTGGGGGGCCCTAGGAGAAGGGAGGGGAGGATTCCACTGATGGAAGCCTGGGCCAGACATGGCTGGGCCCATGGTGTAGTCAGCATATCCACATTTGCCAGGTCCTCTCCTGGGGGACCTGGCAGGGGAGCCCTGACCATGGAAGGTATGAGAGGTTGCCCTAGGCCGGGCTCTGGGCCACCTGCCCCCAGAGGCATGGAGGGTTAGATTGTGAAGCAACAGCGGGGTCCTCACCTCCCAACAAGACCTGCCTGTGGGGCCAGGAGGTGCCCACTGCCCTCTCCAAAGTTAAGAAGAAGCAGAGGTGGGAGCTGGGCCTGGAGGGAGTAGGTGAGGGGCGGCCTCTCAGCAGGAAAGCAAAGGCCCAGCACACACTTACCATCACCATCACTGTCACTACCACCATCACCGTCACTACCATCATCATCATCACCATCATCATCGCCACCATCATCGTCACGATCATCATCGCCATCATCATCACTGTCACTACCACCATCATCATCACCATCACCACCATCATAATCATCACCATCACCATCATCACCATCACTATCATCATCACCATCACCATCACTACCACCATCACCATCACCATCACCATCACCACCATCACCATCACCATCATCATCATCACCATCACATCACCATCACCATCACTAACACCATCATCACCGTCACCATCACTACCACCATCATCACCGTCACCATCACTACCACCATCACCATCATCACCATCATCATCACCGTCACCATCATCACCATCATCATCATCATAACCATCATCACCATCATCATGACCATCACCATCATCATCACCATCACCATCACGTCATATCACTGGAGTACCATTGCCACCACCATCACCATCATCACCATCACCGCCATCATCACCATCACCATCACCATCATCACCATCACCGCCATCATCACCATCACCATCACCATCATCACCATCACCATCATCATCATCACACCACCATCATCATCATCACCACCATCATCACCATCACCACCATCATCATCATGACCAACATCATCATCGCCATCATCACCATCACCATCACCACCATCATCATCATGACCAACACCTTCATCATCACCATTGCCATCGCCATCACTGTGTTGCTGTGTGGTCACTGCCATCACCTCTCTTTGAGGAGGGGAAGGCGCTTCTGGGGCAGTGAGCACCCGGCCATCACAAGCATTTAAGGGAAGCATCCAGCTACCAGCACAGAAGGCCAGATCATATGACCTCCAGCCAGTCCCAGATCTAATCCTGGTGCCTCCTTCCAGCATTGATGGCCAGGGGAGCCTCCTTATGCTCATCGGGGCTGGCAGATCCCCTCAAGATCAGCACTGTTACAACATGGCAAAGCCCGTGGAGCTCAGGCCCCCTGGGGGTGTGGGAGCAAGGCTGCGGGGAAGTCAGGCTGCAGAGCGGTATCCCAGTAGGGGCAGAAACTGTGTGTGGCATCCCCATGGGTGGCTGGCACACCTTCCCCATGGCTGTGGGGGCCCGGCCACCCTCTTAGAGGACCCTGGCCCCTTCAGCACGGCGTTTCCCCACCATGCTATGACATTTATAAATGTTACATGCAGGGAACCAGAAAACCCATCCCAAATTAAACAAGACCCCCGCGAGCACCTGCATGGGTCCCTGAGAGGAGCCATCCTGGTGGTGACGCTTTCATCCACTCCACGGTGGGATTCCGCTCGGCAGCCTGAGCTTTGGCAGCTGTCCAGTTCCTTACTCCAAATGAGTTTGGCACTTTTTTTTTTTTTTAAAAAAAGCACCTTTATAACAATCTCAGAATGAATATTTATAGGGCTAGAATGACGGAACCGGCTAATTGTGGCTGAGATCCTATTGGATCAACACCCCTCGGCTCCCGGAGGCCAGCGTGCGAGAGAGAGAAAGCTGCGTCCTTCATCCCGGGGGCTCCCGGCCCGGCTCCCAGGGCCGAGCACGGAGGAGATCGGGAGAGAGGCCTCACCCAAGCAGATGGCAGTCTGCTGCTGCTGGTCAAGGGCCATCAGGGGCTCTGGGACGCTCTTAGGAAAGGCCCTTTGCGTCCTCTCCTGCAGCCTGCCCTGGGAGCCGAGGGACCTGCCCGCACAGGGCAATGGCCATGAGTCAGGGGGCCCCGATCAGGCGCGGCTTCAACTGTGCAGCCTGGGATGAGCCCCAGCGAGGGGAGAGGAGCAGGAACAGGTGACCCACAGGCACCACCCCCTGCATTTGCCGGAGTGGGCGGGAAGGATGGGTGGGCAGGGAGCATCCAGGCATCAGACACAAGGAGCCCACTTTGCAAAATGCACATTCCACACAACGTCCCTGGAACCCCCGCCCGGGACAGTGAGGCTTGCTCCCTTGGACGGAGATTGCTTCCCCTTTCCAACAATACTGGTCTGAAGCTAAGTGGTCTTTGGACATTTCAACCTTTAGGTCTGTGGTTCTGTCCATTCTCTGCAACTCGAGGACCGCAAAGCCAGCTCTCCTGTTGTGCAGAGTGGGGAGCTCTGCGTGGCTCAGAAGAAAAGGAAAGGATGAAGGATGCATGGTGAGAAGGGCCAGACCAAGGGCTTCCTGCTGATTCTTCTCTGTGCGTCCCCTCAGAGCTGGGCCGTCTTCCTAGGCGCCCGGCAGAGTGCAGGCAGCCCACGGAGCTCCCATGGAGCTTGGACACCAATCGAGTCCCCTGCTTGCTGTTGTGGTCGGGTGACAATGCACCTGGTCATCTAGGTTTCTTCCCGGCCCGAGGGGCCCTCCATCAGGACCTCCCGCACATGGCCGACCCCCTCTTCCCTTAGCCCCTGGCCACCGAGGCCACGTCCATCCTACTCTGGCTGTCCCCAAACTCCTGGGAGAGCAGCCAGGCCCCTGCCAGGTCTCCCACGCCCGCAGGGGTGTCTGAAGAGTGTCTGGGACCACCAAGTAATGACCACGATGGGGCAGGGCCCACAGCAGGGGACAGGTGTCTACAGGGGGGTGGGGTCCCCCACGGGGGGAGTGGGCAGTCCCCCAGCTCTGTTGGGAGACAAGGCCTGTGGAGAGATGTGACTGTCGGTTTAAGCTTGTTCTGATGGCTGCACCCCTTGCAGGAGCCAGGAGAGCTTTCTGCTGTGGGTACGTTTTCACATTTCAGGCAAAATTTCTTTAAATGCAGCCAGAAATGGCCCCGAGCCTCCACTCTCCCGCCCAGGCTCCAGTGTTTGTGGTCAGGAGCTTCGTGCTCCCTGGAAACGGGAATCTGTGTCTCGATCCAGAAGCTACTTCCACGGGGCCGTCTGGGTGCGTCCGCGGGGAGGGCAAGGCTACAGGGGGCAGGCGCAGAGAGACCCTGGCTCCCACTGGGGTTCCTTTGCTTCCGAGAGGAGTCCATGCAAGTCCTCCACAGCAGGGAGGCTTCAGGATGTGGCCCAGCCCTTGTCACCCCAACACACACACTGCGAGGGCAGAGAAGAGGGGGGACGGGTGAGGAAGACATCGGAGTGTAGACCCCACCGGATGGTGGCCTCAGAGCCCAAGGAGAGGGGACCGGCCTGGATCCCCGGCACCCCTCCCGCCCTGGAGCTCTGTGTCAGTGGGGGCTCCTAATGGGGCAGGTCCGAGGCCACCCTGCATGAACCCTCCGGGGAGGCCCCCAGGGAGCCACGTGGGCCAGGCCCCCCGCAGCGGACCACGTCGCTTGGACGGGAAAACTGTCACCATTCTGGATGGGCCGTCTCTGGAAACAAACTGCTCTCGGCTGACATCATGGCAATGAAATATAACTTTCTTTACGAGCTGTCAGGGAGGTTTTCCCGCGGCCATTACGGGAATGTACGCACATTTGTTTTGTCGTGTGCGCACATGTGTGTGTGCGCACATACGTGTGCGTGCCTACCTGTGTGCACATGCGTGTGGGCCTGCTGGAGCGCTGAGGCCTGGCCCAGCGCAGGGCCCCTGCGGTCTCTGACACCGGCCTGGCCAGCGTGGAGGGCCGGTCCACTGAGGGGCCTCCTGGAAGCTGGGCAGGCTGTCCTCTGGGCGCCTCACCTCCCTCCAGGGCTGGCTGAGCCCTTCCCGGGCTGCCCCTGCTTCTGACCAGTGCTGACCAGCCCCCCTCCCCAGCCTGGCGGTCCTCCTGACCCGCAGCAGCTGGCCCTGGTCTCCTGGAGCACTGCGTGGGCGTCTCTTGGGGGGAGGCACCCCACGATTGCCCCCAGCTTGCTCGTCCTCGGCGCTGGCTCCATCCTCGTCCAGGCCTGGACAGACGGACACAGGGGGTGGGCTTCCTGTGGCCGTGAGAACACACGGCCACACGTTTAGTGGTTAAAACAACACACGTTTATTCTTTCACGGGAGGGGTGTTGGGAGAGGAGAAGTTGGGGTCACGCCAGTGGCTATGCTCTCCACCTCATTCGGGGACCCAGGGGAGCAGGAACTCAGCCCTCACCCTGCCCAGGGTGTGGGGTCACTGGGGAGATGGGGCGCGGCTGACCCTGGGACCCACGTATCTTTGTTGTGTTTTTGTTGACGGGAAAGTCACCTGACCCAAAACCAGCCCCTTTAAAGTGAACAACTCAGTGGCGTTCAGCACATGCGGCGTTGTGCTGTGACCACCTCTCTCATTCCGGAACTTTCTAACCCCCTCCCCACCCCGAGGAGGCCGGCCTCCGTGAAGGGGCCAGCCTGCATCCCCTCCCGCACCGGAGAAGCCCTCCCTGCGTGGTGTGTTGCGCGGTGTGTTCCGGACGCCTGTGGGAAGGCATCGCCGCGCCGGGCGCCCTGGGCCGGCTTCTCGCGTCTTCTTGCTGCTTCCACGCGGCAGCCCGCGTCAGAGGTCCGCTCCTGTCTGTGGGCGGCCTTGTCCGTCGGCAGCCCCCGTGCGCAGGGGCGCCGTGAGTGTGCGGATCCTTGTTGGGCTTCTTCGCGCTCCTGGCTGGCGTGGGGTGCTGGGTTTGCGGGTGTCGCTGTGGGAGGACCTGCGGACCACTTTCCACAGCCGCTGTGGCCGAGGCTCGCGCCCGAGGTTCCGATTTCGCCACATCTTCGCCAACACTTGTTATTTTCTGGTTTTAACAGCCGGCCCGGCGGGTGTGAGAGGGCTTCTCGCCGCGGGCTTGGACTGCCCTTCCCTGCCGACGTCTCGGGGGGTCGTTGGCTGTCTGCGGGTCTTCTCGGGGGGACATCAGTGCAAGTCCCCTGCCCATCGTCATGGCGGGCGAGCCGGGCTTGTCTGAACAGAGACTGTGTCGGCTACGGTCTGAAAGTACAACCAAATTTCAAAATAAAACCTAGATTTTGTTTCATTTAAAGATTCGTGGAAGAGTGAAGTGACCAGGAGCCAGGTCTTGCTGTCAGCGCAGCGCTGGGGAGAGGGGCACCGAGGCAGGGGTGAGGGCAGCCCCCACCTCTGACTGTGGCCTGACCCTCCGAGGGCACTGGCCCTGCCTTGCCCCTGCCCCCTCCAAACAAGACCCCAGCCTCACCCCTAACCCCAAAGCTAACACACATTAGCATGGTTCTAGCCATGCCCCCCACCGCCCCGCCATGTGCCATCCACTGCCCCAGCTGTCTTGTGGTCGATCCAACGATTGACCGGTTGATTGAATGATTGATTGACTCACTCATTCATTCCTTCAGTAGATCCTCTGCATGGTGAAGATGGGAAGGTGGGGGATAGAATAGTCCTGTGTGGGGGCCTTTCCTGAACTAACCCCACAGCATCAGCCCCCACCCTCCCGCCCCCCGCAGAGGCCTCCACCAGCGCCCACGGGCCACGGCCCCACTTGACAGATGGGGAAGCTGAGGCTCTGAGAGTTGCAGAGCTGCCTCTCCCAGCCCTGTGGCACCCTCCTCCACCCCAAGGGGTCGCTTGGCGGGGCCTTCCTGGGGGCTGCACCCCCCTCTCTTCAGGCTGGAAGATGAGGTGGGAGGCACGTGAGGGCTGCCCCCCACCCGGCCCTGGCCTGGCCGGCGCCCCCAGGGATGGCGCTCCAGGAAAAGCTCTCAGTCAGAAGCACTGCTCCCAGGGGCTCTCTTGGCTCCATTACTGTCCTCGAGCTTCCAGGAAACCGCCGAGCTCCAGCGACCACTCGGCCCTCCACTCAGCTCAAGGGGCGAGAGGCCCCTCAGCAAGGCCTGCTCCCCACCCCCAGGCTGTCTCCTGGGGACCCCCTCTGGGATCTGCAACAGCCTCTGAGCAGGGAAGTCCTTCCTCATGCCCCCCCCCCACCCCGCACCGGCCTCCGGCTCCAGCAACGGCATCTGCTAGGCCCTCCCATTAGGGCGGAGGCCCCCCCAGCCTCTCCCCTGCAACACCCCTTTCTCGCTCCCAGGAGAAGCACCCTATCCTCCGGGGGTCCACTGCCCTGACTTCCACCTTCTCTGCAGCCGCCTCTGCTCCATCGGCAGAGCTGCTGGGCCAGAGCCCCAGTGCCTCTCGCTCCCGCACCGCGGCCCCCAGCCGGCGGCACCCCACCACGGGGGCCCCACCATCGGCTGGCCTGCTGTCGTGCTGGGGCCGCCTCGCTGTCCCTGGCCCCGCCAGGCCTGGGGGCTCCTCTGGGCCCCACAGAAGCCTCCCCTGACCTCTGACCTACACCGCCAGCCAGGCCCCACCCCTCCCTTCCCCGACTTCTCCTTCTGGAGCTCTTCCCCACGCAGGGCCGTGAGCGCAGCTCCCCTGATTCTGCACCCCTCCTCCCGGCGCCCCACATGGCAGCGGCGGCTCGGACGCGGCTACCGACACCGAAATGATCAAATCAAATCCAAGGTTCGGGTCTGCAGTCTCACGAGCCCCGTTTCGAGACCTCAGCTGCCACACGCGCCAGGCGGCCCAGTTGGGGGGGCAGCGCATTTGCACCTGCAGGAGCCTTCCCCCAGCTGGTGCCTGGCCTGACTCCGCGCCCCAGCGGCTGTGAGACTCCTCCTGCGCCCCTGCTGGTGAATGGACGAGGGAGGCAGGCATTCAGAGCCGGATTCGGCCACGCATGCGAAGAGGCATCACATCACCTGCCACCTTTCTGAGGACGCCTGGGACGAGGGCCCGGGTGGGGGCTTCGCCACCTTCCCAGTCTCTACGACATTTGGCGGTCTCCCTGGGGCGGGGTTCCGTCAGCATCCAAGGCCGGGGACACTGGATCTGTCTTGACTGCCCTGGCAAGGGGCTCTGGAGGACGGCAGGGGCCTGGGCAGCGGCCACAGAGGCGGCCACTGCCCGGCACTGCCCCCGCCCTGCGACCTCGGGCAAGTCTGCTCCCTCTGAGCTGCTCCTCCTCACGGAGCGGGGATGGTAGGAGGCCCACCTCTTAGTGATGCTTTAAAGATCAACACAACATCCGCACAGAAGCTCCTGGAATACCCGGAAATGCTGGTGTTGCGGATAAATGAACAGAGTGCTCTGTCCTCTGGCTTTGTCCTTGAGGCCTCGGGGACCCCTGAGGACTGGCCACCCAACCAGCCCTTCTCCCGGGAAGAGGCGGCCCTGGGCCCCCACCCTTGTCTGTGAGTGCCGGGCTGCCATTATGAGGGTGATTACCGAGGTGATTTATGACAGGGTCTGCTCCACACTCTCTCCCCCACCCTCACCACCTTGGAGCATCACTAACAGGAGCCTTCCTGGGGGACAGGCCACACGCCCACCGCCTGACTCCGCCCACCTGCAGGCCCAGCCTTGACCTGACCTCCTTGCCCAAGCTCTGGGCGCCCTCCCCTGCCCACCACCTGCCCACAGAGTGGACAGGGCAGTGCAGACCCTCCCTTGCGGTCAGGGGCCAAGTGTCTGTCTGGTTTCGGGAAAGCACCTGGAACACCCAGCTGGAAACCTCGCAGGGTCCCCACCTCCCTGGGGTGAACCCAGGACCCTTCAGCTGGGCCAGTGGGCCTGCGAGCAGGGTCCAACTGTCTCCCACTTTGGCCTCCCAGACCCTCAGACCTTCCCAGGAGTGCTGACCCCGCACGCTGCGGCCCAATCTCCCAGGCCGCACGGCCACCGCTGGCCAGTCATCCCATCCCTCCCCTCCCCTGCGCCCTACGTGGAGAACCCCATGGCACCCCGTATCCCGGGATCCTGCAGCTCTGGATCCTCATGAGGGGATCGGGCACATGGGAGCCTGCTCTGAGGGGCATAGACAGCCCTTCCCCACACCTGCAGCTGGGCCGGGCCTTCGAGGCACGGGAGGAAGGGAGGTTCATGAAATGGCTTTCTGGAACAATAGGGCATCTTGCTGCTTACACTCTAGTGGCTGGGACTCCACAGACAGTGAGGCCGGCGGTGCCCCTGCCTCCCCGTGTGGGGCCTGCACCCCTACCATTGCGGTGCCCCGTCCTGCGTCCTGGGGGCTCCCACGTGGCTCACACAGTGGTGGGGGACGTCGGCCTCCGCGTCCAGGCCCCGTGAGGACAGGCCCCTGCAGGCCGTGCCCAGCACATATCCATGACATCACTGCAGCGTGACCCCAGGCTGGGGGCACTCGGAGCGTAGCCAGTGTGAGGACCAGGGTCTCCCGCTCACGCATGCCCCCTGGTTGCAGGCCTGGGGGAGACTGTGGCCAGCCTGGTGGCCTGGCTTGCTGTCCAAGGTGACCTGTGGTCCTCATTTCTCAGAGCTGGCTTGGGAGCCTCCGGAAAGCCCGGTGGCTCTGTCGTCACCTCGTCTGGGCTCCCATTCTGGGCAGAAGGGCACCGAGTGGGGTCCTAGGTGGCCTGGGTGGGGCCCACTCCCTGGAGGCCAAGAGCAGGGAGGAGGTGGCAGGCCTCCCCGCCCAGCCCGAGCCCTGGGCGCTGCCTGGGTCTCCCCAGGGCACCCCTAGGAACAGGCTGTGTGTCCTGGGAGGGCTGCCGAGGCGCCTCTGTACTGGGCTGTGCTAAAAATAGCAGGGGGGATGGCAGGGCAGGGACAGCCGGTGGGAGGCCCATGGGGAGGGGCCGGAGGGGGCCGCGGGGAGCAGCTCAGGCCCAGGACCGGCCGTCAATGGCGCTGGCGCTCCCACCCTGTTCCCGGTGGCCGGCCAGCCGAGGCCCAGCTGACACGCTATTTTTTCCCCTGCTTGACTAAATATGGTCAGGGAGCACAGCCCGAGGGGGCCACTTGGCCGGGGCCGCGTGTTTGGGATGCTTGGCCGGGTATATAAGGACTGCAAAGGTGAGGCCGGCTCCTGACCCGAGGGGGCCCCCACGCCCGCTCCGGCCCCTCGGGTCAGCCCTCCCCTCCCTTCCCCTCCCCTCCCCCGCCTGCGCGTGTCTCGGCGATGGGCTGTGTGCATGTGTGAGCCCGCACCCCCGCAGGACCGTCCCCTTTTGTTCCGCCCTGACCTCTACCTTGCACTGCCCCGGCCGGGGGTGCGGGAGCGTCTGCAGACACAGCCCAGAGCAGGGAGGGGCTCAAGGTGCACGGGCTCGAGGTGGTTCCTCGGTAACTCTGCGTCGCCTCTGGTCCCTCCCTCCCTCCCCCTCTCTCTCCCTCTCTCCTCTCAAGATCTCCCTTCCTGCTAAGTCTGCACTGCTGCGGGAGGGCTGGGGGAAGGGCAGGGTGCGGAGGGGGGTGCGCGGTGTCTTCTTTCTCTTTGCCTGCCCCCCACCCCCCAAGTGCGGACGCATCGGGAGCGCTGGCCTCCCCCACCCCTGCATTCGCGATTGGCTCCGGGAGAAGGTGGATGGTGCCGCCACGGCTGCAGCATCTCCCCGGGAGCCACGCGGGCGCATCGTACCGGGAGCCGCGACCCTGCGCCCGCTGCCGCCGCTGCCACCAGCCCGGCCGGAGGGGCTCCGTGGTGAGTCCTGCTCAGCCTGCCCGGACGGCCCCACAAACTTGCCGGCCGCAGCGGTGGGGGTGTGCCTGCTGGTGGGTGGGAGCCGTGGCGCCGGGCCGCGTGGTTCCAGCGGGGGTGCTTTGGAGTTTTCTCCCGGCTTGTGGCTCCGTCCGCATTTGGAAAACTGCAGAGCCAGCAGCCGGCAGGCCGGGAGGGCGCGTCCAACCGGGATGCACGAACTTTGACATGCGGGCATTTTGCAAGGAAGCGGCTGCCTCCAGATGCCCGGGGTGGATGGGGGGGTCCTGGTGCTGGGGTGGGGGCCATGGGGGCTGGGGGAGGGCGCCGTTAACCTGCCCCATGGCACAAAGCGCTGCGCTGGGAGTGTGGTTAAACTTACCTTGGAACTTGCAGCATTAACCATGGCGATGCTGGGGCAGGGGGTCCCAAGCCGGCACTGTGTGGCTGCCCCAGGTCTGTCCCAGGTCGGGACTCTGGACTTTTGTAGTTCTCGAGGTCCCCCGCCGGGGTCCGGAGGGTCCCTGTGCTGGGTGCGCACCGCGGGGCTGGGCGGGGACTGGGGGGGGCTCGGTGGGGGATGGGGTGGGGGGTGGGGAGCAGCCAGGCGTCTCTTGGAGGGAGCATGACCTCCACACAGCTGGGGGCAGGGGTGGGTCATAAGTGGAGAGCGCTCGGCGAGTGGGGGCACAGTGCCAGCTTGCTGCCACCCCCCACCCCCATGGGGTCCCTTGGAGGCCGCTGCTCTTGACCTGCCAGGATGGAAAACTGTTTGAAAAGTAGCCGGGGTTCCTGCTTGTGTGGGGCAGAGGCTCCCAGGGCTCCGGCTGGACCTGGGCTGCCCCTCCTGCCCTTTGCAGCCCCCGACCTTCCCCTGAGCTCCAGACTCGGCCTGTGTGAAGGCTGGGGTGGGGGAGCGGGGAGGGTCCCAGGCCTGAGCAGGGCCTCTGAGGCCTCATTTGTCAGAAGGGGGCAGGGAGATTTAGGTGCCAGACTCCCGTTCTCATGTGAGGGTCTCTAGCGGGCACATTCCAGGGGCGCAGGGGGACGTGGGGGGCATCCCGGTTGCCCTTTTCATTCCGGCTACCTGAAGATGATAAATAACGGCAGCCACACGAAAATGGGACATCGCTCTTCAGGATCTCTCTGCAGAGTGGCTCGTTCCTTTTGGTGGGGTGCTTCTCGGAGCCCAGATCGCACATCCCCACAGAAAACTCTAGCCCGGCCGTGCCGGGTGCTGTAGCCCCAGCCCAGGGATTTGAGAAATTGCACGCTCTAGGCTCTGCGGAGACATGGCCCTGCCCTGGGATGGCAGCGTCCGGACACCCCTCCGGGCCGGTCTGTGCAGGACAGGTGGGCTGCCCGGTGGGAGGGGCGCGCAGGGTCGCCCCAGGCCTTGTCTTGCTGATGGAACTGGAAGTGTGCTCAGGCCCAGGGCCTTGTGCAGCCACAGCAGGACCCTGGGCCCGGGTCCTCTGTGTCTGTGCCCAGCCCGGCTGCTGTCCCCAGCAAGCGTGTCCCCTGCTGTCTCCCTCTGCAGGCACCCAGCAACGCATGAGGCCCTTCTTCAGCATCCCACCGCTCAGCCGCGGGCCTCACCCTGGCCATGGCGAGACCTCTGCCCGTGCGCTCCTGATGCCCCTGGGCCTAGGCTGGGGGTGGTCGGCCCTCCGATGGCGGGCACCTGTCCCGGAGGCCACACTGCTCCCTGTCAGACTCTCCGTGGTTCCGACTCCCGGATTCGGGGTGGCCGGAGAAGTTGGTGGGGAAGAGGGGCTTCTTCTCCATCACAGGCAAATTCTGAAACGCAGTGAAAAACAGTATCGCTATAATTAAGTGTTCCAAAGCGCTTAGCTTGCCACTTGCTAAGTTTACTTAACCCTCTTTAACGGGTTCATTAGAAGCCGGTGAGCACCGGGAAATTCATCAACAGGAAGGCGGCCCCTGCGTTTGCCTGTAAATTGGTATTGATCAGCCTGGGTGGAGGCCAGGTGGAGGCCGGGTGGAGGCCGGGCGTGGGCCACAGAGAACCAGGTGTGCCTGGGCCGCGTCGCTGGACGGGTGGCGGTGCTCGGTGGAGCCGCCCGCTGGTGCGAGCATCTTTTCAGGCGGCCACGGCAGAGGTGGTGACATGTCAGGAGTGCAGAGGGGAGGGAGAGGGCGAAGCAGGGAGGGAGAGAGCCGGAGGGGGAGGAGGTGGCCGGAGAGGGGAAGAAGGAGCCGGCTCTAGTCCCCCGCCCAGCCAGGCCCAAGAGCAGAAGGGGCTGGTAGAGGCAAGGACCACCTCCCAGCCGCTCCCAGCCACCCTCTGGAGATGCAGCGTCCACCTGTCACGCGTGTCTTCAAAGACAGAGGCATGACTGAGCCCTGCCCGCGAGGGCTCTGGTTCCTGGGAGGCAGAACCACCAGGGACCTGCCCAGGAAGCTGCCAGCTGCCCAGGTAAGGCCTGTCCGCTGCTTGGGTCTCCTGGCGCACCCACCTGGGCTTATGGCATGTGGTGCTGGGCTCCCCTTGGGCTCTGGCCACCCTGCCCCCCGTCACTCGTGGTGGGCTCCTTCTGAGCCGTGGTGCCTTTGCTCCGGCCTCCCTGTGCACTTGGCTGGGACAAGGTGCCCAGATGGAGAGGGAGGGTGCTGGCTGAGGCTCGGCTCGTCTCTGAGAGGAAGCGGCACATCTTTCTCCGGGGTGAGGGTGGGAGGTGGCAGCCTGGGTCCTTGCTTTTCTTGTTCCACTGACGCAAAACCAGATAACTGTGGGGCGAGTGAAGGGATTCTTGAGACGGTGGAGCGGGCTGTCTGCTTCTGCCCTTCCTAACGGTGTGTGCGTGTGCTTGGGAGCACAGAGAGCAGGATGGAGTGGGCACAGAGGCCAGGCTCGCTGGGCAGAGCTGGAGGGCATGGCGTGCGGCCCCACGCACGCAGAGGGCTCCAGGGCGTGCATCCAGGCAGAAGCCCCACGGCCTTGGTGGGTCCCCTTCCCCAAGCCTGCGTAGCCATCCAGACCGAACTACCCGCTTGGGGAACATACTTCTTTATATGCCCATATGGACCTGCGGAGCTATGGAATGTAAAGAAGTATGTATTTCAGGTGGGGAACTCTCACCCGCAGGGTCGCCCGGCGGACAGACAGCCAGCCAGCCGGGCAGGCGGCTGTGGCTGGGGCGAGGGCCTCTGTGGCAGGCTGCCGGGGCATCAGTGGACGGCCCTGTCCCCTACCGGCATTGTTCTGTCACTTTGCCTGTGTCAGCAGGTGGAGGCGTTCATCAGACATTAAATATTCAACGTGCTGACTGCGGCAGAGGGAAGGTGGCCCCGTGGCAGGCGTGGGGTCCAGTGCAGGGGCTGGGGGGGCCGGGGCGGGGTGGCCTCACTTCCAGACACCCTCAAAGGGGTCATTCGCCAATAGAAAGGGCTGTTTGTGCGGCAGGGGCAGAAAGGTGCTCCCAGGCACAAGGAAACCCACGTGTCCCCAAAGGGTCAGGGAGCCAGGCCAGGCAAGGAAAGGGAAGAGGGAAGGGGCTCCTGCAGCCACGTAGGGATGCTCCTCGGGGGAAACACACCTCCCTGGCTCCCAGGGGCTGCACTGTGAGGCAGAGGTGAGGGTGCCATGCGGTTCAGCCTCTTGGGGTCAGGCCCAGGGCAGCAGCGGGGTCAGAGACACCTGCAGCCCCAGGCCCCCACTCCTGCCTCTGAGACACCCGAGCCCCGGACCCCGAGGGCACCCTACAGAGACCATGGGGGCTGAGTGTGGCCGGCCCTGAGCCCGCCTCCCCACCTGGTCCTGCCCCCCACCCCCACACGAGCCCGAGCCCCACGCTGCTCTTTGCGGTGTTTGCTGTGAAGGCTGGCGAGGTCTCCCTGGCCTGCTTAGTGCGACAGCCGCGGGTAGGAGCCCAGAGCCCTGCTGCCTGCTCTGCCCCCGTCCAGGTCCTGGCCGGGAGCAGAGGCAGGGCTGGGGTCCCGTGGGCCCCACGGCGGGACCGTGATGGCCAGGAGACGAAGACAGATGCCCTATCTGGTCTCCACTGTGCTGGTCCTTCTCCAGTGAGGCAGAGGGCCGAAGGGCTGGGCTGCTGTGGGAGGGCACCTGGGCCGGTTTCTGGCCCTCGGTGTGGGGTGAGGCCAGCGTGTCTGCCCAGGGCACGTCCGCCTCAGGCTCAGGGCTATTTTTCCAATGCATGTGTCATCTCTGCTTTTCTGGGCGTCCTTGGCATTGCTGGCCTGGGCCCATGGCAGGTGCCCCAGCCCCTCCCACTCCCTGACCTTTGGCAGGAAGGCGGCTCTCTGTCGGGGGTGGGACAGGGACAGGCGGGCAAGCAGGCCGCCTCTTCCAGCTGCTGGAAGCACTGGGTCTGGGGGCAGACAGGATCCCTGAGCCACTGAGGTGCCGCCCAGGAGCCTGGGGACAGGCAGACACAGGCAGTTCCAAGCTCGCCCGTGGCTTCCAGCTCCCAGGGGGTTGACTGTAGTTGAGGGCTGCTCCAACAGCACCCATAGCTGGGAGGTAGGATTGTCCTTGGGCACTGCCTTCCTTCCGGCCACCGGGCCCAGAGGGGAACGTGTCCAGCATCCCCGGGAAGGTCATCTTTGCCCGATGCTTCCAGCTCCGGCCATAGCGGGGGAAGTAGCAGGGCGCATGGCCACCAGGGCTGGCCGCAGACATGCGGCTCTTCCCCCAGATGCATCCCAATGTGCATTATGGCTTTACTGCAGGATGTGGTGTTTAAATAAAAGCATTAGTGTTTGGGAATTAGGTTTGACTGAGCAGTAAAGCTAGGGAGTTCGCAGGGAGAGAGCTGTAAATTGCCACCCGTCTCTTGATTGGCCAAAATAAGAACGGGCAGCACTTGGACGCCTCCCCGTGGGAGCCCCGGGGGCGGCTGGAATTTTCTGCCCATGAAGCTACTGCTCTTGGCTCCGGGGGAGCCGGAGAGGGAACCCAGAGCAGGCGTGGCTTCTGCGTTGGGTCGTTGGGTCTTTCTGTGGGGAAAGGAGAGACCGGCAGGACCGTGTGTGCGCTCTCCCAGAGGGCCTTCCCTGGAGGGCCTGCCACCCAGAGAGCCTGCCATGGGGGCTCCGGGACTCTTTCAGAGGAAGCGGGGTCTGGGGTGTGCCTGGGGGGGTCAAAGCCCCACCCTCTTAGGGCTTGCTCGCCAACTTGGGGACCCAGGTGGTTTTGTGAGGCTGTGGGGAGACTTTGAGGCTGGGAGGGGAGGCCGGTGCCCCTTTCTCTGAGCTCTTGGAGCAGGGACGCCCCTGGGTTTCCCGGAGCACTTGGAAAGCCTTTGCAGTCCGACGGCAGGCCTGGGTTCCGCAGGTAGAAATGGTAGCTCCGAGGACCGTGGCGCTCATAATCTCAGTGCGTCAAATTGGCTCGACCCCTGCAGGCGACAGCTCACCAAATCCAGCCACGCTGCGCGCCAGGGGGTCGGGAGGGTGGGGGCGGCCCCGTCGTGCCAGGTGCGTGTGTCTGCGTCGGCCACAAACTCTCTTCGGTGTCTGCAGCCGGGTGGCACCTGCTTCCAAAGAGGGTGTGCTTGTTTCTCTGGTTGGACGGCGCGCTCACCACAGGCAAGAAAGCATTTTCCTGCACAAGGTTTTCAGGGGGGGGCGGCCCTGCTGAAAGCATCTGTGGGGGGCATTAGGAATGTCTCGGAAAACCCTAGCTCACGTGGAAAGGCTGGACCGAGGAGCAACTGCATGATCAGGCTGACCGGCAGGAGGATGTTTTAGCTGCCGCAGCCTGTCAATCAAACTGAACAGTGCTTGACTTGCAGATCCCCATCCCCATCTCCCCAGCCCCGGCCTAAAGGAGCACGGGGAGGACCTGAGCAATCCTTAGGGCCAGGGCATAGCCCAGAAAGATGGAGCCTGGAGGGGTTTGCAGGACAGAAGGTGGACGGGTTGGGGGCGGGGCCAGCGGGAGGGGGCGGGGCCAGAGGGGGCGGGGCCAGCGCGATTGCTTTAATTGTGCCACCTTAGCATAAAGGGTAACGGCTGGGCGTCCGTCAGAGCAGCTTGTGCTGACTCAGCCTCGCTGGCTGGCCGCACGTCCCATTGCAGAGGGCCTCCGCTCACGGCTTCACTCCCTGCCTTTGACGCCCACTGCTCTTTAGGGTGTCCAGGCCTGGGGTCAGTGCTGCTGGGACACGGGGCTCGGGGACTAGAGCTCGGGGCTTTCTGGGGCACCCTGGCCTCGCCCGCTGCCCTTGGCCCACCAGCAGCCAGCCTGGGATGGGAAGAGGCTGGTGTGACTCTCAGGAAGAGAAGGGGTCCCAGGCACAGTGTGAGTGGCCCCCAGGAGCTCCCACGGTCTGCTCCCGCCTGCATCCGGCTGTGGGACTCTCTCAACGGGCCCTGCAAGGCCCAGCACCTGGCTGGCCAGAGCTTGGGGCCACTCCTGGGCTGCACTCCTGGGTCCCACGTGGGGACGGCCTACACTGCTGGCTCCGACCCGGGAAGGCCTGCCCGCCCCGCAGGGAGGGGCTGCCGCAGCCGAGGTGGTGGCCGAGCGGGGCAGGCTGCGCATCTCAAGGGCAGGGCCGGGAGGGCCGTCTGTGACAGCCTAGCGGCTGCTCCTTAAGTGCAGAAACCTGGGGTGATGGGTCCTGCACAGGGGCAGGGCGTGGGTGCCTGCTCCCTGGCGCATGCCATTGCCTCGGTTTTCAGAGGCCCAGGTCTGCTTCCTGTGCTGGGGCAGGGGGTCCGATGGGGCATGTGTGACGGGCCAGGGCCACCCGGCACAGAGGCCCCTCCCCGGCCCCCGGGGTCCGGCCCAGGAAAGAAGGCCCCACTGCCCCAGTGCTGGCTGGCAAGGTCACTGGCTTTTCCCCATCCAGGGGAGCAGACCCCCGAAGGGTCTGCTGGTGGAGAGTCTGGGGTGGCTCCCCTGGGATCACACATCCAGCTCGGGGCATAGAGGACAGCGCAGGACAGGAGGTTCTGGGACTAGAGTATTTTTAACAGCAGGGGGGAAGGCAGCTGTCCGGGAACCTGTCACGGGGGACGGGGGAGGACGGACTCGGTGGGGATGGTTGGAGGTGGAAGGACACCCAGGACAGACGCCCTGTTTTGGGTCCTTGTCCCCCTGGCAGGCCTGCCTGCCGTCCGTCATGCCCACATATGGCGCCCGGGCTGTGTGTCTCTGCGGCTGCCTGCCCGCCTTGGCCGGTATAAATAGTGCACATTCTCAGCTGTCCTGCTGGAGAGGCTGAACTCAGATGACTTGGGGCCGGGGGAGGCCCGGGGCAGCCTCCCCGCACCCCGGCCACCACCCCGGTGCCCAGGAGCGGCCGCAGGGGCAGCAGGCACAGGCTGGGCGGGGCTCGGAGCCCTGTCCCCTCCTCACCCACCCCCTTCGTGGGTGCCAAGGCCAGGCGGGACCCGGAGACCTCCTGTGGTCCATTTCCAAGGGCACGGAGGACCTTCGTTCGCCCACCGAAGGGGTGAGGAGGGCCAGGACCCCGACCCCGGGCTGGGGGCTGTGTGTGGGAGGGCAGGGCTCTGCCTGGCCTGGCTTCCGCGGGCTCGGCCCTGCAGGATGGATGCGGTCGCTGGGGCTCCCTCCTAACCTCCTTGTCTGTCCCTGGCTGTCACCTCCTGCGCCGCACACACACAGCTGCATGCCCCAAGGCCCGGAGCTTGTAGGCCAGCAGCTTCCCAGGGGATCTTGCCTTCCCTCCATCTTTAACCCAAGAAGCGGGTCTCTAAGGGTGGAGTTTCAAACCGCTCTGCAGCCAGTGGAGCAGATGACCTTGAGCGAGGGAATAAAAGCACCTGCCCAATACCCCTCAAAGCACGGGGTGCCCCTCCCGGCCTGGAGGCAGGTGGCTATGCGTCCCACGTCTCCGCATGCTGGAAGACCTCGCCAAGCTGGCAGAATTTAGGGACAGATAGGCACAGTCTGTGGGAGTGTCGTCCTCCTGCTCACTTACCGGCCCCAGCCGTGCCCGTCTTCCCTGCGCTCTGTGCTCTGGCGGTTGCCGGGATCCATCTCTGCAGGTGGAGGGGGTGCCACGGGGGCTCCACGGAGGGGCCGTGGTGCTGAGTGGCTCACACTTATCTCGGAGCACACTGGCCGTGAATTCGCTCCCGAGCTGCACCCTTCCCTGACCTCAGAGCTCTCTGATCTGGTTCTTAGCCAGGAAGCTTGCTTTCCTGAAATTATACCAGCGTTTACCCCGGCCGTATCTGTGAGATAATAAGACACAGAAATCCATCTCACCATTTCTGCAAAGAACAGCAAAACAATCGTGCGTCCCCCTCTTGCCCTGCCTCCCCCCTTGCCCTGTCCCCCTGCTCTTCGGGTCTATTTGAGGAGAAATTTATCTCTAGGAGGGGCCCCATCAATTTGCCCTGCTCTTTTGCTGACAAGTTTATTAAAAACCCGGGCAACTCCGTATTAAACTTTCATCAGTGTTGAGAAATAATACATATTTTTTTGAGTAGACAGAAAAGTTATGGAACTGGGCTGAGCAGTCTTGGTTGGCATCCGGCTGGGTCAGCATCGGTAAGAATGAGAAGTGTTTGGGGGTGGGGTTTCCCTTTGCGTCTCTTAGCTGTGGGTCTCTCTGGAGACTCCTCTGTGGGGACCCAGCAGCCCGAATGGAAGCCGTGGGAAGGCTCCTTTGGCACGGTCCTGGCTGGGGCTGCTCACGCTCCTGGGGCTAACTGTAGTTCTTTGCTAGTTATTTTAATAATTAACCAAAATCTGGAATTAAAAATTAATTTAGTGGCGAATCTGAGTGCTAATAGGTAACGTTGCTGCCGGAGAAATATTAGGTTACTGATTCTTAAATTTTAAAAGCTTCATAGTAAAAAGCACAAGAGGCATCCAGATAGGAGTCGTTGATACCCTCTGGGGCGGGTGGGAGTGCAGGGCTCTGTCTTGGCTGCGAGCTGCCCGCCTGGGTGGGATGGCGCTGCTGCGGTCCTGGGCGCCCCATCTCCGTGATGACTGGTGGGGAGCAGCTTCCTGTCCGCCCTGCTCCTGGCCTCCGGGGGCAGCGTCTCCAGCTGCACGTGTGTCTCTGCTGGTGGTTGTCCTTGAACAGAGGCTGGAGGTTGGTGCCACCTCGCCCAGGGTGCAGGCCATCACCCTTCTTCTGGGGGAGTCCGGTGGGCTTTGCCCTCAGTGAGTGCCGTGTCCTGGGGTGCTGGGCCCGTCTGAGCTGGGAAGGTCGTGGTAGAGGTGAAGGGGCACAGGATGGCAACAACTATGGACTGTGTGTGGCTGGCACTCCCACGTGGGGAAACTGAGGCTCGGAGAGACTGAGGAAGCCCCCTAAGTGCCCCCAAATGGTGGCTCAGACCTAGGGACAGCTTAGGGCACAGGGCAGCCTGGTACGGCCCAGGTCGCCTAGGGAGCTTCAGCGGCTCCCTCTGCCCTCACTCTGAGTCTAGGGCCTGTATCCAATGCAGGAAGGCTTCCTGGAAGAAGTGCCGGCTGCTGCTCGGGCCCGGGGAGCATTTGGGGCGGCACCAGCACCCCCACAGCCCTCTGGCCCTGGTGTCCCTGGCACCCCTGCCCCACTGGGGACCTCTCTGGGCAAGGCTGGCCGCGAGTGTGGGCGAGCGCACCGAGCCTTCACCTACGTCGTGGTTCGCTCCAATTAGAACTAACTGGACATATTCGCTCATCGCGTCTAGTTTTGTACCAATTATAACAGGGCTGCTGGAGTCTTCCGCAGTGTTTCCCCACATCTAGCATCCGTCACGGCTTCAAAATGCTGAGTGCACTTCCCTGTATGGGACGATGCCATCAGCAGATGTTTTAAAACCTATTTAATTGCGTGGTTCATACAATGCATAAACTGTGTTAGCTGCGGCCTGGCTCTGTCTCACCCTCGTGGAAAGACAGGCCCGGGGCCCGGGGAGAGGGTCCTGAGGAAGCCACTGCCTGCCGGGCCAGCCAACAGTACATTCACAGGACTCAGGGCCCGTCTCTCTGCCAGGCCCTGCATCCTGGGACGCAGTCCCTGCCCTGGGCAAGCTCTCCTTCTGGTGGAGGCATCGGGCGCGTAAATGCAGACCTGGTGACGCATTTGCAAGTCATGGTGAAGGCTTGGCCCCGGCCTTGGCCGCTTCTCCGCTGTCCTCTGGGTCCAGCCCCTTGGCGCTCCCTTCTGGCCTGGGGTCAGAGGCCCCCAGGGCAGGGGCGGTGAGAGGGGCTGCTGGGGTTCCGGAGACCGCTGGGTGGAGGTGAGTGGCAGGGGCTGAGCCAGGCTAGGGGCTCCTGGGCGGGCGGGTTTGAGAGGCACCTAGGCTGAGCCATGGGCTAGCTGTTCAGGAGGCTTTGGGGCTCGTGGGGAAGCCGGGAGCCTCCAATGGAGGCTGAGACCCCAGGATGCCCGGGGTGGGGGAATGCAGAAAATCTGCCAAATTGAGTTAAAACAGTCACCAGGCAACTGAGTCAGAGACACAGGGACTGCTCACGCTAGGACCGTGCTGCAGACACAGACCCCGAAAGCCCCTCAGACCTGTAGTCATGTGTGCTAGTCACTCGCTCAACAAAGAGTTGCCGGAACATTCCCCAGAGAAGGCCACGTGGGGGCGCGGGAGTGGGCGGCCGGACCTCCACATTCCCGGGAGGACGGCCACGGGGAGGCGTCCTGAGCCCAGTGCCCTCCGCACCGGGACGATGGGATGGCAGCCCCTGGCGTGTGGGGCTTCGATTCGCGCACGCCAGGACAAGCTGGCCACGGCCGCCCGGCCACGCTGCTGGCTTCTGTGGCCACGGCCCTGCCCTGGGGCTGGGGCCGAAGCTCCCAGCTGCTCACAGACAAGAAGGGAAAGCTCCACCTCGAGCCCCCGCTGGGCGCTCTGGGCTGAGCTGGGGGTGGACTGACGGCTGGGGGCTGTGCTGGGACGGCCCCCCGCAGGGCAGTAGGGATGTCCGTGCGGAAGCAAAGGTCTGTTATTTTAGGGCAATTCCTCCAGACTTGGAGACCCAGGGGCAGACTTCCAAGGGCCATGAGGGGGTCAACGGGGAGAGACGGCACGGTCGGGGGGGCTGGGCTGCCCATGTGGGTTGGGGCGTGTGCTTGGACTTGGGAATGACAGATCCCAGAGTGATGGTGTACGCCCGTGGCAGCGGCCACTTCATCACGATTGTCCACAGTGGGGCTGAATGCCAGCCCAGTCGCTCCATCGGCACCGTCTTCTCTGGAGGGCAGGGGAAGGGCGGGCTCTGGGAATCCTTGGGGTGCCCCCTCCCCATGCTCTGGAACCAAAAGGAAAGGGTGTTTGCAGAGCTGGGATCTGGCCAGCTCCCCGTCCTCCAGGGCCATCAGGGGCCAGGGCCATCTGCGGGTCATGGGATGAGATGCTGGAAGGGTCGGGGCCCCCCTGGGCTCCTGGTGAACTTTGGGGGCTGGTCTGGAGGTGAAAGGCCAGGGCTGTTCGCAGAGGAAGGACCCCGTGGCACTGACTCGTTCATGTCTTGGAGGAAGGGTGTGGTGGCAGGGGTGGTGGGGGCCGAGGTCTTGGGGTCTTTGGGCTCTGATGCACCCAGAGTGGTCGTGGGGGGTGGGTTCGCCCCTGCAGTCCAGCCCGGCCGGCTGAGCGTCTGCCCTGCAGCATCAGGAGGGCAGGGCAGAGAGAGCAGGGCCTGGAGGAGGCGGTCACCCCTCGCTGTCAGGCCGGCCCGTGCTCAGAGGGAAGTCCACACACCCAGGACGCCGTGTCCCTGGCACCGCCGAAGCTGCTGTCCCCCCTCGTCATTGATGCTGATGAATTGGGTGCTGGCAGGAAAACCAATTTTCTAAAAAGGAACTTGCTCTGTCAGAGTCACTGAGGGTGATGAGGCAGGCTCGGCTTTCCGGCACTGTCCTTACGTGGACTGCAGGCCTGCTCCCGGGAGCCGAGGGGATGATCCCTGCAGCCCCGACAGGCCACACGGTTGGGGTGAGCTGTGTGGGCCTCCCTGTCCTTCTTCACCTGCCACAGCCGCACGAGGGGGACTTCCCTGGAAAATTCCAGCCGCCCTGCAGAGCCCTCGCAGCGTCCCAGCCCACCCACCCCCCCGGGCCAGGCTCACGGTTAACTCCAGGCCTGTCCTGCCTCAGCTGCAGCTGGGAGTGTGATCCAGGCAGGGGCAGGGGTCTCTGTCCGTGGGCTGTTAGCCCCCCGAGGGCAGGGCTCTGGTGGCCTCGGCTGTGCCCCAGGACTGAGACTGGTGGCAGGTGCCATGGTGCCTGAGAAACTGTGAGAGGCAGGGGCCCCCCTGCCAGGGGATGGAGCCCCCGTGCCCAGGCCTCCCCGAGTGTGCGTGTGTGCGTGCGTGTGTGCGAGCACGCGTGTCCGCTGTGGGGCCCCCCCACCCCACCCCGGCCCTTCCCTCTCATGTTCAGTCCCTGCAGGGCATAGGGTCCCTCAGCCATGGCGGGTCCTGCAGGGGAGGTGGGGGCAGAGCCGGGCGCCCCACCGCGTCCAGACATCACATCCACGCCGCTGCTTCCATGGATCCTGGAGCCAAATGCTTTGCTGAAGCTGGTAAAATGGAACCAAATCAACTGTTCAATGGATTTGGTCCCCTTCAACCAGCTGTAGCTGTGCATTGATCGCGCCGTCAGCCAGGCTGGAGGCCACGGCGGCCACGCGGAGGCCACGGCGGAGGCCACGGCGGCGGCCACGTGGAGGCCCAGCGCGGTCTGGTCAGCTCCAAGTAAGCGAAGCCCCTGCCCCACCCGGGCCCCTGACCGGCTGACCCCACCTGAGGCCGGGACCCAGAGGCCCACCTGCCCTCCTCCGAGCGTGGGCTCCTCCGAGGTGCCCTCCCTGGGGCCGCGAGGGTGGCGGCAGAGCTCCGGCGGTCTGCGGCCCGCGCCCCATAGCCCTCGCAGCGGACTGTGAAAACACACGTTCGCTTCCACACCAGAGTGTGGCTGGGAAGTGCATCCTGGAGCCCGTGCAAGCCAAGGTCTGGGGCTGCAGCCCGCATCGGGCCTGCTCCCAACAAGGCAGACCCCCTCCCCAGGCTTTGTTCCACTTTCTCCTTGAAGGCGACCTTGGCCCCAGAAGGCCCTTCCCAGTGCCAGGCGTCCATGCTATGCTGATGACCTAAGCAGTGGGTCTGGTGGCCCCTGCGGGCGCCCAGCGCATGGCCTGCCAAGTCCCTGCACCTGCACATCCAGAAGTCGCTTCGGCCACCTCAGGCCCCGGGACCCCCACCTGGTGGCCCTGACCGTGGGGTCCAGGACAGAAGGAGAGGCAGAACCTGGGCCTCTCTCCTGGGCACCTGCCCAGAGAGCCCCCTTTGGGAGTCCTGCCCACGCTGAGGCCCCGGGGGAGGCCTGCCTCCCGCCGCCGCCCGTCCCTCACCCACCCTCCTGCCTCATCCCTGCCTGAGGCAGCTCCCAGGCCAGTGTGAAATGCTGCACCTCGCTGGGGACTCGGCACACCCCTCGTCCTCAGGAGAGGACAACGCAGGTCCTCCCCACAGTCTGCCGCCCGAGAAGCTGGTCCATCAGCTTTTCGACTGATGAGCTGCGTTCACATCCATGTCCCATGGCTGCGGAGGTGTTGGTGCCCCGGCTCCCGGCCTCGGCTCTCCCTCCCATTGAAAGGGTGACCCGACATGAGACTGGCCCCCGTGTCCACCTGCACGTGGACCACCGTGGCCATCAGCTGCGGACCCCCTGGAGCGGGAGTGCTGCTGGTTCCTGCCCCCACCCCCCACTGACCACACAGACGCCACAGGGCAGATGACAGGACCCCAGGCCGGGCCAGACGGCGCCGGGCGGGCAGCAGGTGACCCTTACAGGGGCCGGCAGAGGGCCGGGCGGCCCCAGGGAGCTGCCACCGGCGGGACATGAACAAGTGGGCTTCGGGGGGCTCTGGATGCTATGAACCCCAGAACCTGAGTCCCGTATAATTTTTAGTCATCATGAAATAAGATTCTTCCTTTGGGTTTTCTCCCCCTCAATCATTAAAAAATAAAAAGCCATTCCCAGCTCCTAGTATAAATGCAACCATGTGGGATCTGGCCCTGGGGCCCCGGCTCGGCACCCTCCCCCGGCTGCGCTGCATGTAGGAAGGATCAGCAAAGACACCTGCTCGGCACAGTGTACGCGGAAAGGACTAGAAAGCCCGAGAGGCCCCTGGTCTGCTCCTGGTCCTCGCTGTTAGTAGACACCTGGTGAATGAACAAAGGGAGGCCCCCGGGGAAGCCCCTCACCCACCGAGGCCCAGCTCCAGCTTTCACAGAGCAGGGGAGGGGGACACAAAGAGGCCCTGTCCCCTGGCAGATGAGCAGATAAGAGGGCGCCCAGTGGCCGGTGGAAGGGCAGAGCCTGGGCCTGAGCCCAAGCAGCCAGGGGCGCGCCCCCTGTTCTCCGTGGTGTAGAGAGGCTCTGTCCTGAGCCCTGGCTGGGGTCTGGGTCCGGAGGTCCACAGGGGGGCTGTCTCATCACCCCTGCCCCGAGGCAGCCTGCGTGGCTTTAGGCTGGATGTGCCCACAAGCTGGGGCCAATTTCTGGAGCAGGTTTCCACTAGGAACCAGGCCCCAGCTGGGCAAAGGCCACCCCAGGGGCCTAGGAAGCGGGGCAGGGCCGGCGGACACGGGTGCGTCCTAGGGGCCAACCTTCTTCCAGCCTTACTCTGTTTGCTCATCATGGTCCCGGGGTCCGTGTCCCCCTGCGGTTGGGCGCGGCCGCCAGCTGAGCACCTGGACGTCAGGGAGGCTGAGGGGAGCGCCTGGGGTCACACGGCTGTCCCAGCTGGCTGAGCTTGGGGTGGGCACGTGGGGCTGTGGGTCCTGGGCCAGCCTCTTCCACATGGGGGTCCTTGTCCGGGCTGAGCTTGGGCCACCAGGGCGGTCACCACCTGGGGTCCTGCCCACGGCCTCCAGCTGTGCTGAGCATTCAGCTTCGTGGGAGCCTGTCTTGCCTTGGGAGAAGCTTTAGGGGAGCAGGGAGGGCAGGGGGTGGGTCTGAGCGGCCCGAGCTCACAGGTGGCGCCCGTTGCAGCCCGCTGCCCATCCGGCCCTGGCCAGCCTTCCCCTGCTCCATGTCATCAGCAACTCGCGCCCCTCCCTGCAGGCCGTCCCGGGTCACTCACTGCCACCCTTGTGCTGAGCCCTCCTGTCCATGGTGGGCTCCTTCCAATGACGATTTCCTCCCTGGGCTGCTCCTGAGACCACCGGGGGACTCATTCCCTCCTGAACACCCCTGACCTCCCCGGGAGCTCAGGGCGCAGGCCCCCTGGGTCACCTGCAGCCCCTGCCTGTTGTCCGGGCCCTCTCTGTCCCTCCTGCCCCAGTGCCCTGTCTCTCCTTAGGCCTCACTGACCAGGGGCGTGCCATGCGTCCTCATGGCTCCTCCCGTCCCTCACACTTGGCTGCGGGCTCCCGTGATGGGGTTGTCCCCCAGTGCCGTGCCCTTGTGTGCCTGGCCAAGACTGCCCTTGGGCACACGAGTGGAGGAAGCTGGAGAACGTTGGTGAAGGTGGATGGACCTCCGAGAACCTGTGCAGGAGTCAGGGATGGGGCCAATCGGGAACTCAGCCTTCTGAGTAGAACCTGTGAGCCCAGAAAGCTCTTGAAGAAGGGAAAATGACCTGCGTCAGAGGCTGGGCCCCCAGCGGTGACATCCACCCTGAGAAGGTTGTGCACCCCACAACCTCAGCCCAGGGTCCTTTTTAATCGTGGCTCTGGAGCTCAGACAGAAAGAGACCGCGTCCTGCCCCGCGGCCGCCCCAAGCCCCCGCTTCCTCCACATCGGCTTCCAGGGGTTCCAGCAGCCGTCTGAGCTGCGGGAAGTGTCTTGGCTCAGTGGCCGAGGGCCTGGAGCTTTTGGATGGGAATCCCAGTCCCGGCTCTTGCCCTGGACAGTTCTTTCCTCTAAGGGGCCCTGAGACGCCCATTACATTTTAGTAAAGAAAAGAAAATATTCCTTTGAAAGAAATTCTTTCTTGGACAGTATTCAGATGGTCTCCCAGTAAGTGGCCCCAAATCCTTGGTGCGTGGACAGTGAGTGACGGTGAGCAAGGTGGCTTGTCCTCGGCCCTGGGGACGGTGTTGGCGTGTGTGGGTGGGGGAGGCTGGGCTGCGAGGTGGGGAAGATCCCCCTGCCATTTCCACAGCCTCTGAAGAGCTCGTGTGGCCGCCTGGTGAAGGCGGTGCGTGTGTTCAGGGTGCAGCCCGGGCCGTCGTCCTCACGCCCTGCCCCGCACCTCCTGGGAGGCACCCCCGCTGTGGGAGATGTGCGCGTGGCCGCGGTGCTCACAGTCCGTGCGGCTGGGGCCCCGCGTGCTTCTGCTTGCCCGCTGCTGGCCTGGTTCGGCCCGGCCCCCCGGCAATAAGTGCACGCACAGGGACACGCGCACACGCAGGCCGGGGTGCACGCGCACGTGTGCACACGCCTGCGTGCACATACGCAATGTGCACACACGTGCGCGTGCACAGACACGCACGTCGCCCCCCACCCCCCAGCTCACAGACCCGATGCGCTATCACAGTCCGGGGAGGCAGCCTAGTGTGGGCTGGGGCGGGCAGGGGGAGGCTGAGGGGAGGGCAGGTGGTGCTCGGGGGACGTGCGTGGGAGGACCTGGCACCTGGGGGGGGGCGGTGAGCGGGGGCGAGGCTGAGAGTGAGGTGGTCAAGCCAGGGTTTGTGGGCTCTCCCTGCTAACCCCACAAGAGGAGGACTCGGCCCCCCTCTTCCAGGGAAACCCCCAGCCCACCTTCCCTTCCCTGGTCCCAGGGCCGCTCCACACCCCCGTGCTCTGCAGGCTCTATGGGACTCTGTGGCAGCCCCTGAAGCCTGGGGGTCCTGTCTCCACTTCCCCCGATCTACCTTCTGTCACCAAAGATTCGACCAGTGTCCTCCAGAAATTTCAGGGAGACCTCCGCATGTGGCCGGCTGTGCTCGGCGCCTTCCTCCCCGGACTTGCCCTGCGACTCACTCCACGGGTGTGTCTGCACGCTCTGCTTCCCCTCATTGCTGGGCAGAGACCCTCACCCATGGGCGGACGCTGCTGCGGGAGGGAGCCAGGGCGGTCTCCGGGAGAAGTGGGCACGGAGGCTGGGCTGCAGGGCTGCCTCGGGGCCAGACTGGCCAGGGTTGGCCGGGGAAGGGACGTTAGCGGCTCGTGGCCAAGAGGTCTGACACTCAGGCTGGACCCAGAACCTCATGTGATCAGAAGTCTCATAGCCCCTTTCCTCTGGGCTGGCTTCCTTCTGGGGCAGGATCTCCCCAGGTGGGGGCAAAGGTGGCCCCCGGCAGCTCCGGGCTCATGCCTCCAACCAGGACAGCAGCTGCAGGTCCCGAGAGAGAGAGAGAGAGAGAGAGAGAGAGAGAGAGAGAGGGAGGCGAGAAGGAACTCATTCTAAGAGTTTGGCAGGGTCCCCGGGTCACGGGAGCGCTCGAGGGGGTGGGAGCCACCCACCAGAATCCCTCAGGCTCCCCTAAAAGAACCTGGGGACCTGTGACCAAGAGAAGGGTGCAGGTCAGGCAGAGATGAAGGCCGCCCTGCACAGGGAGCCCCCCTTACTGGGCCACGGGTGACAGGCACGCGCGGGCCGGCCACTGCCCCGGGGGTCAGCTCCCCAGCTCTGCCATCCTGCCACGGTAGTGGGTGGGCATTCGCTGTGTGACTGTGCGGCTTGACCGTCCTTTATTTTTAAAACTAAGAAGAAATAGAGACACCAATACGTGGGTGCTAGCAGCAAGAAACACGTTTTGTTGATGCCAGGCGGCCGAGCCCAGGGTGGACGGCGAGCCAGCGGCCCCAGGCGCTCGTCTGAGTAGATGTGAGGACACCGTCCAGCACGGTGTGTGTGCACTGTGACAGGGACCCCTCGCTGGGCAGTCTGAGGCCCTGAGATCTCCCACGAGACGTAGGCCACTGTCTGATGACACGGGGTGCTTTCTGAGAGGGAGGCGGGAACATGGGGTGGGGGCCCTCCACAGGCATCTGCTCCCAGGTGTGAGTCAGGCCTTCCTTGTCAGCAGGTTGACTGGGAGACGGCCGGGGGCCTGTGCCCCCTACTCAAATCAGACTGAAAGCAAAACGACGAATCATAAGGCATCTCTGCCCCATGCACACCTGGGCCGTATTTCTCGTGGCAGGTAGGGGAGCAAGGCTGAGTCCTACAGAAATTTCTAGATGGAGAATATCTATGTCTTCCGGCACCAACCAGGGGACACGTGACTGATGGGATAATTTGCATCTTTTAAACCTCAGACTGGCGTCACTGCAGACACACTGATGACGAAGTTTGTAAATTTGCTAATCCCTCTTTTTGCTAAGCGCCCCCCTCATGCATAAAAATATCAAGTCAATAGCCAGCCGCTCTCCCCAAAGGAGCAGAATTGCCTCTTCCACAAACGGCTCATTGCTGGGTTGGGTCTTGTTCTTCAACGTGCCTACCTGCCCTGCTTTTTTCTGGGGTCTCTCTCAAGGGCCCCAGGGGGCTCTTTCTAAAGCTCCCTGGGTTACCGCTGCAGCACCCAGACCCAGGGGCCTCTCACCCTGACCTCTCAGTGTTGGGGTAGCGCTCAGCCAAGACGGGCTGCCTGGGCTCATTTTGTCCTTTGTGCTGACCTTTTCTGGAGGGCCCACAGCCCTGGTCTGGCCTCTGGACTGCAGCCAGGGCCGCCCCTTGACATCTCTCAGCGGTTGGCAGAGAGGAGTGGGGGGCACACGGGACACTGGTCCCCTGGATGGCTGAGCAGACAGGAGAACACAGAGGGACAAGCTCTGCTTGAAGACATGTCCTGGGTGGGGCTGGGGTCCCTCGGGGGTTGGAGGCTTCCTTCTGTCATGGTGGGTAGAGGGGCTCTGACCAGCACAGAGGGAAGAGGGGCCCACTGAAGACCCCAGGTCGGCCCCCAGACCCCCTTTCAGGACATTCCATTCCCAGGACACACCAAAGACCCAACAGTGCGCTGAAGCCATCAGCAATGGTGGTGGGGCCGGCAGGCGGGTCTGCTGCCAAAACCAAGCACCAAGAATACCTGGCCGTGTCACAGGGTTGGATGAGGGGCGCCGGGGCCACGGCTCAGTTTTTGTCAGGAAAGCCGGCCCTTTGTGCGGCTGCCCACGCAGCAGGGGAGTTAATTCCTCGAACCGAGGATGACAAAATTGTTCGGAGGAGCAGATTTCTCGTGTCAGGTGTTTATGCCACTGCTCTCCTCAGATAGTGGGGGTCACTCTTCCTCATTGGGGCCTGAGAGCCAAAGCAAGTCATGGAGGCGAGGGGGCTTCGACCCGCCGCCTGCCTCATCCAGCTCGGTGGCTGCAGCTGGACCCCTGTCCCTGAGGCCACGGTCGCAGGGGGAGAGGCGAGCCGTGGCGGGGAAGAGCAGGGCCGGGGCTGTGCCCATGGGGACCACCTGAAGAGGCCTCTTCTGCGAGTCTAAAGGCAGAGTCGGCCCCTCGCGGCGTGTGCCGAGTAGAACCGAGGACAGGGCCGTGAGCCCACGTGGCCACAGCGCTCGCGGGAGGCTGTGTGCTGTCCTGACGCTGCCCCGGGCCTGCAAAGGCCTCTGGAGAAGCCCTGGTCTGGGACCCTGGGGAAGATGTCCCTAAGCCTGTTCTCGTCTGTGAATCAGGACTGCCCTGCACGGCTCCCTCGGGATGGCCACGGGACCCAAGGCGCTGTGCCCGGAGTCCACAGCCTGTGTGGAGTGCGCCTCCATCCCTGTCCCTGCTCCATTTCATGCAGCCTGACGTGCGTCACCATCAGTGGGGAATCTGGGGGCAGAAGGATTCGGGGGCCCCTCAGGACGCCAGACATGCTCACTTTACACATTTAAATTCCCCTCAGGACGCAGGTCCCAAGGAGTACGGTTCTCTCAGTCCTGGGACAGTGACCATGGTCCCCTGAGTGCACCGTGTTCTACCTGCAGGCCACCCGTGCTCCCCGTGCCCACAGCGGTCCTCCTTCCAGGCCAGCAGAGACCCCTCTGGGAGACCCTCCCCGGTAACTCCAGCCATCCCGAGTGGGCTCCCCGTCCACAGCACTGACCTTCCAGCCACTCTGGGTGAAGGTCATGCCAGATCTGAGTTCGGCACAGTTTCTAATCCACCTGGTCCGTAACAATAATAACACGATAATAACACAGTCATAAAAACGGCACTGCGTTTGTAGGTCACATGTCCTGTCAGCCCCGCGTGGAGACTCCTCCCGCCCCCGGACCAGGCGCTCGTGGCGTGGGGAGACTGCTCGGGGACGGGAAGGATGGAGATGGGTTTCAGGGCTGGCCAGTTCGCCGAGGACACTGGGTGTGTGATTTTCCTCCTGCACCGTGCAGACCCTGCCCAGGAAGGACAGGTGGGGGACGTGAGCACAGCACGTGATGAGACCCAGCAGTGCCGATGCGGCCACCCTGGGTGCCTTTGCAGGACCCGATGGAGGACAGCTGCCCGCCGCCCCCCTCCGAGCCAGCCCCCTGCGCGCCCCGGGTTGCTGGCAGGCCGGACGGAGTGCAGGGACGGCTCCCGTGCCGGCATCCCTGAGCCCAGGAACGAGCCTCCAGCCAGAGGCAGATAGGGACCCTTGAGCGGGAAGATGAGGGCCATTAATTTGAGTCTGCACAAGTTAATTAAAATGCTTGCTTGCTAATGGTTCCTAGCACAACTGGGAAGGAGGGTGTTAACGCAGACTCCATATATTTGGGGACTCCCGGATCTGAAAACAGGCCTGCCAAGCTTCTAACATGCCCTCCACAGACTGGAGCACGGACCTGAATTATTCATGCCGTGCTGTATTAATTGTATTGATATATTAATAATTAATAACAACCATGCTAATAACCACCATCGTGACTAGTCGAGAGCTGCTGGCTTCCGTCCTCCCTGTGAGGTCCTGCCCTGGGAGGAGGAAGGTGCACCTCCGAGGGGCAGGCAGCATAAGGAAGGGCTGCTGGGGAGCACGGCCCACTCATAGAGTAGGGGCCGCCGCCCTGCAGGAGGGTGCAGAGAGGGACGCGGCATGGCGGGGGGGACAGGAGCCCCAGCCGGCTGGGTTCCGGTCCCAGGGCCTCACTCCTGACCACGAGGCCGGGTCCAGGCTCTTCCGCTCTCCGAGGCTCCGTGGTGTCATCTGCAGAATGGGCACGGCGGCCACACCAACATGCCGAGGGCTCAGACCTGGCAGGCGTGCGGCCCGTGGTGAGGGCACACTTGGAGTGGCTGTTACTATCCCCCTGGGGTTTTTGTCTAATCCCTCTCCTTGGAAAGCTCTGCAGTAAATTCTGGAAACTGCCGCACTCCGTGGCATCACTCCCCCCGCCCAACCTGGAAAGGTGGGGGGGTGGGCGTAGGGTTGTCTTAGGAGTGAAGATCTGGAGGGTCGGTGTTGGGAGGGACAGACCCCTGGTAACAGCCAGGGGAACAACGGGAGTCTACCGTGTGGACCCCGCTGGTGCCAGGGCCTATGACCTGTGACATCCCAACCCTGTGACCCCCAGCCGCCGCCACGGCCACGCTTCCACCCAGATCTCCGTAATCAGCCAGACCCTGGCAAGTTAAGTGTCTCATGGGAGATCCCAGCCGGCTTCAAACCCAGGCAGAAGGTTCCAGAACCAGAGAGCATGTTCCTGTGGCCCCAAACCCCCTCTCCCTTCCTCTCCTCCTCCTCCTCTCTCTCTCTGTCTCTGTGTGTGTCTCTCCCTCCTTCCCTCCCTGTCTCTCCCTCCCTCCCTCCCTGTCTCGCCCTCCTTCCCTCCCCGTCTTTGTCTCTCCCTTGTGAAATGGTGGCTCGGGGAGGGTTGTTGGGAAGGTCCCTGTGCGGCCTGTCCCTTACTGCAGCTTCTGCAGGCTCTGCCCCCAAGTATACCCGGGGTGCTCAGCAGCCCGCGCCCCTGTGCCTGTCCACATGCGCCCATGTCCTCGACCTTCAGGGGCAGCAGGACGAGCGCCAGAGTTTGGCACGATGAGCAAAAGTCATGCAACTTTCTTTTATTCCCTTTTGGCAACTGACCTCCGAATGGGCTTCTCACCCCGAGCAAAGTGTCCCCTCCTCACGAGGATGTGGGCCTTAGGCTCATTTGGAGAAGGATGACTTGTCCCTGGAGGCTGGCTCTGATCTCAGCCAGGAAATTGGGCAGAGGCAGGACTCAGCGGAGCCCACACTGGGCAGGCCTGCTGCCCACAGCTGTCCTAGGAAGGAGCACGGGCAGCGTGGGTCCCTTCCAGCCCCCCGTGCCCCCAGTGGCTGCCGTGCACCTGGTGCGGTGCTGACCCCTCGGGACCACAGGACCCGTGGCATAGTCCCTCTTGGGCAGCACTTCCCCGTGGGGCTCGGCCAGCGTGCTAGGAAAGTGGGGACTCGAACAGGCGGGGTTTGCTGTGGGATGGAGGTGGGGAGCAGAGTTGGGGACAGAGGGCTTTCCAGGAAAAGCAAAGGCACGGAGTCTTGTGAGGGGCTGAGAGTGGTGGCCCTGCAGCCTGACCCAGAGCCTGCTGTGACCTTGAGCGAGGGACAGTGCACCCCAAACTTCAGCGTCCTCGTCTCCAACAGGGGCCGGCCATGCGCCGTGTGGGCCATCGAGGGCCCCGGGAGCACAGTGCTCGCTCTTTGGGTGGGGAGTGGGGAGCTGGCAGGAGGCCCGGCCTGCAGTGGCCCCTGGAGCCAGAGGCCTGTGGGTGCCCACATGCCCTCAGCCCGGAGAGGGCAGCTCCTGGGCAGGACGGGCCCTGTAGCCCGTGTGGGGACAGTGGGGACCTGGCACCATCACAGCACGGCTGCACCGAGGCCTCCGGGGGCAGCTGCAGGTCGCCGGAACGCGTGCGGGGTCACGGGGGGGCCCGCGGTCACGGGGGGGCCCGCAGTCACGGGAGGTTTCGAGGTCATTTGCTTTATTTTATTTTATTTTTAAGATTGTATTTATTTATTTGAGACAGAGAGCGCGCGCGTGCATGCACGCACACAAGCAGGGGGAGCTGCAGGCAGAGGGAGAGGGAGAAGCAGGCTCCCCGCCGAGCAGGGAGCCCGATGCAGGGCTCCATCCCAGGACCCTGGGAGCACGACCTGAGCGGAAGGCAGACGCTTCGCCGACTGAGCCCCCAGGCGCCCCTGGGCCATTTGCTTTAAAATGTCTACACTGGCACAGGGTTTGAACACCGTCCGACCCACAGGCTGTGGAGAAAGTGCAGCTGAGGCGGTTGGCGGTGCCAGCGGGGGGAGGGGGGGTCGGGAGGCGCGATCAGTGCTCGTCTCAAGTCTGAATGTTAAACCTGCTGCAAGGTTGCTTTTATTTAAAAAGTGGCTCTGGAACATTTTGGAAAGCAAAACTCAGGTGTGGATGGAGGCACAGATCCCAGGTCCGGAGGAATCCGGCTGCGGGCTCCCCGCCCCCCGCCCCCTGCCCCCGGCTGCTGGGGGCCCTCTCCCTGGGGAGGACTTCACGCGTGCACTGCAGACCTCTCACTTGGCTTTTAATGGCCCCACACGGCCAGGCTGGCTAAAAAGAAAGCATTTAGTGCTTTGCCCCGGGTTTGCCGGGCAGTGCAGGTACTACGTAGGAGTCCTGTGATTCACACCCCCAGAGCCAGATATTTGTCCGGCCACCCGGGCACGTGGGCGAACACAGGAGAAGCCGTCCCGATAGCCACGCTCCCCTGTCTGCGCCGCCCACGCCTGGGGCCACGGCCACGCTGGAAGGACAGCTGCCCCGTGGATGCACCGACAGGAGCGGACCTGGCAGGGTACGGGCGGAGAAGGGGGAGGCTGAGACTGTTGAGGCCTCTGTAGGAGATCTGGGATCTCGGAGGAAGGGGGAGGCGCAAATTTGGGGAACCGGGCATTGTTCTAAGCTGCTCCAACCGTGAACGAGACTGTGCCCCCCGGGCTTCCGGACTTGTGTCTCCTAGGACGGGTGGGCAGGTTTGGAAAGCCTGAGACAGCCTTTGTGTCTCCCTGTGTCTGTCAGGCTCCTGGGGACAGAAGGACGTGGTCCGTCTGTGTATCTACCCACCATCGGCCCGCCGGCCGTCCACCTGGTTGTCTTTCTGGATGGGAAGACGGAGAGGTCTGTCCATCCGCCGGGCAGCCCCGCAGGCTTAACACTCGGCAGGGTGTCTGAACCTCTGTCTTCGTTCCGAAGGCCTCAGCGGCTTGCAGAAGGCTCAGGCTGTTTACTCAAACTCAGTCGGCTTAAGTGTTAATCATGTCTGAAAATACCTCCAGGGCAACCCCTAGACTGGTGTTTGGTGACTGAACACGTGGGCACCGAGGCCGGGCCCGTCGACGTGAAATCAACACGCACCCCGTGGCCACCGTGGCCTTCCAAACTCCGTGGCAACAGACACCAGAGGCTCGTGCACTTGCAGGAATTAGGAACGCTCTGAGCAGGCCCCACACACCACATACACTGCCACTCCACACGCCCCGCTCCCACGAGGCAGCCACGCCGATGAGGTGGCTGGCTGTCCACTCAGAACTGGCTGTGGATGGGTCTAGTACAGTGTAGACGCAGCCAAGCCCGCAGGCATCCGGAATGTTCTTGGCCCCAGGCGGCCCGCAGGTGGCCCTGCCCAGAGCTGTGTCTCCCAGGTGGCCGCGCTCCGCAGCGGGGCAGAGGGGGGTCTGGGGCCGCGGGCCCAGGGACTCAGACTGACGCTGCTTGTACTGTGTGACCCAGACAAGTTGCTGCCTCTCTCTGGGCCTCGGTTTCCCTGTCTGTGAAATGGGGATGACAGAGAACCAGCGTGGCGTGTGAGAGCAGGGAGCCTGGCTCAGCCACGGTGAGCTCTGGGGTAACGGGGACAAGGTCCAGACCCGGGGTGACAGATGGCGGGGCTGGTGGCACCACACACCCTGCCCCGCCCGGGCCTGGTGATGTCGAGGGACCTGGCGGTTTGTCCTTGCCGCCAGCGCTTGTCCGGTAGCTGGGGGCCCCACAAACAAGGAGGACACCTTCCTCCTGCTCCCAGGATCTCACAGACGTGCGATCTACGTGCTCCTGAGGCCGAGTGTGGAAATCCAAGGTGGTGACTTCACACTATTTACGGGCACGAAGGGGAGGAGAGGAAGCAGGCCTGTCATGAGCGGTTCTGCCGAGGCCCCTCTGACAGTGGTGGGTACACTCGGAGCTGCCCCCAGTGGGGACACTGGGTATTTGTCCACAACTCCCCCCATCTTGGTTGGAGTGTCTCCTGGAGGCGTGGGTCGCCAGCACCCTCAGCCTGCCCCGCCACCTTCCACTCACGGCCACGGCTGTTCTCCAGCGGAAGCTTCCGGGCTCGAGGTGGCGTCCGGGGTGGGCCGAGGGGCCTCCACCATGCCCCGCAGCCCCTGCCGGCTTCCGGCACCTAGCAGAGCAGCCGCCTGCCACGCGCTCTGGGGGCCGCGTCCGTCCCCGAAGCCGCTGGCCCAGGCGGGCGGCGGGCAGGCTCCTCGGGTTTGTAAATCACTCGGAAGAGGGAGTTCTACGCCGCTGGCTTGCCAGGCAGAAAGTGCTGCAACCGTGGGGGGTAACCGCTCCGCGGGCGGGGACTCATGTGGGGCCGAGATTTACTCTCATTTTGGGCATGAATAACCGGTTTCCTACAAATCTGCCATGGCTTTTGAGTCAGGTTTACCGGTAAGAATGACCAAATCAAATCCATCTTCTGACGCCTTTTATGGGGGACTCTCAGCTCCCATTAGCCACGCGGGGCTGACAGGCAGCAAGTGCCCGAGGAGCCCACGGGAGCTGGGGGAGGGAGACTGCCACGGGACACGCTCCCACATGTGGGGGCCCACCGTGCGGCCCCCAGGCTGCTCCCCCAGCCCAGGCAGCTCAAACACTAGCCCTTCCTGGCGTGCCTCTGTGTCCTGGGAGCAGGGGGTCCTTATCACCACGAACAGGAGAGAAGTGGGTCCCCGGGGCTCAGTGTGGTGTGCTTGGGGGAGGGACTGGGGCAGAGGCTGGCTTCTGCCATGCGGGTGCGCAGGGGGCTTGGGCTCCACTGGTGCCTGTGTTTGGGGAATCAAGGGTCCAGGACCAAGGGGGTGCTGCTTTGGGTGTCTCCCTACCTCCTGCAATGCCCTTCCTGCCCCCAACACCCTCTTCTCTGCTTATCAAAATTGACTTGTTTTTCAAGGTCAGGCTCAAGGTCACCTTCTCTGTGATGCTCTCTGTGCTGAATGGCAGTCTCTTGGTCTCCAAAAGCCCATTCTTTATGCTGCTGTTTTGGCTGGCAGCTCAGCCTGGCTCTCAGTGGCTGGCTGTTTGCACATCGGCTTCCCCACACACTGCCTGCTGGGACTCTGGCTCTGCTGCTGGAGAAGTGACCTCAAACCTAGCCTGTGCCAGTGGTCAGCTCACGGCATCCTCACCGTGGCTCCAACGGTGTGGGATTGGCTTCCCCAAACCGCAGACGGAGCTGAAGGCCTGGAGAGTTTGGGCAGCTTGGGAGGCAGAGCTGGGGTTTGAACTCCGGCCTGTGGGTCCAGCACAGGGTGGACCTGCGATGTCAGGAGCCCCAGGTGGGGGCCCTGGGTCTACTGAGCTTGGAGAAAGTATCTGGGGGACTCAGGGGACCAGAGGAGCACGGTTCCTGCAGAGGCATCTGCTGGGCATTGTCTGGCCCTGTTCTCAGCTCTCCACGTCCCTCACTTTATCCCAGCACGTGCGGCTGGACAGGCTCCCCCTGACGTCCCCATGTCACAGATGAGGAGAGTGAGACCGGGGGAAGTGACACCACGAGTGAAGGGGTGGGGTTCATGTGGTTCAAGTCAGCCTCGTCCGTCAGCACCAAGGGCTCGAAGGGGTCTGCCCCAGGGGGCTGGCTGCATGGGGGCTGTGTGGGTTTGACGGTTGACAGCTACCATCCATGCTGGGAACAGGGACCATAGTGCAGATGGGTGGATAGTAGGGAGCTCTGGATGCCCACCTGAGACCACAGGATCAGAGCTGGTGGGGCCCCAAGTACGCCAGCCAGGGGGGAAACGGCCAGTAGCTGGGGGCCGTCTGAGTGATCCAGTGCCTGGGTTGGCTGGTCGGGCATGGACACGGCCAGAACTCAGACCCTGGGGCAGCACCTGCCCCTCTCTGTGCAGGAGCAGTGGGGGGTCTGGGACCCCGTCCGGGACCCCCGCCCAGGACCCCGTCTGCGCCCTCTGTCGTCCTGCTTTAGCCTGCTCTCCCGCTCTCCCAAGAGGCATTGCAGCAGCCTGAGGCCCGGGGGAGGCCGGCGGCCCCTCGTCCTGACCTTTGTCCCCCTCGTAGCTGCTCGGTTCCAGGAGCCCTGACTCGCAGGCCAGGAGGGAGGTTTCCCTGCAGAGCTTTCAGCTCCTCGAGGGCATCCAAATGAGGTTTCCTTCTGTGAAACATCAGTGGTCAGGACAGCAGGCTGAGCTGGGTGCTCTCCTTGGGGGTGGGCTGGGGGTGAGGAGGGCCCGGGATGGCAGACCCTGAAGCTGGACTCTCCCTCTGGGGGCGCTGTGGTCCCGACCCGTGGACTAGACCTTCAAGGGCTATTCCACGCCGGCCCAGAGTCCCTTCACCTGGCCCCCCTGGCAGCCTGAGGCACAACGGGGGGAGGCCGTCCTTCCCCGCACCCCCAGGAATGCTGCGCATCCCTGGGTGCGGGACAAGCCCTTTACTGAGGGCCTTGAGCCAGGAACTCGTGGCCCTCTTGGCAGACAGACCCTCTCCTTGCTGAAGGGGGCGGGACTGGGCTGGCAGGGGCCTGAGGATTCATGGGAGCCCTTCTCTCGGCAGACCTGGTGCCACAGGTTTACAGGGACCCAGATATGCTGGTCTGCAGGAAATGACAAGTGAAGATAAGCCGTAAACCAAATCCGGGAGTACCAAGGCTGACCGGGCCTGCAGCACACGGGACCTGAACTCCAGCTCCTGCTCGGTCAGGGCTTTCGCACACACGTGCGTGTGGGCATGCGTGCGCGCACACACACGTGCAAACACACGCACACACACGCGCACACACAGGGGAGTCAGCGGGCAACGGAAGCCATGTTGTGTGCAAAGTGTTGCACGCACACACACGCACACTCACGCACACACACGCACGCACATGCACACACACGCACACCTCAAAGCAAGCCTACGATAGCCCTCTCCATGCCCCTGGGAAATACTTTTTGAGAAAACAAGGTGAGGCCGTCAGCAGCCCCAGCCCTGGGCGTCTTGCAGCCCGTTTTCATCGGGGGTCCTTGCCTAGTGGACGGTGGAGTTTGGGGGTCAGCGCAATGACGGGCTGGAGCCTGTGTTTGCAAACGCCGCGTCTGTCGTCCTGAACTAGTCAATGTGGCCCCTGCCCCGCCCCCCAGCAAGCAGCGGGGGAGGGGCCGGGTAGGAGGAGCGGCCGCGGGAGGGGAGGGGCCGGCCTGGACTGTGGTTCCATTAACAGGACGGAAGCTGCAAGCTGGAGCCAGAGATGAGTCAGAGAGTATCGGAGGGATGGGACGGGGTCCAGAACGCTCCCCCTGCCCGTCCTGCCAGGGCCTGCCCCACGCCCAGTGGATAATTCAGCAGGCTGACCCAGACAGGCAGCGGGCAGGGCGGGCTCCAGGCGGCCCGCGAAGGGCAGGCAGGACGCGGGGGGGAGGGGCGTACCTGCTCCGGGGTTACTGTCAACCCCGCCCCGCCCCGCCCAGCCGGGGAAACGGAGGCCCAGAGGGCCCCTGCATAGCTCCCGGGCTAAGCCTCTGCCGATGGGGCAGCAGCTACCGTGGCCCCGGGTCCAGGGCTCGGAATGCACCTTAGGGAGCAGAGCTGTCGGGCCAGCCCACAACGAGGGGCGTTACACAGAGCTCCCTCATTTCGGTAACCGCTGCTGCCTCCTTCCTCCCCAGGCCACAGCCCCCAGACTGGTCCCGAGCTGAGCCCCGCCCTTCGGGGAGCTGCCACACCCCCAAGCACGGGTGGTCACCAGGCCAGCAGCTCTGCCGGTGGGCCAGCCACTGACCCCTGCTCCAGCCCCTTTCCTAGGGGGGCCCTGCCCCCCCCCCCCCCCCCCCCCCCCCCCCCCCCCCCCCCCCCCCCCCCCGCCCCCCCCCCCCCCCCCCCC
>NW_022589753.1:1286082-1311314 GCF_004348235.1 Phoca vitulina | reverse complement strand
CCCTGCCCAGCCCTGCCCAGCCCAGCCCAGCCCAGCCCTGCCCAGCCCGCAGGAGACTTGTCAGACCCAGCAGCTGCCCGGAGCCTTCACAGGCCAGGCGTGGACCCCGCGGCCGCAGCCTCCCCTGCCAAGACCACGGACCCCTCTGTGTTGTGGAGGGAGCGTGGCGGAGAGGCCTCAGGCGAGCACGCCCACAGGCAGCGGGGACTCAGCCCCTCTTGTGCCAGAGACAGGGTGGGGCCACGGCCTCCCCAGGGCGGGGTTCCCAAGCTGCGCCATCTCTCACTGCTGCGTGCGCCAGCAGTCTCCGCAGTCTCTGTACCACAGTGCACAACAGGATTCAGTGAACACGCCAGACAGAGGAGGTCGCTGCCTCCACGGTCACAGCCTAGTGGAGGGGTCGGGGCAGCTCGTGTAAATGAGCAGCTGAGGTACAGTCAGGTGTCTAGGGGAGCAGATGGGACTGGCCGGACGGGTCAAGGAAGACCGCTCCCAGGAAGAAATATCTGAAATGGTGCCTGAGCCAAGGGGAGGAGCAGCTCCACAGCCTCGTGGAGGGAGAGCATGCAGAGGCAGGAGCGGCAGGTGCAAAGGCCCTGAGGTGGGTGGTCCCCGCCCCAAAGGGAGGCCCTCCTGGCTGCGGCCCAGGCTGAGGGGGCCAGCGATAAGTCTCAGGGGCCTCGTGGGTCCCAGTACGGAGCGGAGCCTTATTCTGAGTGCAGGGGGGAGCGCGGAGGCAGGACCTGATCCCTGTGCTCATCAGATCCCTTTGGCTGCTCTGGGGAGGGAAGTGAGGGTATGGAGCCTGAGGGCAGTGAGGGGCCAGGCTTCAAGAGGAGCTCTCGGTGTTGTGGTGGGACAAGAAGGGGGATTTCAGATTTATCCTGAAGGTGAAGCCACGAGCTGCAGAATGGATGGGTGTGAGGTGAGGAGTCTCAGTTGGGGGACGCCCAGACTCAGGCGTCGATGGCAGAGCTCGGAGCGACCTGAGCTGGGGGGAGCTGGTGGACAGTGCTGTCTGGCCTCATGGAGCCTGGGCCACCCACTGGGCCTTCCTGGTGCTGAGCAGGTGACCGAGGGCTCAGACGAGCTCAGGGAAAGCTCTGGAACCTTGGTATGAATTTGGGGTCATGAGTGCATGGGTGATCTTGGAGGTGTCAGCAGGGAGAAGGGGCTGAGCCCTATGGCCTCTGACCTGAGAGAGGAAGGGGGGCAGGGTGGGTGTGGGAGGGGAGCCTTGAGGGGATAAACGTGAAGTCCATAAGACATCATTACTTGGTGCAAAGGTCCCAGGTCAGGTGACAATGGTACTCAGCTGGCCTGGTCCAAATTGGTAGCAAGCTGATCCCAGGGTGACTCGTGGTGCCCCCCCATTTATTCCTGCGCCATCTCCATGGCAGTGTGCTATCGTCTGCAAAGGGAAACTGAGGCTCGGGTTAACCACCGTGGGATTTGACGGGACTGCACCAGCATCCAAGCAGACCTTTGCCCACGGCCGGTGCTCTCCCTCGTGAGGCCTGGGGGGTGACCCAGCGTGCTAACCTGGCGGTGGGCGGGGGTCTGGAGTCTTGTGTCTTCGTCCACACATGAGAAGCTTGGATTCCTGAGGTTTCCAAACTCCACTTGCCACAAGGGAAACTCAAACTGACAGAGAGGACCTTGTCATGGGAAGGTGGGGAGTGGGCTGCTGGTCTGCGTGCAGCAACGGCGAGCTGATGCCCGAAGCCCCCCCGCGCACCCCCTGCCCTCCCAGCCAGTCTGCTCCACACGGCTCTCTTCCAAGGCAGCGCCTTCAACACAACAACGGCCCTGACCGGGGTTCGAGTGAATAAGGGCAGCTGGACCGCAGGGCGACCTCCCGCCCGCAGGATGCTGACCATATAGATGAGCACAGCCAGGGACCCCCAGGACCCTGAGCCTGCGGAGGGCCTGGCTGGGCTTTGCAGCCTCACTGGCCTGGAGAGGGAAGGGGTGGACAGGGCAGTGGTTCCCACTCTCCTGAGGTGCGTCTGGAGGACTAGTCAAAGCCCAGAGCTCAGCAGGTCCGGGGCACTGAGAATGCGCATTTCCATGATGCTGCTGGTCTGGGACCCTGCTTGGAGAACCACTGACTCGGGAGTTCCTACCCAGCCTGCATATTAAATCACCTGCTGAGCTTTAAAAACTGAGTCTGGCCACTGTGTCAGAGTTTGGGGAAGGCAGGGGGGAAGGGGACTGAGGTAGTGAGAAAATCTTTAAAAGTTCTGTTCTCCAGTGGGTCCAGCATGGGGGCTGGTGAGGAGCTCAGAGGGAGGAACTGGTCAGCGCTTCCTAGGTCGTCTGAACGGAGGACCCAGCAAGGGGGCTTGGTGAAAACAGGTGTCCGGGCCTGCCACCCAGAGCCCCCTGGGAGGACCTGAGGCTGGGGCTGTGGACAGGATCATCGGGGGATCCGTGGGACAAACTCTGAGACCCAGCGAGGAAATACATGGCCGGACGGCATCGTGCACGCGGACAGACGCACAGAAACGCCTCCAGCATGCTGCTCGCCTGGAGAATCACCCAGCTGCCTGTGTGCAGGCGAGGAGGCTCGGGGAGGGCGCTGGGCCAAAGCAGGTGACTCCTCATCCCTTTCCTTAGAGTCACCTTTCTGGCTTCTATTTGGGTTTATTAGTGTCCAAATCCTCTGAAGATAGTATTGCCTGCACTGGGATGACCATGCCCGCCTCCCCCAGCCCCAATATTAATGATCAATTAAAAACCCAGCAGGAGGAGAGGAGAGGGGAGGCTGGGGACGTCTGTGTCCGAGGCAGCTCCTGGAGCCTCCTTGGGCAGGAGGCTCAGGTCCTGAGTCAACGTGTCCAGCAGTCCCTCCAGGCTCTGCTCATCCTAGGACAATGACTCAACCCATCCATCACCCTGACGTCCAGCAGACAGCGAGTGCTTGAAACCAGTCGGCACCCTGGGCCTTGGACACAAAGGGATCTGTTGGTGCCAGGCGAGGCAGAGGTTTGGCAAAGGACCAAAGCGCCGGTGACGGGCACAATATGGTCTTGCACCGAACCAGCCTTTCCTATGCCATCTCTCAGTGTGCCCGGGAGCCAGTCCCAGCCTCCCAGCGGAGCCCCATGTGGAGCCAGGCCTTCTTAGGCTGGGCTGGGGCAGGCGTGAGGGAGGCGGGGCTCGGTCTCTCCTCCTCACCCTATGAAGGCACCAAGACAGATGGCAAAGGTGTGGGGCAGCTGGTGGGCTGCAGAGAGACAAGAACGTGGACGAGGACGCCCGGCCCCGTGCTCCTTGCTGTCACCTGCCCACTGCCATCCCGGCACCAGCTCACCTACGGAGAGGCCCCGTGGGGATGGCATGTGCCGGGTCCTTGCCAGTGCTGGTGGTGGGGCTGAGGAGGGCCTCCCTGGGGCATCTACCCTGTGCTATCCTCATGGCAACCACAGGGCAGGCCCCTTGTTCAGGTGAGGAGACAGAAGCCCCCATAGGCCGGAGGGCCCTGGCCAGGGGGAGGCATGAGGACAGCATGCGGTGGGCCATGAGCCCTGCCCCTGCCCACTCCCAGCACTCAGCAGGGGGCAATGACCTTGACCCTTTGACAGCCAGGAGGGGAGATGGGGCTGGTGGCCACCTGGGGCAGAGGCTGGCTACGTCATCGGGCTGGGAGCATCCCTCCCCGCCAGCCCCTCATGGGCGCACGTCAACATGCCCAGACAGCCACTGGGGGCTCTGGCCGTGTCCACCTCGTTCTGGCCAGGTGTGGGCCCTGAACAAACAGTGTTGGGCTTCCCCAGCAGGCTGAAGGGACATGAGCATCACTGCTGTCTTGGCCAGGTCAGGTGGCCATAGCCATACTGTAGACTGGCTGGCTTCGACAACAGAAACCCCTCCTCTCATGGTTCCGGAGGCTGGAAGTCTGAGATCAGGGTGCCAGGGCCATCTGGTTCTGGGTGAGGGCCTCTTCCTGGCTTGCAGACTGCATCCCGTCACTGTGTCCTCAGATGGCCCCTCCATGGCGTGCATGTGGATAGAGTGACCCATCCTATAGGGCATGGAATCCCACCAGGAGAGCCCCATCTTCACAACCTCACCTACCCCTAACGACTTCCTAAAAGCCCCACCTCCAAATACTGTCACATTGGAGTTAGGGTTTCAACATCTGAATTTTGAGGGAATTTGGGGTGGGGGACATAAACATTCAGTCCATAACAGATACAAAATTCCTCAACAAATACTGGGAAATTGAATCCAGCAAAAATAAAAATAAATTATCTCATGACCAAGTGGAGTTATCCCTACGATGCATGGCTGGTTCGATATTCAATATTCGAGTCACCGTATCGACAGTTTAAAGAACAGAAACCATGTGGACATCTCAATAGATGCTGTAAAAATATTTGAAAATATTTAACTTCTATTCATGATGAAAACCCTCATCATGAAGGGAACTCCTCAACCTGATTAAAGGCATCTATAAAAAAATAATGATAATAATGATAAACAAGAAACCCATACCTAACATCATTTTTGATGGGGAAAGCCCTAAACAGTGTAATAAGACAATGAACAAGTTGGTGTGCTACCTACTGGCTTGGGAGATCAACAGAGCTGTCTCTATCCACACATACCAGGAGTCTATATGACAGTCTCAAAGAATTGACAAAAAACTGCAAGAAGTAATAAGTGAGCTTTGCAAGTTCCTCAGATACAAAGTCACTATACAAAAATCAGTCTGATGTTTGTTTACTAGCAATGAACAATTGCAAACTGAGATTTAAAAACAGTACCATTTACAATGGCACCAAACACATACGAAATACTTAGATATAAATCTAATGAAATGAGTGTAAATTTTGTAAGCTGAGGACCACAAAACACTGATTACAGAAGTCAGCTAAGATGCACATAAATGGAGAGATGAACCATGTTCATGGATTGTTAGCGTGTTCATTTCCCCCAAACTGGCCTATAGATCCAATGCAAATCCAAACAAAAGAAAAAAACCCAAACAAACAAAAGCAAAAACAGCGGAATGTTTTTGTAGAGGTTGGAAAACCTGTTTTTAAAACTTACACGGGAAAAGGAAAAGGAGCTAGAATCACCAAAAGAAGTGTTTGAAAAAGAACAAAGCTGGCAGATTCACACTAACTGATTTCAAGTCTTACTATAAAGCTACAGAGATTAAGAGAGTGTGGTATTTACGATCTGATAGACACATAGAACAAAATAGAGACTCTAGAATTAGGGCCACATATGTAGTCAATTGATTTCAGTGAAGGTTCAAAGATAATACAATTGGGGAAAGACAGTCTTTTTAACAAATGGCGCTGGAACAGTTGGATATTCATGTGCCCCCCACACACAAAAGAGAGAGAGAGAGGAAGAAAGAAAAGAATCTTGACCCATGCATTGCAGCATATACAAAAATTAATTCAAAATGGCTCATAGACCTAAATAGAAAATCTGCAACCATAAAACTTCTAGAAGATAGAAAAAGAAATTCTTGTGACCTTGGGTTAGTCAAAGATCTTAGATCTGACACATACAAGCATTGATCCACAAAAAAATGAATTTGTAAATTGAATTTAATAAAAATTAAGAGCTTCAGCTCTTTCTATGGCAGTTAAGAGAATGAATGAACAGAGGACCTACAGACTGGGAGGAAACATTTGCCCGTCCTCTTACCTGATAGAGAACTTGAATTCAGAATATATAGAGTTCTCAAAACTCAGTAATAAACGGCCTAGTGTTTTTTTTTTTTTAAGATTTTATTTATTTGAGAGAGAGCATCGGTGGGGGGGAATAGTTGAATATGTTGTCCCTTCAGATGACTTTATCTACTGTGTCTGTATATAAAGTGTGTCTCCTGTAACCAGTATATAGTGGGATCTGGCTTCTTTATGTTCACTATGTCAATCTCTGCCTTTTTTTTTTTTTTTTTTTTTAAGTAGGCTCTGTGCCCAATGCAGAGCCCAAGACCCTGAGATCAAGACCTGAGCTGAGATCAAGAGCTGGATGCTTAACCGACTAAGCCACCCAGGTGCCCTCTCAATCTCTGCCTTTTAATTAAAATGTTTAAACCGTTAACATTTGATGGAATTATCCATATGGTTGGATTTAGGTCTGTCATTTTATTTTTTGTTTTCTGTTTGTCTCCTCTGAGTTTGTTTATTTGTTCTAATGAATATATTATTTTTTACTATCCCATTTTAATGTATACACTGGCTTTTGGCTGTCTCTTCTTATATACTTTTTTTAGTGGTTGCCCTAGGGATGTCAGGATCCTTTATTTTACAGTCCCCTTAGAGTTCGTATTTTCCCCCTTCCCATAAAATAAAGCAAGCTTGCAAATTTAGGTCCATTTCCCCAGCCCCACCCCCAGCCTCACTGGCCTTTGCCACTCATATTATGACACCTCCATGTGTTGAAAATCCCACCACAGCATTACCATTTTTCGTTTTAAAGGGGAAGAAAAACAAACCTGGATATTTACTCCGGGAATCACACTCTGCCTCCTCCTGGTGCCACCTCCCATCAGCCTGGCGCTCCTGCACCATTTCTGGTGGGAAGGTCTGCAGGTGGTATACCCTCTTAGTTTTCCTTCACCTGCGATTATCTTCGTTTTTCTTCATTCCAGAAAGAAATAGTCACGGGAAATGGAGCTCTGGGCTGACAGTGCTTTTCTCTCAGCACTTAGAGAAGCTGCTCCGCAGCGTCTGGTCCTCACGGTTTCTGATAGCAAATGTCAAGCCTCTGAATTGTCGTTTCGTGGGTGTAACGTGTTGTTTTTCTCTAGCTGCTTCCAAGATGTTTTCTTTGGTTTTCAGGAATTTGGTTATTATGTTTCTCAGTGTGGTTTTCTTTAAGTTTATCCTCTTTGGGATTCTCTGAGCTTCTTGAATGTGTTCATTTATTTCTCTCACCAAATTTAGGATGTTTCCATCGTTTTTCCTTCAAATACCTTCCCCATCTTTCTCCTCTCTTCCTGGAACTCCAAATGTGTACCGGACTCTCTGATGTCGTCCCCCCCGGCCCCTGAGCCTCCGCTTTCTCTTCCTGTCTCTCTTCTGTAGATTGGATATTTTCTATTTACCTTCAAGTTCACTGACTTTCTCCTTCATCTCTGTTGTGCTATGAGTCCATCAGTCAGTTTTTAATTTCAGATACTGTATTTTGGGATTCGGAAATACTCATTTGTTTATTTTTTTATTTCCTACTTCTCTGCTGAGAATTCTTATCATTCATTTCATATCATATTCTGTGTTTGTGGGGGGGGGTCCTTACAAAACCTAGTCGGGATGTCCACTGTAAGCACCTAGTCATCCTGGGGCTGGAATCTGACCATTGTCCCTCCTCTTGAGTATGGTCATTTTCCTGGTTTCTGTTGAATGATTTTGTTTTACATCCTGAGCAGTGGAATGCTGTGCGGTACCAACTCTAGGTCCTGTTTTCATCCTCTGGAGATGCTGACCAGCGCAGCACACAGGTCCGTCTCACCTTCTGTGGGAGGGCTTCACATACGAGCCCTCCAGGGTCGTTCTGAGGTGTGTGCAGGGCTGTGCGCACAATGAGGAGACCCTCTTGTCCGGCTCTCTCCCTTCCAGGAGTCCCCCCACTCCCTTGCCTGCAGGGGCCCCCTTTCCCGGTTTCTCTCACTGGGAAGATGGGGTTTCTATCAGAGTCGGAGTCTCTTGTGTGGCCGTGCTGATTCGAGACTGGGGCTTGCCTTCTGGACAGAGCCACAGGGAAAACCCAGAAACTCCGCTCAGGTTGTTTCTCTGCGTTCCGCTCACCTCGACGTGTCCTCAGCAGCAGTTCTTGTTTGCATTTTGTCCAGATTTTAGTCACAATTAGTGGAGGGGTGGGTCAGCCAGTCAGTACCTGGGCTGTGTTTGAGACGACCCCTCCGTGCTCCCTCAAGGGTTTCCCGACAGCGAAGCTTGGCGGAGAGATGGTCATGCGCCCTGAGGGTGAGCGTGGGCCCCCGCTGTGTGCAGGGCACCTGGGCGGAGCCCGTAGCTCAGGCAGGTGGTGAGGACTCTGCGGGGGGCTCTTTTCTGGGGCGCTGGCCGGAGCTGTCCTGCTTCTGGCAGGGGCGGCTGTGGCCAGGGCCAGGTCAGGCGACAGGGGGATGGCAATATCGTGTGGACACAACATCTTCCTTTCCTGCGTCAAAGTCGGACCAACCTGCTCAGACCCGGGTAACAGCCGGAGCAGCCGGCCTGTCTACACACCCGCAGCCTTGGGGACAGAGCGGGAGAGCCGGGGCCTCGGGACCACGTTCCGCCATCCCACGGAGGCCCTCCCCCGGCCTCCTCTGAGTTACTCCGGCCGCTTGGGGCAGCAGAGCCCTTGCGGGACCCAAGTTTCCTTGGCCCCACGCCACAGCTCCGGGGACAGACCGCTGATGGCAGAGCTGATGAGCTCAGAGCCTGGGGGAGGAGGGCAGTCTGGCTGGACAGCCGTGACTCAGTAGAGGGGAGGAGACAGGGAGCAGAGGCGTCTCACGCACCCCTGGCCCTTCAGCACGGGGCAGGAACGGGGACACAAGGCACAAGCACCATGGCAGCTCAACGGCCTTCGGCCAGAACGTCTGAGTGTGCCGGCGCGGGGCGGGGCTCTGGGCTGAGGCCCATGACAGGGGCTGTCACCAGCCGGCCGGGCTGGGAGGGGAGCGTAGCACACATTCCGGTAGCACCTGCTGCCGCAGGCCCCCCCAGCTCAGAGGGACCATGGGCGGGAAGGAGGGCACGTGCGGGCCTGCGTACCCCCGGCCACACCCAGGTGGGGATGAACCCGGGCCCCTCCCTGCCTGTTCCCTGGGACGCCCACCTGCCCTGGGGGAGCCTCCCAGGGCCCGCCCGCAGGAGCTGGGAGGTGGGGGGCAGCAAGGGCCCCAGGGCCCCAGACCACACACTTGCCACCCAGGTGCTGCAGCCCGGCCCCCACACTTGGGTCCTTCCAGATCTGGTGTCCCTTGTTTGGGAAGAATGGTGAGGTTAGAGGGACCTGGGCACATCCCCCAAAGAGCCTAGAATAAAACCAGAGCCCCAGGCCAGCTGCCCTGGGCAGCGAGAGCTCCCCTTGGGGACAGGGTGGGCCCTTCTCTGCGGCTGCGGCCCCGTCAGCTCCATCTGCCCACCGGTTCTCCCCGTCGCTCCTGCCTCTGAACTCCACACCTGAGCATCCAGCTCCCACCGACCTGCCCGCTAGCGACGGCAGGGGCACCCCTAAACCTGTGCCCCAGCCGGCTCCTCTCCCTCAGCCAGACCTGGGGCTCCTGGGCTCCGTCTCGGGGCCCCCTCCTGTCTCTGAGATATCTGCCCGCCTGGATCTCCTGCAGTGGGGGCTGCCTCTTCTCACGGACACCCATCACACCTCCCCAGCTCTGGTTGGAGCCCTCTGGGGCTGCTCAGATGAGGTCACGGACTGCCCAGGCCCCTCAAGTGCGTCTGAGTCCCCCTCCCCCTGTCACCCCCGGCTTCCCCCTGCAGCTCCCCGAGAGTCCTCTGCCTTAGCCCTCACAACCCCTCTGCGGGGACTCTGGGCCAGGTCTGCTGCGTGGTGTGGGTCTGCTCGCGGGTAGTTCTGTTCTTATATTTGCAGTGACTGGTGATCAGGTTGTTGCCATGGGGACACCCCCCCACTGCCTCCCACAGGGTCCCAGGCACATCCGTGTGCATGTCTGAGGCGGCCCCTGTTCTGACAAACCAATTCCCTTCAGGGTCTGGGGGACCCACAGCCCACGTGTGCAGACTTGAAAGTTTGAACAGCAGAGCGCGAAGTGTGCCCTAAACGTGAGCTTCCCAGAGTGTGCTTTCAACGTGAACAGTAATTTCTTGCTTAAGAGAAGCCTATAAACCCAGCTCTTCTTTGGGATCTAGCAGGAAGTTCTTGTCCCAGTGGTTAACTGTTTTAGGCGAGAAGGCAGTATCTGGAGACTTGCCAGCAGGTTAAGGACTTGGGATTTCAAGAGGTCCCCAGTTGATTGAGGGGCTCATAGTGTGGTGAGGGAGTGTGAGGCCCCAGGCACAGGTGGGCGGGTGGGGTCTGCAGGCGCCAGGCACATCATTCAGCCACAGATGGGGAGGGACTGGACACTCAGGCTGCATGCCCTTCACTCGTGCATTCACTGTTTCTTTATAAATACAGATTAAGCTCCTACTATGTGCCAGATAATGTCCCTACCAGGAAACAGTAGGCACAGACATGTCATTCGGGGTCAGGGGAGCTTTCCCCGCGGCCAGACCCACATGTGCAAAGGCCCTGTGGCAGGAGAAGCCCCAGGCACCGAGAGCGTGTGTGAGGGAGGTGAGCCTGAGAAGCTAACGTTTGCTTCAACCCAAGGGCATCAGCTGAGCTGCTGCAGGAGACGCTTGTCTAGCAAGTGCCACAGTAAACGCTCAGGGCCTCCACCGGTGGCCCCCTGGGATCAGCCCCCAAACGTCCTGCCCCTGGACCTCAAACGTTGTTCCAGTTACTGCTACATCACGAGCACTCAGACTCAGGTCGTAAGATGACCCCGTGTGTTGCTCTCCGAGGCTGTGGGCCAGGACTCAGACAAGCCACACAGGGACCTCCTTCCTCGGTGGGGTGGGCGTCGGGCCACTAAAACCCAAAGTTCTGCCACAGTCCCACCAGCTGGGGGGGCTCTCTGCTCCATTTCCCAGCTGGGGCCCCTGGGGAACATGCACCCCCCACCTCTGAGGTTTGCCAGGACAAGATTGGGAGCAGGGACTCCCTGCTCAGAACCCGGAGGCGGGAAGCGTGCACACTGCTGGCCTCAGACTCAGCTGCTGTTCCAGCCCCCTGCTCCTGCTGCCCCCCAGCCGGCTCTCCCAGGGGAGAGGCCCTGCCCCACCCGCCCAGGCAGACCGGCAGGTCACGGCAGGCCACTGACCTCCCTCCGGTCCTGGCCCAGAGATGAGGCAGGTGCATGCAGGGCAGGGTCTCGGCCCAGGCTGGGCTCTGAGGGCAGGGCCTCTCCAGGGACACCAGTCCCTCCCCACCGGGCAGCCGAAAGCAGGGGGAGCGGCTGGCCGGGGTGGGCGGGGGGGGGGGCATGGGGAAAGCCTGCTGGCTTTGGCCCCTGGGGACACCGGCCCTGACACGGTTTAGGACAGGCGAGGGGCGGGGCCTCCAGGGAGCTGCACCCCCTGGCCACGCCCCCTGTGCCCAGCTGGCGGCGGGAGCCCCTGGCTCCTCACCCTTCAGCAGGCTTTATGCTCAGTGCACACACCTGTCCTGTCTCCAGAGCCACGGCACCTGTGTGAACCGTGCAGCCAGCTCCAGGCACCGCGTCACAACCATGTTTGGAGAAGGTAAGAGTTTCGGGAGGGGCCTGGGGCTGCTGAGCTGTGGGGGGCGGGGGACGGCAGGGGAGTGGCGAGGTGGGACCAGCAGAGGCGGAGCGGGCGGGTCCTGAGAGGGAAGCCGGGGCTGCCAGGACCCTTCGGCTCCAGACATCCGACAGCTCCCGTCAGGCCCCCACCTGGGACCCCTTTGGGGTACCATGCCCCCCCCCAGGTTCCTCTGCACCTCAGCGTCTCGGGGAGGCGGCCTGTCGTTCACTGCTGGAGTTGGCACGTGCCTGTCTGGGGCAGGGGCAGGAAGGTGCCCTGCAGGCCGGTCCTTGTCCTCGGGGGCGCGGGGCAGCTCCCAGCTTCATAAGCGGCAGGCCTGCAGGTGTGAGTGGTCGTGAATATGAATGAGCCGCCGGCGGAGCCCACAGTGGCCATTAGGAATGACATGACCTGTGTTTATTATAAACTCTTCTCTGAGGTGCACCGTGGCTTGATTAATAATTGGGCCCGGCATCCCAGGGAAATTTCAGCTTTGCCACTTTGGAGAATTGCAGTGAAAGCACCATCGTCCCGAAGGTTCTTCCTCACCCCTGTCTGAGCAGCTCTGTAAGATGCACGTGGAGGCTCATGCCTGGTCACCATGGTTTCCTTAGCGGGGATCAGAGCACTCACAGGTGACGCCCGTTCCTCGGTGGGATGACGAATCCTTTGCTTTCACACCAATGGAAGACATGACCTCACGTCCCGCGGGGAGCGGAAGACACGGCTGGGTCGGAGAGAGCCGGAGAGAGCCGGAGAGAGAGACACTGAGCTGGGGAAGCTCCCGCCATCGAGGAGAGCGCACAGATGGACACGGCCAGCAAGAGCGCAGCGAAACGGACCGTACTGCGGGCACAGCAAGGGGGCGGTGGGCGGTGGGCGAGGCCTGGCCCTCCCTGGCTCTCTCTGTTCCCCGAGGACCCTCACGTGGACCCTGAGCTGGGAAGCGCTGGGCTGGACGCCAGCAAAGCACTCTTGGAGTTGCAAGCAGGCCCATTTGTAACTGTGTTATTCCTTAGCAGTTTTACTCAGCTGGCTGGCAGAGCCCCAGCTCGGCTGCCGGCTGCCTCCCGGCTGCAGGGATGCAGGACTCGGGGTGGGGAAGGGGGCCCCACGCCGCATCTTCCTCTCTGTGCTCAGGGGGCCTTCCTGGGGGATGCCACACCCCAGGCCTGCCCACGGAAGGGCACCACACAGAAGCTGGCCACCAGCTCCCACTTTCTGAGAATTTGGAGCCCCGGATAGGGGTGGGGTCCAAGGGTGGCTACATGGCATTTGCGACAGCTGCAAATGTCAAAAATCCCCATGCATCTGTTGCGTGTCCCCTACCACAGGTGACCGACACCCCAGCAAAGCTGCTCTGCAGGCTTCGGCCCTGGGACTCTCCTGCTCACGTCACCACTGGAGCAGACCCTCTAAGCGGTGCGCCAGCCCGAGTCCCCGCTCATCCCCCTCTAAAGAAGGCCAGGGCCGCTGTGTGTCCATCATGGGCCATGCTCACTTAGGTCGTTGTAAAAATGAATTTACTCCTTAAATACCATTCAAGGAAACTAGCAAACTCGCCTCCCCAGACAAGCTCCTGATGGCTGAAGCGGGCCTCGTCTGCAGCACGCTCCTTGCTCATGCTGCAGATTCGACTCTTCATGGGCCCTGTGTCACTTGGCCCCAAATGCTGGGCCTGCTTCAAACCAAGGCAATGATGCCCTCATTGCTCCGTTGTCACTCACCTGGAAAATTATCATGGGGTCATGGTCACTACATCTCACACTGTGTAATGATCCGAGCTGGGGCTGAGGACATGCCTCCTCACCCTAATCCTGCCTCCTCGGGGCTCCAGGACTGGCAGGGCCCGTGTCTGCTGGGAATCCCTTCCCTGTTGCAGAAGACATTTGTGGGGGGCCCCTCTCCCCTCTTCCTATGGCGGTGGACTGGTTTGGCCTTGGGCATCCACCACTGTTCTGTTCCAGCCCATGCATTCCAGGCATGGCTGGCCGGCTGCAGTCCAGGCTTGGGCACGCGACCCTGGGAAGATCAGCGTGAGTCAGTTCCAGGAGCTGGGATTTTGGGGCTGCTTCCATGTTGGTGAGGTGGACTCATGAGGACAGAGCCAATGTGGATGGGACACAGAGTAGAGAAATCTCATCTTAGCAACACCTTTTAAACCCTTGATCAGGCCATACCTGAAACAAGCATGCCCTGACATTCCAGGTTGTGTCTTCTGTCACCTGCAACTGAAGGAGGCCGGGGCCCGTGTTCAGGCTGAAGGAGTGGTCTGGCTCTGGTCTCGCTTGACCTGCATCGGGCAGCAGAGAAGACGCGATGAGCCCATCATGAGAAAAGCCTCAGACAAATCCAAATTGTGGGGTATTCTACAAAACACTGGACCAGTCGTCCTCACAACTGCCGCGTCACCAAAACAAGGAAAGTCTGAGAGAGACTGTCCCAGCTGAGAGGAGCCCAAGGAGACATGCTGACCCAGTGTCACATGGGTCCTGGGGTGGAAAGAGGACATGAGGATAGTAGTGAAGCCGGGTTCCCATCCCATGCTCCTTCCTTGTGACAAGTGGACTACCACGGTGTGAGATGGGGGCGCTGGGCGGCATGTGGGGACCCCCCACACTCTCTTTGCAACCTTTCTGTAAATCTAAAACTCCTCTGAAATCTCAATGTGTATTTGGAAAAGGAAGGAGAAAAATGAATCACAATTTGAACGTTCACTGAAAAAAAGCCGGTTTTGCAGAGACCACGGAACATCAGTGTAGCGTTTCTACCTCAGCTCTAGAAGAAGGGACACACGTGGGTCTGGCGCTTTGTTGTGGGTGCGAGCGGTCCACGAAACCACAAAATCCTGCAGCAGGAAACATACAGGTGCCCGGGGCCGGTGGGGTGGGTGGGCACACGCTGGGTTTTAGGCAGACGTTTTCGGCAGGGGTTGAGAGCCGTTGGCCACAAGGAAGATGAGTTTCAGTTCCTGGCTGTTGTGCAGAGAACAGCCGGGGAGGAGGAGGTGGGTGAGGTCAGGGCCCCTCCGGTGGGTTGGGCTGGAGCTGCCGGGGTGGGGTGGGAGCATCCTGCTGAGAAGGGCACCCCTTGCTGCCTGGGCCGGGTGGCATCTGGCAGCCCCACCAGGCAAACAAGAGCTGGGCCCACATGCCCCTCCCAGCTCGGTGCTCCCCTGAGCTGCCGTGGGGCCGGGCCGTGCGGGCAGGACTGGGTGCCCCGGGCCTGTGGGGACCAGAGCACTGCCCCTCATGGCTCAGGACACCTGGGAAGATGGCAGCGTGGGCAGAAACGCAGGAGGAGGTGCTGTGAAGGCCCCGTCGGGAGGAGGAGCTCAGGCAAAGGCCAGCAGCCCTGCCGCTGTGGCCGCAACCGGTGGGCGCCCAGCCCCCGCTGCTGTACCAGGACCTGCGGCAGGCTCGCCGACGGCCCAGGGGCCTGAGCGGCTCCTCCGGGGACACGACGGCCGGGACGGAAGGCGGGGCAGATGCGGGGCGGGAGGGGCGGGCTCAGCGCCGGAGGCAGTGTGGTCCCGCCCGAGGGGCACCGGCCAGGCCGCTGTGGGGGTCTGCTTCTAAGAGCAAAAGACAGCCGTCAATGTGCTTTGCACTGGAGGGGGCGTGGCTGTCACCCAGCTTGCGCGGCGGCGGGAGGAAGGGGCGGGACGAGAGGTGAACAGACACCCAAGCGTTTAGGAGCTAAATCAGTAAGACGAGCACCAGAGACCTCCCAGCTGTCCCTGCACCAGTCACTGCTGCGGAACAGGCACTCCCCCGCCCCCGGCAGGTGGCAAGGAGCATCTCCTTCTCCTTGGAGTCTGAGGTCAGCGGGGCAGGGCAGACCCGCTGGCTCTGGGCTGTGGGTGGGGCTCAGCTCTACCACCACGGTGCTTATTCTTCTGTGACCAGCAGGTGCCCTGCCAGTCCTTGTCGGGGTGACGGCAAACACACAAGAACTCGAGCCCAACACCTACACACAAATCAGGCCTTGGCTTGGGTCATGTTCACCAAAATCCCACTGGCTAATGGACGAGGAAGGAAACGCCTCCCACCTCCAAGCCCCCGCTCTAGGGTGCGGGTAAGGATCTGCAGTACTTTCATCATAGGCGAAAGGAAGCGTTTCACAAAGGTGGAACCGTTCTGAGGCGAAAGGAAGCGTTTCACAAAGGTGGAACCGTTCTGTGGTGGAAATGTTCATTAGGAAAATCAGCTAAGAGGCCCCCTGCCCGTCAGTATGTCAAAGGCCAGCACAAACCCGGGCGCCGGGAGCTGCTGGTGGTGGGAGTCCCCAGCCGTCCGGGGGCTGTTCACGTGGAAAACAGGGCGGCCATGAGACCTCCAGCCAAGAGACCTCAGCGTCTGCCCAAGGGATCATAAAAGGACCCAGATTCCCCATCGGCCAAGATTTTTAGGAGCGGAGCAGAGCCCGGGAGCAGCGCAAACGCCAGTCACAGAGCGCCCCGTGCCGTCCCCTGCCTGCCAGGCCCACCACCGCCAGCCTCACAGGAATCGGCACCAACACTGAACATAAAGAGACTGCTTTCCAGGCAAACTGCTGATACTCGGGACTCCAGCAAGGAGAGCTTGAGGGAGACCGGCCTCACGGATCCATGGGACACGTGACAGCTCAGACGTTAATCAATTTTCAACCCTTGAAACGAAAATGGTCTTGATTTACGAAATCCCACGAGCCAGGTCTTTTCCACGCCGCCCAGCATTGTGAGCAGGGGTGTCCTCGCAGGCAGGTGCGCCTGGTACAAGGCGGCCTTCTGTCCGGCCCAAGACCCTCCCGGGCACCCGCCCACCCCTGCCTGCCGGGGGCTGACCTCCAGACACAGACACTCAGCCCCGGCCACACCACACCTGGCAGGTGTAAGGGGACGCTGCTTTGGGCTCTTCTTCGCTTTCGTCAGAGACCTTCCGTGTGCACGTGGGGATCGGCAGTGGCCCCGAGAGGGACCCAGCCCCAGGGGTCACTGTCCAGTAGGTGAGAGATCAACTCCCTCCAACCCCACGGACTGAGGACAAACAAGTTTATTCTGGGCGGTTGATGAAGATCTGTAGAAAACATAAGCCCCTATCCATTTTCAACCATATAATTATATTCCATCTGCACTCTCTGGTCGCTAGTGCCAGACCCTCAGCTAATTATTTAAATAAGCAATTTGAACCAAAGCTTGGAAGTGTCACGTCACTGTATACCCAAATCCACCAGACGGAGAAAATAGGGGAATATAGATGAATTGCATTATTGCTCTGGGATGGTGAGTCCTTCCCAAGCAGCACAGAAGGAAAGATTGGTATATCTGACCACATAACAATTTAAAACAGCTGATGGTTAAAGACACCATGAACCAAAATTAAAAGCAAATGGCAAACCAGGAGAAAGTGTTTCAATATGTATTACAAGTGGTTAATAATGATCTCGTAAAGCAATACATTTTAAAGGACAAGCACGCCCACAGAAAAATGGGCAAAAGACCTGCACAGGCATTTCGCGAACTGCCCTGTCAGCCAGCGAGCGGATGAACAACGCTTCGCTTCGCTGGAACCAAAGAAATGCCACCAAAGCATCAATGGCACCCAATTTATCTTCTGTCAAACTGGCAAATAAAGTTTTAAATCATAAAACCAATTCTGGCCAAAGAACAGAGAAAAGACCCCTCATGCCCGCTGGTAGAAGTATAAACTGGCATGCCTTTTCCGGAGGGTGGGAAGACGGGCAATGCGGTGTTTTGGAGACAATGAACCAAGAGCCCAATAAAATTCATAGAAATATGTCCTAAAAACATACGTTCCTGCGTGAGGATTTGCATGCAAGAATAGTCATGACACGTAGCAGCTAAAGCTGGAAACAGTCTACATACGTGATCAGATCATGGGAGAACCTTGTGCAGCCACTGAAAATGCTGTGGAAGAACATTTATTGACAGGGAATGTGACCACGAGCGCTGCCAAGAGTTATGGAAACAGTGGACAGATGCAGACGCTGTTGAAGAAGAGAGGAGTGAAGAGTGAGATAAGCAGATGGTCAAGGGCACGTGGACACTGGTCATCCCTGCAAGTGCTCTCAGGTGACCAAGGGGACTCATAAACTTACTGCAAATCCAAAGAAATGACAAGACAAGCCGGTCAGTGTCCTCGCTCTCCTGCTGATTACTCTTTTCTGTTCCCATTGATTTTGTTCTATAAATCACTTTGAGTTGAGTTATTTGGGATCATGATGCAAAGAGGCATGCACTTGAACAAACACGAGGTCGCAAACATGGATGGGGAAGACAGGCACCATCCTCCTAGCAAGCCAGTTATTGTCGTAACAGAGGAGGAACGAGCCGGGGAGCTGGGGCGGGACGACAGTCACAATATTTCCCTTGCCATTAAAACTGATTTTTAAAATGGTAACATCCATTTTTAAAATGGATGAAGACTGCACACCGTGGCAGCAGCGCCCCCCACCCCGCTCCCCGCGTTGGGCCCCGGGCTCCGTACCCACCAGCCGTGGACTCAGGGCAAGCCACCTAACTTCCTTGTTTTATCCTGACCTGTAACATCGGAGAAATAATCATGTCTGCTTCATGGATGCACTTCCCAGCGTGAGGGTCCGCTTTGGAAGCACTCGGTAAAGACTTGTGCTACGGTTAACCTTGGTATTGTTGTTGTGTTCGTTCAAGAACAACACAACCTCTTTCCCAGGGAATCTTGCTTGGCGTGGATTATACAAACCCAGCTCAGGCGTGTGCATATCCTGGAGCCTGCACCTTGTACCCATCGGACGTGCACACGTGGGCTCACCGGAGCACCTGCTCCAGTGGGCGGGGTGGCGCCGTTCCTAACAGCCTCAAACTGGCTACAGTCCAAGTGCCCGTGAACAACTGCACGAGTAAATGGTTGTGTGTTTGTACAAGGGCATACAATACAGCAAAGCAAATAAACAGGCCTCAGTTGTGTGCAACGACCCACATGAACCTTCAGAACACAGTGTTACTGCAAGAAGCCAGACACGCAGCGCGAACACCGAACAAGTCCAGACAGGCGAAGTTGGGAAACAGGGCGGCAGTTCCTCATAGAGTCAACTGCAGAATTACCGTCTGATCCAGCTGTCTGATGAAACACCCCCAGCAGGACGGAAGCGGGTCTGGAAGGGCTGCACCCCGTGTGTACAGCAGTGCCGTTCACAGGACCCAAGGGGTGGAGGCAGCCCAGACGCCCCTCGACACAGGAATAGATCCAATGTGGTCTGTCCACACAACGGAATATAATTTCCCCTTAAAACGAATGACATGCTACAACGTGGATGGAGCTTGAAGACATTCTCATAAGTTTTGGAGTTAGCCAAACACAAAAGGACAAACGTATGATTCCAGTGCTCCCAAGGTTACAGAGCAAGGTCACCCTCCGTCCACAGCACTCAGGTGAAGCTGAGGTTCCTGAGCTCGGCAGAGTGCAGACCAGCGGCCAGCCAGACACCTCTGGGCTTCTGCTCAGGGCCTGTGCTCTGGGTCCCAGGGCCTTGACCAGAGGCCTTGCCCTCCCCTTGCTGACCTGCCCCCCATGGTACGCCCACAGACACCAGCAAATTACACCAGTGTCCTGTGGCTGCCGGAGCCAGAGGGGGCCCGGGCAGGACCCCGGGCTGGGCAGCCTTTCTCAACGAGCCCCGAGGCCCAGGGTCGCCAGTGTGCCCTTGAGCCAAGAGCACAGGGAAGCTGGGTCCTGCGCCCCATGTACACGAACCCCTTCACCGGGGCAGCTGCCTTCTCAGCCACACCTCCCTGGAACATTGTCTGGGACAGGAAGGAAGGGAGGAGAAGGTGGTGACAGAGGGAGAGGGGTGGTCCCACGCTCGACGCTGCCCAGCCTGCCCCATGTCCTTGGCTGCTTTGGGTGGCCCCACCGTGGGCGGCCAGCCGCTTTCCTCACCTTCCTAGTGTCATCTGTTTTCTCAGACCTCAGCCATGTCATCTACAGGCACCCGCTCCCCGTCAGCCGCACAGGGATGCGGCATCTCAGGGGCCCCGCTGGCTCGTGCTGAGAGAGAAGGAGAGCCCGCCTGCAGACGGCAGGTCCCTGTGCCCATGTGTCCACCAGGGGTGCGGCCAGGGCTGTGGGGGCCACAGCGAATCCAAGTCCTCCTGCTCCCCCTCCCGAGAGATGCTGGCTGCCAGGGGAGTCCCGGGCAGGCTCCTGGCCCGCGCTCAGGGTGGCTCTATTGGGTTCTCTGTGCCACCGGGACCCTGTGTTGTTATGACAGAACAGCAAACTTTAAAAAGACAATGGGACGTCAGCGTCCAACTGCCTCGTTTTCAACATAGGGAAACCAAGGCTGGGAAGAGCAAGGCACCTCCTTCCAGGGCTGGTGGAAGGTTCTGATGCTGGCTCAGGACAGGTGGGGCCAGGAGAGAAAATGAGGTGTTGGCTCAGGGCCCAAGTGCACTGTGGACATGGGTCAGCGGCCAAGGGTCAGGACTGCGCTGGGCGTCACTGCCCGGGACATGACCGGCCACAGCCCTGGGGGCCTCCACCATGGAGGCCTCCAGGATGTGCACACTGCCAGGGTCCCAGGCCCAGTGACAGTGTGACCATGGCAGGTGGCAGGTGGAGGGAGACACGTGGGTCTGCAGCGGTCGATACCGCCCCCAGAGCCTCCACTCGCTCCTGACCTGCTGAGCAGCACGCGCACCAACCCCGCCCGGACCGTCAGAGTCTCACGCCATCACTAATGAGCTAGGGCCAGACCTCAGCTTGACCAGGACGTCCACACAGCTCTGGGTCAAATGGGGCAGCGCAGCCATCCGCGTGGACAGCATCTGGTGTGCGGGCCGGCCTGGTCTGGCCTGATTCGCCGGGTAGAGCGCCCGGTAGAATCCGGTGCTTAACGCTCTCGAGACGCCAGCTTCTCAGCTGCAGCCGAGCGAGCCACCGGGCGACGGGCTCCCTTCCAGGAACCGGGACTGTGCTCCAAGAGAAATGCTCTGTTTCAGTGGATCCCAATCAGACCCAGTTACCGAGACACCGGCCGTGGGGCCAGGCCTGCACAGGACCTTCCCTCCACGGTGGCGAGGCGGCCGCCATGCTCCTGGGGCCATTCCTCAGCTGGCTCCGCGGCCAGCCGTCCAGGGGCCTCCCCACCCTGCTTGGACCACAGTGGTGGTCTGCATGGGGCAGCAGGTCCCTCCTGCTCCTCCCGGCCCCTGCCCCCTGCAGCCGGGATGTGCATCATGTGAGCGGCCCTGGAAAGAGCCCGTGACACCGACCAGGACCAGGCTGACCATCTGCCTTCCCTCTGACTCTTTCTTAGCCCGTCAGAAAGATAGTGCTTTTATGTAGAGAAGAATACTCACAGAGTTGCAAGCATCCCTGTGATGAGCCCAGCAGAGAGGGGCTTGAGCCGGGGAGGGAGCGGACGTGGGCATCCAGGCAAGACCCCCATGCCGTGCCTCCCTGAGCCAGGAGCGCTGTGTCACCCAGGGGGGGCGGGGGCAGCTCGGCTGGTCTGGGTCAGGAGCCCATGGAAGGGCGGGAAGTGAGCAGCAGTGAGGGTGAGGGCCACCACAGTCAACCCCCGTCCCCTGCCTGGAGACCCGCACGTTCCTGATGGTGACAAGCTAAAACAAAAGAAGGGCTCGACCCGTGGCTTGTTTTTAAAAAATGTCTCTCGGGACGTCCGGGCGGCTTAGTCGGTTGAGGGTCCGACGCTCAGTTTCGGCTCAGGTCATGATCTCAGGGTCATGAGATCGAGCCCAGGGTTGGGCTCCATGTCAGTGGGGATTCTGCTGGAGACTCTCTCTCCCTCTGCCCCTCCCCCTGCTCAACTCTCTCTCTCTAAAAAATTTTAAAATACTACTAGTAATAAGTATATATATATTTTTAAGGCAAGAATGAGGCGTTGACTACTGGGTCTTTACCCCAAAGATACAAATGTAGGGATCCGAAGGGGTACGTGCACCCCGATGTTTATAGCAGCAATGTCCACCACAGCCAAACTGTGGAAAGAGCCAAGATGTCCATCGACAGATGAATGGATAAAGAAGATGTGGTATATATATATATATATACAATGGAATATTATGCAGCCATCAAAAGGAATGAGATCTTGCCATTTGCAACGACGTGGATGGAACTGGAGGGTGTTATGCTGAGCGAAATAAGTCAATCAGAGAAAGACATGTATCATATGATGTCACTGATATGAGGAATTCTTAATCTCAGGAAACAAACTGAGGGTTGCTGGAGTGGGGGGTGGGGTGGGAGGGATGGGGTGACTGGGTGTTGGACACTGGGGAGGGTATGTGTTCTGGTAAGCGCTGTGAATTGTGCAAGACTGTTGAATCTCAGATCTGTACCTCTGAAACAAATAATGCAATATATGTTAAGAAAAAAAAAAAGAAGATAGGAGGGAAGAATGAAGGGGGGTAATCGGAGGGGGAGAAGAACCATGAGAGACGATGGACTCTGGCAAACAAACTGAGGGTTCTAGAGGGGAGGGGTGTGGGAGGATGGGTTAGCCTGGTGATGGGTATTGAGGAGGGCACGTTCTGCATGGAGCACTGGGTGTTATGCACAAACAATGAATCATGGAACACTATATCTAAAACTAATGATGTAATGTATGGGGATTAACATAACAATAAAAAATTAAAAAAAAAAGAACAGGCGTTGGTGCTGCCCCTCCTGTGCGGGCCGTGGGGCCGGGGGGGCTGCGCCTGGGCTGGGTGGGGTCAGCGTTGGCAGCGGCCGAAGCCGGTCACGGGCACGCCAGGCACATGGTGCTCTTCCCTCTATGTTCGTGCACGTTCACATTTTCCCGAGAGCAGGGCAGGCGCGGAGGCGAGCAGGAGGCGAGCAGGACGGGAGGGATTCCAGACGCGCGCGCCCCAGCCTTGCTCACAACTGCACGTCGCTAGTCTGCGCATCTCGATCTCGTGGTCTGAGCCAGTGCAGGACACGGAAAGGGAAGCACAGGTTGCGGACCAGCGGTGACAGAAACCACCCCAGCGAGCAGCCCCGTGGGCGAGCTTGTGAACAAGGCGGGCCTCTGCCCACCGGGGTTCCCACGCGCGTTCCAGATGGAGGGGCCGGGAAAGGTGAGTGAGAGCCGCCTTCTCTCTCATTTACCCGGCGTCGGGGCTGTGGGAAAGGCTGCTGGTGCCTCCCTGGGGCTTCCGCGGGCCGGCTGGCCTCCAGGGGGACACGGGAGGGCCGGGGCGCCTCAGTGGACCTGGGGCACCAGCACGTCCCGGCTGCTCTCTGTACGTGGCTCAGCCCTCACCCCGGTCCTCTTGCAGCCTGTCCGTGCCTCAGTCTCCCCATCTCCCCCGCCTGGCCACAGGCAAATGGGGCAGAGGCCAGAGGTCTGGCTGCATGGCAGCCCCGCAAAGACTGGGGAGTTTCCCAGGGAAAGATTTATGGCTTATCAAATGTTTCCACTCCAGCTCCCTATGACAGTCACAGAGAAACCACAGTGACCCCACATGACCTGCTGTTTCCTGAGCACGGAGGCATGGGCTCTGAATCATGCTGGGTCATGGTGCCCCCGGAAGTGGCCTTGATGGTGAGGGTGATGGGGCCAAGCCCAGCCCCTTCCTGGAGGGCCCACATGGCATGGACACCCCCGCAGAAGTGCGCCACATGGGGGGGCGTTCCTGGCCCCGCAGGGGTGGCCCCCCACGCACACTGGCCCTCCTGCCTCCCTGCACTCCGCAGGCTGGGGGCCACAGGGGCCACAAAGGAGGGGTTGGCAGGAGTCCCCTGCACGCCGGCTGGTCCTGGTCGTACCAGCCTTGCTGTTTACCTGGAATTCTCGTCGGGGTTTCAAGGAAAGTCCTCCAGCCCCCACGGAACCGAGGCCAGCCGCACTCCCACGCAGACGCGCAGACCGGCCCGAGAGACCGGCCCCGAGACGGGGCAGCGGGACCGCCCGCGAGGGCGAGAGGCTTCCACCAGGTGGCGCAGGAACGCCTCCAGGGTTGAGCTTGGTTCCCACAGTTTGTGCATCTGGAGCAGCCCAAGCCAATAAAAATAAAATGGAGGCACGCGCGTAATTTTACATGAAATAGGCGAAATTAATCTCAACAGTATGTTCTATTTCATCCAATGTAGCCAAAATGTATCCCTTCCACAGGTTGATACGAGGAATCACTGATGAGATCCTTTCCTTTTCTCTACTGTCTTCAAACCCCCGCGGGTTACACGCGCAGCACGCCTCAACCCACCCGCTGAAATTTTATCAGAAATCACTGATTGTACTTAAACTTCATAAAACTTGGAGTCCAAAAACGAGATCCCTTGTTCCAAAGATGCTCAGAAGTTTTCAGTAACTGAACGGAGTGTCATTAAAAATTTTTAAATCTAACTTAATTAAGGTCGAATTAAAGCCCCTGTGGCGGCTGAATGGGACCCGGTGTCAAAGGCCATATTGCCAACCCCCGCCTACAGGCAGCCCACCTGGGTTAACAGCCATGAGGGAGGCACTACTGGTGTTCTGAGGGACAAGCAAGGACCCTAAGGCCATCCAGGCTGGGGAACCAGGCGCAGCCGGCCGCCCTAGGAGACCCACTCGGTGGGGTGCCAGAGGACCCGAGAACTCCCGCAGTGAGGGGCGTGGCAGTTCCAAGCTCCACCTGGCCCGGGAGCCCAGATTCTGCCCTTCTTTCTTCATCTCCTCTGCTCTGTGCAGACTGCATGCCCCCCACCCCAGGCCTCTGCCCCCAGGCAAGGAAAGCAGACCCCCGGAGCCGGGACAGACAAGGGCCTGGATTCTCCCCGGAGCCTCCAGAAGGAGCCCCATCCTGTGGACGCCTGCAGCCAGGGAGCCCGGACTGGACTTCGGCCTGGGACTGTCAGAGGCGGAGTGTGGTCATTTTCAGCCCTGGGCCCGCGGTGATGCGTCACAGCAGTGACGGGGAGCTCGCACGGCCTCCGCGGGACGGAGTGCGGGTGCTGGGCGCGGTGAAGTCACCGGGGCTGTGGAGGGTTTGAAGCAGGAGGGGATGACAGTCTGATCGGCGCTCCCTAACTGTGAGCCCGCGCTGGGACGGTGGCCCCAGCACGTGGGGTTGGCACCGCTCTCACGCGCCGCGGCGGGCCCCAGCTCACGCCGGCCGGACCGAGACCCTCGGGGCGGGTGCCGGGTCGGGGCGCGGCGGAGGCGCAGTCACCCGCGGGCCTCCCCAGGTGCCGCGCGCCTCCGTCGGCAGGCGGTCTCGTCCAGGATCCACCCGGGCCGCGAAGCCCCGGCGGCGCCCGGCGGGTAGGTCGGGGTGCGCGCAGCTCCGCTCAGGGCCACGTGCTCCGTCGGAGCTGAGCGGCGCATGGCTTCTCGGCGGCCCGCTCGGCGGCGTTTGGAGCCTTCCCTGGCACCGTGTGTCGGCGACACGCACGCAGGCGCGACCGACAGCCCAACCGGCGACAGAGGGAGCTGGCTGCGGGGCCGCGAATGTCCAGATCAGAGGTCCCTAGAGACGCGGAGGGCGGCGCGGGCGCAGCCTGGTGCCCTGGGGCGGTTCTGGGCCCGCCCCTCCCGGAACCAGCCTGACCCGGGCTGCTCGGCGACTGTGACTTCTGTTCGAATGATTTACCTCCTATCTCACCTGTCACCGGTGTGTACCTGGCTGTCAGGTGCTTTCAAAGAGAAGTTTACCTAGGAAGGGCTGGGGCAGGGCTGGGGCTCGGTGCATGTTTTAGTCATTTCAGGCAATCACTGGGGTTTCCCGAGCTTTCTGGAAGGAGTCCACGTACTCTGAATACACGCTGAGTCTCCACCTCTCACAAAGGACGGAGTTTCTCCTGAACAAACTGGTGGTGCCCGTGAAGACGGTCTGGGACACAGATTTCATGGCTGCCAGAGAATCAGGAAATTGATTCTTTTTTTCTTTCTTTCTTTCTTTCTTTCTTTCTTTCTTTCTTT
>NW_022589753.1:1265566-1285982 GCF_004348235.1 Phoca vitulina | reverse complement strand
CTTTTCTTTCTTTTCTTTCTCTTTCTTTCTTTCTTTCTTTCTTTCTTTCTTTCTTTCTTTCTTTCTTTCTTTCTTTCTTTTTCTTTCTTTCTTTTTTTAGGAAATTGGTTCTAATAAAGGTTACCAGGAGTCAATGCTTCTCCTCGCAGGCTGAGACCAGCCCAGGAAACTTCTCGTTCAGACTGCCCAGGGCAGAAACTTCCCTTGCTTCCTGGCCTGGTAATTTTCCAAAGCTGAAACTTTCCTGTCAAGGGGCAGGAAGAACGTTCAGCCACGGACAGCTCAACCAGAAACATTTCTGCCCAACCAGAAGTCACAGCCGCCCAGAGTGGGATCTGGGACGTGACTCAGCAGCCTAAGGGAAGCCAGCAGAGCAGGGGCGGGGCAGCTCTTGATGCAAGGGGGGGGCACCAGCTGCTGTGGGGGCCGCCGGCCCAGGATGCGTTGAGAGCTGTGGTGGGCGGGGTGCTGGGCGGCCTGGCCGTCCCCCACCTTCAGACCACGTGCATCCTGGGCCACACATGAGCGTCACTGACCGGGGACGGAACATTCCAGGGAGGAGGCCCAAGCTGCCAAGGACTTAGGACCCTGGTCAAAGGTGTGAGGACAGCTAGACGTAACTCGTTCCTAGTTCCCATCTGGTGGGAAGATCCAGGGGCGACAAGTGTTAGAGGATGCAGGCTCTTTCAGCCCGAAGGTCTCAGGGCTCCAACCTACTGTGCACAGCGGCGGCGGCCGTGTGGCTGAGCTCTGCCCCACTTCCCTGAACCAGACCAGAACAAAGATGCTGTGCTAAGTGAGGTCATCCTTCTCTACCTTCAGGTTCACGGCAGGCGGTCTCCTCCTGCCTGGGTTGGGAGGGCCCACGGGCAGAGGGACAGGAAGTGACCATCTCTGGTTCAGGGGGCAGACCTCAGGACTCGGTGTGTACCTCATCGTCTCCTCTTCCGCTGGCCTGGCAGCCAACAAGCTCAGCCTCCGCAGGGCACCCACAGGGGCTGCCCGGGACAAAGCCTGGGCCCTCGCACCTGGGCGTTCGCGCCTGTGCCGAGCGCCCCACCCTGAAGCGAGCTTCCTCTTCTATGAAACCTCCAGGCAATTCTGCTTTTGGATATGTATTTTTTTTGCATTTGGATATTTTTAAGGGAAGTTCTTTATTATTATCTGAATATGTCACTATCAAAAAAGGGAAATGCCCATCCAAACCACACCGTTTATGGTTTCACCAGAAAGAGCAGTTGATGCCAGGACTGGGGCGGGGAAGGGCACAGCAAGCCCTCACCCCAGATATGGGAAGAGCCTGTCCTCCTGCCTCCCAGAGACGGACGGGATGGCTCTGCCGCCGAAACACGTGAGGACAGCGCAGACTGCGTCCCGCCAACCACTGAAAGTTACCAGTTGGTCTGCGTAGAATTCTGCGGGGTCCACACGGGTCAGCCGTGCCAGGCACATGCCTTTGGAATCACGCATGGAGAGGCCTCAGCCTTTACTTCCTCCCCAGAAATGAGGTCAAAGAACATTTAATGCAAATCCCATTGTATGAGCTCAGTTTTCCCATTTCCAGGTAACTGCCCATGATCCAGAGCGGAAATACAGAAAGCGCATTCGTGGTGTGCGCCCTAGTCTGCGTATGGAGCAGAGCCAGGCCATTGTCTGGGACCAGTGAGGGAGATCAAACCAGTCACTGAGGGGCAGTGACTGGGGCCAGTGAGCATTTTCTGCTTCACCATGCACAATGGAATTCCACTGTTCTCATCCTTTGATTTAGAGCTTAATGTTGCCCTAAACCAAGACAGAACAAAACACAACAGTGAAAAGCCCGTCCTGGGCGGGCCACCTTCCTACCCACGCAGCTGCCGTGCCCAGGACAACAGCTACTGGAATGCATTTCTTTGTGGGGTCTGGTCCTGCCAAGGGTGTGGTTGGCGCGGGAAAGCAGTGCCAAGGAAGGGAAGGAGGAGGCCGGCCACCCTGCTGTGACCAGGCATGCATGCGGCCAAGGACAATCCAGGCTTGAGACACAGGATCACGAGTGGGATGTCACAAGAGACTAGAAAGACCATTTGCCAGACACCCTGTCTTTCCCAGTCTCCTCCCTGCCAACCCCACACAGTGGCCCCCAGCCCTGGTCTCAGATAAATGCCACCTAATTGTCACAGATAAAATACCATTTTTCACCTCCAAGCCTGACTATCCCCAAAACCCAGAGCTGTATGTCCAGCTTCTGACCTACCATCATCATCATCATCACCACCATCATTACCATCACCATCACCTTTACCACCATCACCATCATCATCACCACCATCATCACCTTCACCACCACCATTACCATCACCATCACCTTTACCACCATCACCATCATCATCACCACCATCATCACCTTCATCACCACCACCATTACCATCACCATCACCTTTACTACCATCACCATCATCATCACCACCACCATCATCATCATCATCACCTTTACCACCATCACCACCATAATCACCTTCATCACCACCACAACCATCACCACCATCATCACCATCATCATCACCATCATCATCACCATCACAATCTTCACCATCACCATCACCATCATCATCACCACCATCATCACCATCACCGCCACCACCATCACCATCATCATCACCATCACCTTTACCACCATCACCATCATTACCATCATCACCACCACTATTATCATCATAGTTTGTCTATAAAGCAAGGGAGCATCTCCCTACAAGTGGGACCCAAGAAGCAGAGACACCCCAGACAGTGTTTCTGTCACTGTGAGTGAGATCTGGACAGAAAGAAATTAACATCCTCAAGGCCATGTAGAGACACAATAAAGTGTATAAGGAAAATATTTATTAACACTCTTGGGGTTTTTCCATTTCCCTGATCTGAGGCAACCAGCTGTGAGTCACTCACCACTAGGGGTTGAGGTAAGCAGGCTGGACAACCCCAACCTCACTCAGCCAAGCATGCAGCCTACCCTCTGGAACCCCACCCAGTGCAACTGCCCCATACCAGCTCCTAAGCCTGAATATCCCACCACATGGACATACACATCTTGTTCATCCATCCATCTGTGGATGGACCCTGGGGCTGATTGCACCTGTTGGCTGTTGTGAATGGCGCTGCTGTGAATGTGGGTGTGCAAACGTCTCTCGGAGTCCCCGCTTTCAGTTCTTTGGGGGACACGCCCACAAATGGAATTGCAAGGTCATATGGTAATTCCATTTCTAGTTTTCTGAGCAACCGCCGTACTGTTTTCCATAGCAGCTGTGCGATTTTACAGTCTTACTAACGGTGCTTGCTGGTGTATTTTTCAGAAGCCCCTAGAGGTCAGAGAAGGGTGGGTATGCTCCTGAGAAATGCTGACATATGGCCTGAAAAACCAAGTCCGAGCAAAGACAGCCCCCCAAGCAGCTCTGGCTGCTGCAGGAGCCAGGCTCCATGGCACCTGCTATTATGGAGAGAACACCCCATAAGAGCAGGAGGCAAAGAATAAACCAGGGGAAGGGCTTCCAGGTGAAGGGGCTGACTCCTAGCACACTGGGAGCAGCCAGGAGAAGGGGGCTTGTCCATGAAGAGCTGAGCCCAGGATGCCTGGTTGGCAGGCATCAGCCTCTCTGCGCTCTCAACACTGTGGCTCCCAGCCCGGCAGCTGGCTTCCTACCTGAAACCATGCTCTGTGTGAATTGAGCCTGACTGCCCACCTGGGGCAGCCCCTCTCCTGGGAGTTACACCTTTACCCATCCAGAAGCTGCTGGGGCCTCCCATAGGGGATGGGGTAAAGTGGGCACTTTCTTTGGGGGTTCTTGGCCTGGGATTCAGGGAGGAGGGAGCATCCTCCTGTGGATGCAAAGGGGGACATAGTGCAGCCTGTGTTGGAGTTGAGATGGCAGGAACATGTTGGAGGCTGTGGTCACAGGAGATCAGGAGACCTGAGCTGGGAGATAAAGATGGGGGTGGGGGTGGGGCGCCAGCACACCTGGGGCAGAGCTCAAGTGACCAGGGTGAGGAGCCCGGTAGAGAGAGGAGGAAGGGGGGAGGAGGGAGAGAAGAGGAAGGGTGGAGGAGGGAGGAAGAGGAAAGAGGAAGGAGCAGGGAGGATGGAGAGAAGAGGAAAGGTGCAGGAGGGAGGGAGCGAGGGAGGAGGAGGGAAGAGGAGGAGGGAGGAGGAGGGAAAGAGAAGGGAGGAGGGAGAGAAGAGGAAGGAGGAGAGAAAAAAGGGAGGAGAGAGGATGGAGAGAAGAAGAAAGGTGGAGGAGGGAGGGAGGAGGAGGGAAAGAGGAGGGAGGAGGGAGGAAGAGCCAGTTTGAGGAGGGGGCTAGAAGGAGGAAGCCAGCCCCCCTTCCTTATGGGTGGTGTGTTGACTGAGGACGGTGGCTGGCCTGGCTCAGGACGGACGTGTGTGGGAGGGACTGAGGTGGTAATTGCTGGGTGCAAGGGGCCACCCAGGGAGTGGGCGCCAAGGTGGAGGACGGAGCCCATCCTCAGAAGCGCAGTGTCATGGGCCCGGGCTGGGCGCCCTCCTGAGCTCGGCTATTCACCGGGTTCCCTTCTCCTGGCTGCTTCCAGTGCGCCAGATTGGGGGCAGTGGGCTTCTGGGGTGCCTGGGCCCCCAGCGCATTTCTTAAGGCACAGGAATATGTGCTCCATGGGCCAAGGCAGGGGTGTCCAGGAAAAGTCATCACTTTCCCTGCTCCCCTCCGCCTGCAGCCCCCGGTGCTGGTAGCAGGTGCCACGTCGGAGGGACGTGGCTGCCACGCACCGTGCTCTCTCACGGACACTCGGGTGACAAAGACCTGGCTCCCGTGTGACGGCTGCAGGCAGCTCTCTGGGGCTCTCCCTACGCTCCTCTGTGCTGCATCCGCCCAGGCCTCAGGAAGCGAGCTCCACTGAGCTGCTCCCCCCACGGCCGTGGCCCCCGTGCCGGCTCCTTCAGGGACAGACGTGCGGTGTCTGCATCGACCAGCCTGGGACAATGGCGTGTGGCCGTCCTCGGGAGGATGGTGACGGCACTGCTGACGAGGAGTGGTCAGCATGGAAGATGTGGGCACAGTGTTGAGAGGCCCCCTCCGGAGCTGTGTGTCCCCGTGACATTGCCGGCCAAGGCCAGGAGAAAACAAGAAAAACAGGGAAGGCAGCCACTGGGCTCAGGTTGTGGGGCCGGGAGCAAACTTTTCTCCATTAAACATTTCCTGTTATGTTGTTGTAATGTTGCTTTTGCAATAAATAAAATTCCTGAGACAAAAGGAGGAGGCAGAGAGAGAGAGAGAAATGAAACAGTGAGAGAGACAGAGACAGAAAATCAGAAACAGAGGAGAGACAGAGAGGAGAGACAGCGAGACGGAGACGGAGAGAGACAGAGATGCAGAGACAGAGAGACAGAGACAGAGAGGGAGTCACAGAGGAAGGGGAGAAGAAAGCCTGGCAGGGAGCAAGGGCGGTGGGACCTGGAAGGGGACAAACAGGGCTGACCCTAAGGAGTCTGTGGGACATCCTGGCCGAGGGGTCTGGGGTCTCCAGGGAGCCGTGGAGGTGGGACACTGGGAGGGGACACAGACACGACCGTGCACAAGGTGGGGACAAGGTGCAGAGAGCAGTTTTGATCACGCTTCCTGACGTGCTGAGGTGCACAGGGGGCTGTCTGCACGGGTGCCCAGCTCGGCCTCTGGACCAACATCGGGGAGGTGGGCATTTCGCAAATACACAAAGGTCCACCAGGGGACCAGCGGGGACAGCAGCAGGCAGGGGTGACAGGAGACTGGGGGACATGAACAGGTGGGCCCGTGGGTCACTGCATAAGACGGGGACACCGGGAGGGAGCACGTCGGGGTCCAAGGAGGAGGCCCTGGGCCATGGCTGTGGTTGGGGTTCAGCCGGAAAGACCCACATGGATGCCTCCCGGGGGAACATGGGGAGGTCAATCGTGGGTCTTGGAAGGCAGAGCTTGGGGGACGCCTGGTGCAGACCCAGCTTTGGAGCCGAGGCCACAGGCTGAGGGGACGGAGGGAGTGGAGAAGGACATCAGACGTGTCAGGTCTTGGAGGGCAGGGGGTCCGTGTTCCCAAGAGGGGCAGGAGTCAGCTGGGGGTGGGGGGGGGGCATGGGGGGGGGGGGCTGCACAGGAGGATGTGGGGCCCGGGTTCAGAGGTGACTTCAGTGGGTCTGCTGGCCCAGCCTGGAGACTGTGGGAGGGTTTGTGGGAAGCATCTCTGGGGGAGGCAGCCGGTGTGCCCGCAGAGAGGGGTCCTGCGGGCCTGGCCTGGGGGGGCTGGGAGGAAGGAGGAGCCACCAGGGGAGGGGCGGGGACGGTGAGGGAGGCAAGGCGCCCCTGCGGGCCCTGCAGATCCTCAAGCCACCCACTTCCTGTGATGGGACAGGCCATCTGGGATCCAGATATCAAGGCAGCTCTTCAAATCCCCTCGGGGTCTCCGTGTTCCTGGGGTTTAGAGAACATCCAGGCCTCTCGGTGAGCCAGGGACTCGCGTTTGTACCCTGGGATGGGGAAAATGCTCAGCGGCTCTGCCGGGCGCTGGCCACCGGCCCCCGAGTCTCGAATCCCCGAGACTTTGGGAAGGATCGCCTCACCACTAAGTGGGCTCAGGTTTTGTGGCTCACCTTCCCCGAGGACCCACCTGAGCCCCCCCAGCCCGCTGGTCCGGCCTGTCCCGGGTCGGGGCAAGAAGACACGAGCTGTCCGGGTCCTGGTGGCCGCCAGGGCGCTGAGGAGGAATCTCCCTCCCCCCTCCCCCAGGGGTCCTTCCAGGGGCCTCCGCGAGCAGCTCTCTGCTCACAGCCAGGGTGCTGAGAGAGGGCCACCGGTCCATCTGCCCCCAAGCCAGGCTCTCCAGGGACACATACCCCCTCAGGCGAAGTCCCACAGTCAGCTCGTCCCATGAGGGCCGAGGGCTGAGGGTCTCTCTGGGCTGGAGGACGCCCCTCGGGGTCTTGTCTCTGCCTGCGGCACTTGCTCTCCCAGACTCACCCCAGCCAGCTCCAGACTCCACGGTCCTGTCTCCCTGCAAAGCTCGGCCCCTCCTCTGTGTGACCGCGGACCCTCTGCCCTTCCTCCACCAGGACCACCCGGTTCCCATGGACAGCTGCGCTCAGCCTGGCTCTCCCACCCGCACCTGCCCACTTTGCCCTCCCCAGCTACCCCAGAGCCATTCCAGAGCGGGGCAGCCGGCCTCCCTGACACAGCATCCCCCTCCGACCCACCCTGAGGCATGTGTGAGAACCACTGCAGGCAGCCGGCCGCCACCTGGGTGCCGCTCCATCGCTAAGTTAGAGGCCCTGGAGGTCGGCTTCTCCGTTGGGAGTTTGCCGGTGACCTCACGGCTTACTCCGGGGAAGGGGCCTCTTGGGCCCCTGCAGCTCCTCTCTGGGATGGAGCCGTGTCATCCAGCATGAAGATCGAAAAGGTCCTGGGTGGGGGGAGGAAGGTAGCCCAAGGGCTCAGCCAGACCTGTGTCCTGGTGACTCAGTGAACAGAACCACCTGGCCGGAAGCAGTTCCGGGACCATGACGAGGCCATTGCCAGCAGAGGGGACCCTGGGCTGGCAACAGGCTGTGGATGTCCAGGATGTCTCCCAGGGCTGGGGAAACTGAGGCAGCCCCTTGCAATCATGTCTCATGAACGTGCGTGCGTCCCCTCTTTTTCACCCCCAGTGCCTTGCTCGCAGCGTGGGGTGTCAGACGCTGGATGGCCAGATTGCTGGAAGGTTCTCCAGGGAGCATGCAACCTGGCAGCACCTGGGCGAGGCCTATGCCCACAGACAAAGACCTACAGAGCTCAGAGAGCCGGCTTCCAGGGGCGGAGAGAGAGACGAGGTCCTTGAGGATTTCCTGGAGGAGGTGGGATGGAGATGTCCATAGTCGGCAAAGAAGGAAGTTTTCAGGAAAAAAAACAGTACAGTGTGTAAGGCACGGGGGTGGGACAACCTGCAGGGTGCCTGTGGGGCAGGCAGGTCTCACTGGCTGGGAGAGAGCAACCAGATCAGGTGGGAGGGCAGGGAGCCGGGCGCCAGGCAGGAGGTATGAGCTCTGAGCTCCAGCCCCAGGCCAGTGGGAGACACAGGACAAGGACACTGGACAAGGGTGGGCTGAGCCAGAAGGGCATGGGGGTCTCCGGAAGGATGCGGACAGACCCCCCCAGCTCCATGGCAGACTCGGAGGCCCCTGCCGCCCTGCGTTGTGTGTCTTTCCCTTCCTAGGGTCTTTTGCTCCTTTTTGTTGATTGTCCTGAGGAGCAGCCTTGGCTTAGTGGGACAAGGATGCCGAGGGCAGGGCCTCGGTGGCAGGGAAACCTCCAGTCCGCTCGGTTTGCGGCGGTTCCCAACAAAACAAAACACGAAGGAACGCCCAAGCAGGCCTACAAATAATTGTTGATAATTTGAATGTTTGCTTTTAATGTGTGCAACACAAAACACCTTCAATGCAAACTAATCTTGCTAGTCAAGGCAGGGACAGGATTCAGGAGGGACGGGTATTCCGTGGGTCGGGGTAAGAGCAAGCTGGAAGGCCTGACCCTCTCGGGCCACGTCGGACGGCCCTGCGTGCACACCTGTGAAGCTCCCAGCAATTCCCATTCCGGAACGGGAGGGCCCTGCCAAATGGACCTTCTGACCCACCTCCACCCCAGCCCAGCGGGGCAGGCCCTGGGCAGGCCCGGCCAGTTCCGGGTGCCCTCCAGCTGGCAAACACAGCTGTCTCCTTATAGAAGCGAGTGCAGAAAGTGGATCCTGATGAAAGTCAAATGATCCTTCTAGGGAACTGCTGGGCAGCCGGGCCCTGGGTCTGGACGAGGGCTGGGCTCCGTGGGCACCGGGGGCCGGGCCCTGTGTCCCTGCAGCTCCTAAAGCTCCTGAGCTACAGAGCCGCTGGCCCAGAGGGGGCCCCCCCACTCTGTTGGGCCTGCCTTTCCTGGAACTTAGGGTGCCCCCCGTGTCCTCAGATGAGGTCCTCAGAGCTCAGGGCTGTGTGGTCCATCTTTCTCCACCCAGACCCTCGTCTCTATCACCAGTATCTCTGAGCAGTGACCGGTTTGTTGGTGGCCTCTAGAAAGAACATGGCGCCTCATCTGTCCACCTGTGGAGTGTCGGGGGTACTTCCAGTTTGGCCATTAACTTGTCCCAAGACCTGGAGAGAGTTTCTCTCTCTTTGCTTCTGATCTCAGGAGGAGACGTCTCTCCTGGACGTGAGACGTGCAGAAAGCCAGCAGACGTCCACGGAGAGACGGTGTGACAGCAGAAGCCTGCACATTTCAGTGCTTTGGGGTGCCTCCAGAGATGATATCAGAGGAGAATGATTGGCCGTAAACATGGACCTGGCCCGTTCAGAGTCTCCTGGAGGTGCCCTGACATGCAGCTGGGCGTCCCCCGCAGGACCGCAGGGGGGCCGGCAGAACTTGGGCTCTTTCTTTCTTTTCCTTTTAATTATTTCTGCCCCAGACAAAACCCCGCCAGGATAGACGTTATTGAGTTCAGAATGTTCCAGGGCACTTTATCAGGTTGCCCTTGTTCTCAAAGGCTGCTGGGCTCTGTGGGTGACCTCTTGCCAGCCTCCTCCCTACCTCTCCGAATCCCTCCACCGCAGGACGAAGGGTGGGGTGGCTACCCGGGTGACAGCCGCTCCCACAGCGCTAGGCGCCTGGAGTATGGGCCAGCAGCCCCCCCAAGGCACCACCCCGTCCCTATGGGCAAGCTGCACAGGGTGGGGTCTCGGGCACACAGGTGCTCCCAGGGGCCTCTGGAGGTGCCTAGACACTGGTTAGCTTTTGAGAACCAAGGCCTGCATTTTGCATTAATATGCCTGAAATGTTTGCTCCTCATTTACCTTTTAAATTGTGCCTGTGGACAAGAGCCTCGAGAGGATCCCCGGTGGAGAGCCCTCAGTCTGGTGGTACGGACGGGGAAGGGCCGTGAGCCCAGGCTCGCTGGGGGCCAGCGCCTCCCAGAGGTGGACGAAGGCCCCGTCGAGTGGGCCACGGATGGAGACAGGGCCCAGACAAAATGGCAAACAGCAGGGAATCACGGCGGGAGCCAGGCCTTTCCTCCCTCCTCCTCCCACCTGCCGGTAGGGTCCGGAGATGGTCTCCTGCCCCTTAGTGACTGACAGCAGCCCTTTGGCAAACAAAGAGGGAGCAGGTCCGAGGTCCAGAGCTCTCTGCAGGCAGTAGTCTTTGGCTAGAAGTGAACACCGCTTTCTGTTTTCCTTTATCCATGTTGATGTTAGCCTCTCTAGGATAAAGACACGGGTTTACCTTTTTAAAAAGAAATGTACTGTTTTAGTAAAATACATGAATTGTCCAAAGGAAAAACATTGTGTAAATAACAGTCTCCAGGAATAAAATCCAAAATGAAGTCTGGAAACAGTAAGTCCAATGCTGCTTCTGACACTTGAAATGCTCTCGTGCCATCACTATCAGAAGATCAGTCAACTCTGCTCACACACTTCCCATGACGGGGAGCTCACTACCTACCAAAGGCATCTCCAGTCAGGTCCACTGGGAAATGCTGCTCCCAGCGGGCTCCACCCCGAGGCCAGGTCTGCAGAGCAGCTCACCAGCCTCTCTTCAGAAGAGCATGCTGTCCCTCCAGCAGCCTCCTTTCCCAGGCAGACCAGTGAGGTCCTCCCGCTAGTTCCTCATCCTCGGAGAGAACTTCTCCTCCTGGAACACTGTTGGTAGTTTCTCCTCTTACGCGGTGGGGCCAGGATTGGAGGCTGATATTCCAGGAGTGGCCAGACCTCACCCCAGCTTCCAGGTGTGGATGTTTGCATGGAGGCAAGGACAAGACCAGGGACCCCCGGGGCCTGGCACGAGTGGGCAGAAGCCGGCCCTCTGAAGGCAGAGCATTTCGTAAATAACTGTGCAAATGTGGGTTCGTCCATGAGCCCCAGCACCGCCTCTCGCCAGCCCCCACAGGAAGAGGTCAGCCCCACGCCTCCTCGCTAGCTGTGTGGGCCTCAGGCTCTGTGTGTGCTCCCCCACCAGCCCCAGGTCATGCTTTGGTCATTTCTCCCTTACCCACCGGACGTCAGGACTTAAACACACATGGTTGACATTTGTAGACTTCTTTTCTTTCCTTTCCTTTCCTTTCTTTCTTTATTTTGAGAGAGAGAGCGCACGCACTTGCACGAGCAGGGTGGAGGGGCAGAGAGAGAGGGAAAGAGAATCCCAAGCAGGCTCCATGCTCAGTGAGGAGCCCAACGCAGGGCTTGATCTCATACCCTGAGATCATGACCTTGAGCCGAAATCAAGAACTGGTTGCTTAACCGAAGGAGCCCCCCAGGCACCCCCTTTTTTTAATGGTGCCCCATTCTTTTAAAATGAATTCATTTTGTGAAAACTAAAAAGGAAAAACTGTGGGGTGTCAGTGTGATCTGCTGTTACTGTACTAACTTGGCAACCCTTCGGTCTCATCCCCATCCCCTGCCTCATCCCTACGGCGTTCAGGGACCTCTGAGGAAGTGTTGTCATCAGCCCCGTTTTACAGATGATGTAACTAGGCTCAGAGAGATTAAGCAATGTGTTCGGGGTCACACAGGGGAGAACAGTGGTGGAATGCCAACAGGCCCTCCTTTTGGTGGCCATGTGGCAGAAAAGCCCCTCAGTCCTGACAGCGCCCACAGCAGAAAGAGGATCATTCTAGAGAGAAGGCTGGGTTCCCCAGGTGAGGGTGCTGGCCTCACCATGAGCCAGGGTGAGCCCCTAACCGGCATCCTCCCCCATTCCCCCGGGGCCCCAGGAGGCACCAAGGAGGCCCACACCCGCCGGCAGCCCAGGCCAAGGCCAGCCTACCAGCGCCCCGGCCCGGCTCCCACCGGCCACGGATCGGCTTTACCGAAGGGCTGGGCGGGAAACCTCACTTCCTCTCAGGGCCTCTGCCGCAGTCCCCGTCCCACACGTGAGCGGCCTTCTGAGTCAGAGACCAGTCGCTACAAGGCCTGGGGACTTCACCGCCCCGCTCTCGGTTTCTGGCCTGCAGCTCGGGGATCTCTTGGGGCTGGGGAGGGATCCGTCAGGGGCAGTCAGACTGGGCTGTGGGCCACGGCGACCCGGGGGCGGGAGAGGCGCCGCGGTCCCCGCTCCGCCCCGCCCCCACCGCGCGCTCCCGCGGCTGTCACCTAGGGGGCGGGCCCGGGGCGCGGGGGCGGGCGCAGCCAGCGCGGCGCAGCCATTGGCCGGGGTACCGACGGTCACTCGGGGCCGGGCGGGCCCGGAGGGGATGAATGGAGCTGGGGCCGGCGGCGAGCAGCCGCTAGAGCGCGGGGCGCAGCGCGACGGTCGGGTGTCGGGAAGGTGAGTGCTCGGGGGGCGCGGGCGCGGGCGCGGACTCGGGGCGCCATCGTGGGGCGCCGCCCGAGCGCGCCGGCCCCGGGCTGCTGACGTCAGGAGCGCGGCAGGTGCCCAAGGACGCCGGGCTGGGGCCGGCGGGCTCCGGGTGGCGCCGGCAGGGCGGTGCGCCCCACGGCCGGCTGCCTCTGGGAAATCCGAGGCAAACGCGCCCGTCGCTGCCAGCTGCCCGGGAGGAGGCGGGCGACGGGGAGGGCAGGGCAGGGACGGAGCGGCGGGGCTGGTGTCCAGGGCAGGTGGCTAGGCGCGCACGCAGGCGCAGGCCCCGCCGGTCAGGGCAGGGACAGACGCGCCTCCCGGGGTGCGGAGTGGCGGCGGGCCCTCCACTGTGGCGGATCCGGCTGCGGCGGAGTCGAGGAGGGAAATAGTCAAGCACAGAAGTTTCTCGCGGGCAGCGGGCTTTGTTCACGCCCCTGGGCTACAGACACCTGGCGGCAGGGTCGCCTGCGGAGACTTCCCCAATCGCGGGGCTTTGGGGCGGGCGCGTGGGGCTGGTCCCCAGCCGGGCCCACGCCGGCTGGCCCCTCCCCCAGCCCCACCGCAGGCAGCCGGTGTGGAGCAGGACTGGGGGACCCCAGCGCCCGGGTGAGGGCAGAGGGCCGGGGAGGATGGAAACGAGGATGCGGACCCGCTTTCAGCGCCCGGTGGGCACGCTTGGCCCCAGACCCGGAAACCCAAGCAGACGCCGGGCTTCCACCTTTGACACGGGAGCCGGCAGCGCGACCCGAGTGGAGAGAGGCCCGCTGGGGCCGTGCGGGGGTCAGCGCCACGAGGGCAGAGACAGGCAGCGCGGAGGGGGGACTTGGTGGCGCGGTCTGTTCCTTTCCGGAGGCGGAGACGCGGGGGAGCCTCAGTAGTTTTCCACCTGAAGGAACCAGCTTCCCAGTCGCTGTGTCTCCCTGTGATATTTGGGGCCTGGGTTCCCTCTGCCTAATCAGAAACTGGCCCTACTCAGTGAACCCAGAGCAGGTCCTGCTGTGAGATTCTTTCAGTGCCGGGTGGGGCCCCGTGGGGTTCAGAGAAGAGGAAGCCTCTGGTGTTAGCGGGTCAGCGTGGGGCCCCGAGACACCAATAGTAGGAGCAGAGGAGGACCTGCTCACGGAGCAGGGAGAACGGCCCGGCCCCAGCTAAGTGCTTTGAGCATTATCTCAGGCAAGCCTGGCAACGACGTGAGGTCGCTGCTGTGTCTCCCACGTCACAGGGGAGGAAAACAAGGCACTAGGTGGTTCGGTGTCTTACCTGTGGGCACACAGCTAGTACGTGGTGGAGCTTTGGGTGACTGCAGACATTTTGCAGCTCTGTTCCTGGTGGGGAGAAGACAACCCAGGTGAGCCAGGCCTGACACAGAGCAGTGTCACAACAGATGGGCCCACGGCTAAGGGGACTGGGGCAGTTGGCGGGGGGAGCCAATGCCCACGGGATGCGGGGAGGGGGCCTCTCACAGAGTGAGCCCGCTTTCCCAGGTTGCGCAGGGAGAGCACAGAAGGTCCTCTGGGTCAGACCCCCATGGCTGCCCCGCCTCGGTCCTGCTTCCTGCTGGGCAGGGCTGGTGGACACTCCCTGGACATTTTTTATGGCGCTGCTTCCCTCCTGGGTGGCCATGGCCTAGTGTGCCCTGGGTGTGGCCCCTCAAGCCAGTCCCTGAGCAGGTCCCAACCAAGTCCCTCCCACCTCCGTGGTGAGGGAGCTGGGTGCCTGGGGGCTGGGCTTGATGATGGCCCAGTGAATGGAGGTCTTGGGGCTGATGTTCTGTCCTTGTCAGAGCACCAATTCTGAGTAACTCCGCTCAGAGAGCCTGGCTTTCCCTGGTCTCCAGTGGACCCTTGCCTTGACAAGCCGCCACTGCAGCCTGACCTCTGGGTCTCGGTCTGGCTTCCAAACGATCTAGCAATCTCCGAGAGTGTTAATCCAGTTCCCAGGTCAGCATGGCTGAACAAGTATCAGTTCATAGCTTTGTGCACTCACGCTGACTGTGGCAGTTTTGGTCCCCAAGGCCTCCCCGTGGGTCATGGGCAGGTAGTGGAACCCGGCCTGGTGCTCATGGTCAGAAGGGAGTGGGGCAGCTAGCCCAGCAGGTGCCCAGAGGGCTTGCCCGGCCATACTTCTGCTTTCTCCGTTGTGGACAGAGACCACAGAAATATTCCCTCCTGAACCACATGGCCTCCTGTTTTCAGGCGTGGCAAAGAGCCCATTGTCTGCTTTTGGAAGGGGATATACAATAATCCTCAGAACCTCCCAGCTGCTTTTGTTCTGGGACATTGAGCTGCTTGTCTGGCTTCAGCATGAGGGTGGCGTGTGGGAGCCCACTTTAGGGCAGGACCCAGTCTCCACCATGGCAGGTAATCAACAGGCCCATCAGGACCCCACCCCTGTAAACGGGAAGGAGGCACCAGCTCCGTCTCTGGTGACCAGGGCTCTTGTGTGTGGGTGGACCCTGGGTCCTGTTAGCAGGGGAAGAAACTGGCCTGCTGGGCCCTGGGTCACCTCCCCTCCTTGGCTGGTCATGGGGACTCTTCCTGCTGCAGCCCTTAGCCTGCTGTCCTCAGACACCCCTCATTTCCCCTTGGTGGCCATGGTGCAGCCCCCTCCCACCAGGATGACACAGAATTAGCCTCTCAAACCACATTTCTGGGGGTGGGTGGACACTTTTCACAAACCACGTGCCTTTTGCAACAGCTGCTCACAGCGCAGCCAGGCAAGGCCCACTGAGGACCAAGCACAGGGTCGGGAGAATCACAGGCTCCTGGGCTGGGGAACATCTCACACGTCCTCTCCACCAAGGGGGCCACCTTTTTCTCCAGGAAGCCTTGGGGGTACCCAAGGTGTTGCTCCTTGGCCCAATGCCTTTTAGGGCTTGGGATCAGCTGGGCTGAGTGGCACCCCATTCCCACCCCAAGCTTATGTGCGGTCCGTGCATTTCGTCATGGTGGTCTGCCTCTCAGCAGATGCCCTGGGGCTGGTGCTTGGACCCACGGGCCTACGAGGCCACCTGGACCTGGCTGACCCCGCCTGTGCCCAGACAGGCCCATTATGGGACAGAGCCAATGCCCCAGCACCTCCAAACCCTGTGAGGGCCCTGCTGCAGGTCTTCATTTTTCATGAACCCACTAGGAGGAGAGGGGCTCACTCTCTCCTCCCCATGATGGCACACTTTTGTTGGAGGGGAGAAACGCAGAGAGGCCCACCACCTGCCCGAGGTGGGAACAGCGCCTGGCTGCAAGAGCCTCTCTCTGTCCCCTCCATGGATCAAATGTTACGGGTTGGGAAGACAAGTAAACTTGTACTCGCCTCTCTGTGTCCATCCTGCCCTCCCCACATGTCTGCCTGCTGGTGGAGCCCGGGTGGGGAGCAGAGAGTCCCCGCAGGGTACCCCCCAAGGGACGGGTCCTCCGGCTCTCTATCAGACAGTCCATTGTTGGCCTTCATGCAAAGTGGCCAGCTTCCTGCCCACTCACCTGTGCATGGGCACCAGGTATGCAAATTCGGTGGGGGGGGCAGGCACTGCTGTGGCCACCCCAGATCCTGCCACCCGGTGTCTGCTCTATAAATAGCTTTGAGCCCCATCTTCACAAGTGAAAGCCCCCTCCACTCCCTCAGTCAGAGGAAGAGACACCACCATGGACCTAGAAGGCAAGAGAAGAGGGCTGTCTGAAAGACCTCCATGGGTCACGGAGGGAAGGACCCAGGGTCACAGGGCAGGGGAGGACCCAGGGTCACGGGGGGCAAGGACCCAGGGTCACGGGGCGGGAGGAGGATCCAGGGTCACGGGGAGGGGTTGGGGAAGGACCCAGGGTCACAGGCGGGGGAGGGGGGAGGACCCAGGGTCACAGGTTGGGGGGGGAAGGACCCAGGGTCATGGGGGGGTGAAGGACCCAGGGTCACAGACGGGGGGAGGACCCAGGGTCACAGGGGGGTGGGGGGAAGGACCCAGGGTCACGGGGTGGGGGGAGGACCCAGGGTCACAGGCGGGTGGGGGGAAGGACCCAGGGTCACGGGGGGGGGAGGACCCAGGGTCACAGGCGAGGGGTTGGGGAAGGGCCCAGGGTCACAGGCGAGGCGGGGGGGGGGGGGGGCCCAGGGGCACAGGCGAGGTGGAGCGGGGGTGGGAAGGACCCAGGGTCATAGGCGGGGTAGAGGAAGCAACCAGGGTGTGAGGGGGCAAGGGCGGGAGAAGGGCAGAGGACAGGGTGGGGACCCATGGAGCGGGAGCTCAGGCAGGGCTGCCATGTGGTGTGTGGCACGTCATGGTGACATGGGCTTGGCTGTCAACCTCAGAGCAACCAGGTGCAGGAAGAGGGGGACCTACTGGCTGGAGCATAGAGAGGAAGCAGAAACGAAACCTATATGTGCCCCCATCTGCCACATCCCCAGCGAGCGGGATTCAGGATGGAGCCTGGGAGCACCCCGGCCCTAACGTGGAAGGGCACTAGTCACCCTTGGGCCCCCCTGGGGGCATTTGCTGGGCCAGAGCCAGACTGTCCCGGGAGCCAGGCAGAGGAGGACCAGACGTCGCGGTGCTGGGTGACCCCGTGCCCCTCCCCCCGCTAGGTCTGCAGACAGCCCTGCGCGAGCATCTAAGGGGTACAGAGGTAGGCAGCCCTGGACTGAGACTAGGGCCCAGCTCTCGAGGACGGGGCTATGGCGAGCCACCCACGGGGGCCGCTGGCTTCTCATGCCGCAGCTGTTGGGGGCCTCTGGGTGGGGTGGGGGAGGAGGAAATGGGCCCTGGATTTCTTGCAGCCTAGTGGCTCAGACTCCGAGAAGTGCGGCTGATGGCCAGGCCAGTAGACCTGTGGTCTCCTCCTGAGTGAGCCCGCACGTGTGCACACACACACACACACACCACACACACACACGTGCACACGCACGCCCTTGCCCCTCCCACCACAACCCCAGGTGCAGAGCGTCTGGCTGGAGACTCCAGGGTACATATTAACCTCCCCGCTAATCCCGAAGGGCTCCTTTCCCCGCGGGAACAGACGGAGGGCTCCTGGCCGTGGGGGGGAGACTCCCAAGGACCGGGGACAGGCCTGGAGGGTGGGATAAGGTCCCCGCAACAGCGGGCTCCCTGGGCAGGAGGATGTGTGGTCTGCGTCTCTCGGGCCTGGGAAGCCATCCAAGGCCTCCGCAGAGGAGCTCACAGCCTCATTGTTCCCCCACGAGGGTGAAGGCCACAAAGCAGCAGGGAGGGGCTGCCCAGCGTGTGAGCGGGCACCCCAGACAGAGCCCCCAGGCCACTCTAATCACGGGGGAGGGGGCTCGTTCCTGCGGCTGGTCCTCCCACGCCCCTGGCTCCGTGGGGGGAGGCCCCGGCCCCGAGACGTGTGCATGGCTGAGGGCTCAGCCACGACCAGGCCCACGGAATGCTTACGAACGGTGATGGTGGCAGGCGCCCTGCCAGGTGCCCCGGCCCCGAAGCCCTCCTGGGGCCCCTGCAGGCCAGCTCCAAGCTGCACGCCTCTCACCTCTGCAGTTCTCATTTGGAGCTGGGGCCGTTTGCAGCTGATGCTAATGTGACCTCCCCAGGCACAGGGGGCTGGGCGCTCCTCCCGGATAGGACCGTGTCCTGGAGGTCCCCGAACCCCAGTGCCCGTCACGGGCCTTGCAGACAGCAGGTGTTGTGTGAAATTACCTGCTGCATGACTCAGGGTTCTCCGGAGAAACAGTCAAGAGGAAATATATATATTAATAGCTTTATACATATTTTATATCTTTATGTGTATCTTTATATATATTACTTATATATTATATATAAATATGCATATTTATACATTATATATTATATATAAGATAAAGATTTATTATTAGAAACTCAGCCCATGCAGTTATGGAGCTTGGCTAGTTCCCCAGTCTGCAGTCGTCGAACTGGAAACCTGGGAGAGGAGAGGTAAGGGTGTGGTTCTACTGGCAGGGCGGGCTCAAGAACTGGGAAGAATGACGTCCTAGTTCAAAGGTAGCCAGGCAGGAGAAATTCAGCGAAGGGTTAGCCCTTTTGCTCTATTCAGGCATTCAACTGATCGGATGAGGCCCACCTGCATTGAGTCCACGAATCCAAATACTAATCTTTTCTAGAAACACCCTTGCAGACACACATGGAATGCTTGGCCGATGGGGCACCTCCTGGCCCACCAGACTGACGGGGGGAATCCGCCATCATGCTGCATCAGACCGTAGCTCTGGGTGGAGGACGGGGAGGGGCCGCCAGGAGTGAGAGGCCCTGGGGGTCTCTTGGGTGAGGATACCTGTGGATGGTACCTGGAGCCCCCAAGGGGTGGGGGCGGCCTCTCGGCCTGTCCCTCCTGCCAAGCGCTCTCTCTGCTCCTCGGCTCCCCACTGGCCCGCCTCCCGCCTCCCCGGAGCTCCTGTCCTCTGCTGTCCGGCTGTGTTGCCAGCCCCCCGCTCCAGCACCGCTCAGCACCTCAGCATCAGCTGAACGTGATGTCGGCCCCCGCGGCAAGTGCCCGTGCCCCCGCTCTGCAGTCCGGCCTCCTCAGCAGGTAGAAAGCAGACACATTTTGTTCAGCCCAGTTCCTGGTGGACATGCTCACAGGGCTCCAGGAGGAAGGACCGTGGTGCCCGGTCCTCCTCGGGGGGGCTAGTTCCCCTCCATGTGGTGCGCCACTGGGTCCTCCAGCCCCTGCCACCTTCTCCCCGGCTTGCCCGTGGGGGCCTAAGATACAAACTAAATGCAGTGGCCACAGAGCCACGGGCCTGGCCTTAATGTGGGTCAGCCGATGCTGCCTGGGCGGCCGGCAGGAAGGGCAGCCGGGACGTCACCTCCTCCTGGCTGACCACACTGACCACACTGGGTGTCAGCTCTGCCCATCTTGGGAGCAGATCCTGGAAAGAAACTGTCCGTCAGCGACCTGGGTCACACCCCCATATCCCAGCAGCATTGCCCACAAGGGAGCTGATGAGCAGGAGACTGAGACAGGGCAGCTCTGTGCCCATCCAACCTGCTCTGCTGGGCTCGGCCAGGCTGGCCACGATGCTCCCCTGCGTTGTTGCTGGTTCCCCCGCAGGCGGGTCCCACCGCAGGCCTCTACGGTGAGGTGGCGATCCTCGGGCACACACAGCGTCCTTTCACTTCAGACCCAGCTCAGCACGACCATCTGCGCATCCACGTCCAGAGCCGTCTCTGGCACCCCACGCACATACTGGTGCCCAGATCTGCCCAGATCCTGGTGCAAACTCAGAAATGTCCTCTGGAAGTCCCACGATACTCAGGACCATCCTGGTGGCTGGGAGACTCCAGGTGTCGCAGGTCCCTAGACTCACTCACGCCCCAGCCGCCGGCCTGCGGACGGAGGGGACGATTCCAGGCACAGCACCCTGCTTCCCTACACGTAGCCCGGGAGGGCCAGCCCCCCCAGTCTGATCAAGAGCCTTGGTGAGGGTGAGAGCCTTCCAGACAGTGCCGGAAAACTGGGGCAGAACTCCAGGCGTAAGAAAAGTTTGGAGGGGTCTGTCGCAGCGTGCTGACCTGCCTGGGGGCGGGAGCAGTCAGGCTCCTGACGGGAGCCGCTGGAGGAGGCCTCCCTGGAGGAGGCTCGCGGCCCCACGGCTCTGAGTGCTGCCATTCGATTCTTATGTGCGGGCAGCGGCCACCAGTGGGTCATCTGGCTAATAATACCCCAGGTTGGATTTTCAGTTTGCTAATTTAAATAATGTGATGCGTATGACTTGGCTTGAGCTTTATATATTCATGTCCAAGATCCATAGCTGTCGGCTCAGGGAAAACTTCGCCACGGACCTGGAGCTGCACGTTGGTGTTCTCCTGTGGCTTTCGGTTTCCAAAGGGAGAGCTCTTCCCTCGTGGCCGTCCCTGATCACAAATGCTGGCTATCCGGCCACCTCCCGAGCGCTGCCCTGGGCCCCACCCTCCGTCACCTGTCCCTGCATCTCTCCTGCAGAGGTGGGGCCAAGGGTCACAGCCCAGCGTGCGAGGCAAGCCCAGAGCAGAGGGAGCAGGTGTCTGATGGCGGCTGGTGTCGAGATCACTTACAGGGGATACTGACCCAGGAAGCATTCCCGAGGACTTACGGGGGTACTGACCCA
>NW_022589753.1:1245809-1265556 GCF_004348235.1 Phoca vitulina | reverse complement strand
ACTCCCGAGGACTTACGGGGGTACTGACCCAGGAAGCACTCCCGAGGGCCCGGTACTGACCTTTCATGCCCTGCAGGCTGCTGGGGGCCTCCCTGAGCTCCCCGTGGCCCCCGGCCCGGTTGAGGTTCCTGTGCTTTAGGGCCTGCCCCAGCCAATGGTCCTGCATCGTGTGTGTGGTTTATGTGTGAGAAGGTGTTTATGTGTGCAAAGATGCAGATAGCTACGTGTGCGCATGTTGATCTGCACGCACGTGTGTGTGCATGTGTGCACACGTCTAGAGGAAAACACACCGTGACGCCAGTCAGCATGGGGTAGCCTCTGGACCTTGGAATTTGGGGTAGTGTCGAGGCTTTGTGGTGTTTCTCGGTGTGCTGTTTCGGCAGCCCGTCTGAGCTGTGGGGCTGGGAGGTGCCAGGGCTCGCGCTGGTGGCTGTGTTCTGCGAGGCTCCGCTGGGCGCGGGCGTCGCGTGTGCGGGAGGTGGCCTCCGTGACTGCCGGCTCCAGCGCTGGGCCGCGTGCGTGAGGAGCTGCCTGTCCGCTAGGGCTTCTTGCAGGAGCTGGCCCTCCCAGCTCTGCTCGTATGCGAGCCGGGCCTTGCGGCTCTAGAAATAACGCGCTGCAGTACTCAGGGCCACACGGGGCTGACTGCGGTGGAATTTTGCCAGACATGCACGGCCTTGGCGCTTGGCCGCAGAGAGCCTGGGGGCACCCGTGCCCACGGTGAGCAGCCAGCTCCGGACACGAATGCCACGTGACCAGTCACGGTTCTTTCACTACGGTGTTGGTGAGGACAGCCGTGACGCACACGCGGGCTCCGAGGTGTCTATTAAGCTCGGTGGCCACCTCCCCTCAGGCCTGTGGCCCCCTGAAAACCAGGCCACACGTGACAGCTCGTGGCATCCCCAGGGGCTGGTGACTTTCCCACGGCTACCTTAACAAAGCTCCGTAAACCGGGGGCTTAAAGTGACAGAACTTTATTCTCTCCCAGCTCTGCAGGCCAGAGTCTGAAATCAGGTGTCCGCGGGGCTGTGCTCCCTCTGGAGGCTCCAGCGAGGGCCCTTCCCGCCTCTTCCAGCTCCTTGCCCCCCAACCCCCGCGCTTCCTTGTGGCTTCACGTAACTTCCCTGTGTCTTGTCTTCTAAGGACACTTGTCGCTGGATTAGGACCCACCTCAATCCAGATGACCTCATCTCAAACCATTAATCACATCGGCAAAGACACTTCTTCCGAATACGGTCACACTCAGTGTCTGGGTGTACCCGTCTTTTTGGGGAGACCCCCATTCAACCCCCTCCAGGCCCCCCGTGCCGGGCCCAACAAAGCCGCGCTCCATACTCGGCAGCTGGAAGGAGTCTGCCGACAGAATCGGATGGCAGGAGCCTCTCCCAGCGTCCACCCGACACCATGGGCTCCGTGCGTGGTGGGGGACAGGGAGTCCCCGTGGCCTGGTGAACCTGGATCTGAGGACACTTCGGGGTCCCGAGTCACCACTAACGGGGCCCCAGCCCTGGGTGAGGCCAGCAGGCAGCTCCCCAAGCCTCAGAGCACGAGCCGGGGGTGTTTCTGTGCCCCCCACGGCCTGAGGCTCCCGGCTCCCAGAAACAGCCAGGCTTCAGACCCGCCGGGAACCTCTGAATATGAAGTGGCCCAACCCAAAGGGTGAAGGGTGTGTCAGTGTCCTGGGGCTGCTACATGAAGGACCACAGACCCATGGCTGAAACACCAGGCCTTGATTGTCTTAGTTCTGGGAGCGATGCCTGAGAGGGAGGTGTGGCCGCGACCTGCTCCAGGCCTCTTTCCTTGCAGGTGGACCGTGTTCTCACGTGCTGTCCACCCGTGTCCAGGTCTCCCCTTTCTCTACGACCCCAGTCACAGGCAACTGGGGCCCACGCTGACGACCTTAGTCACCTCTCTAAGGGCACCGTGTCCCAACACCCTCACAGCTGAGGTGGCTGGGGGTTGGGGGTGTGCAGGGGGCCCCGGGAGCCTCGGGAGGCAGGATTACCTGAGCCAAGCCCAGCTCCTTTGGGTCGGGGGAAGCGAGGGCCCGGGTGGCGCTCCGGGCACAGGGCCGGGCTGGGAGCTGCAGACAGAGGGAGTGTCGGTGCTGTTTCTTCCTCACTTGTCCACGTGGCTGCACACGTGTCTTGTCGTGACGTCTTGAAAACCTGCCGTGAGCAGCGAGCCCGGTGACCCTCCTGCGGGGCGAGACCCTGCTTCTACCCCCTCCCTCGTTGCCCTCCAGACGCTGGACTAAAATGAATGCTGGAAGGGTGTGAGGCTGGACAGTGTGGGGACCGTGTCCACACGGGGCAGAGAGCACGGCTCACGCGGCCGAGCAGAGGCCGCGGGGGACAGGGTGGGTCAGGGTGGTCCAGGGGCCCACACGGGCATCGACTGTGGCCTTGTTCAGGTGTGTGGGTCCAGGATGCAGGAGGGGGCTGGTCGGGGAAGGTCAGCGCCGTCAGACTGGGGAGCAGGCAGCAGAGCCATCGGTGCCCAAGGGAGCGGGCCGGGGGGCGGGGGTGTTCCCGCCGAGATGTCCGTGTGTTCAAGGGTCCGTGTAAGCTTTGTAACCAGAAGCTCTTCTCACAGAACAAACCAAACACCGGAATACCGTCCGGCGGCCCCCACAGCTGCCCCCAGCGCCCCCTGGACGGAGATGCCTCAGCACTCGATGGGGGACAAGCCCTTGGTCTCCGTGCCGCAGCTGGTCTTCCCGAGCCCGCCCTCGGCCACGGACAGCGAGTGCGGCCACAGCCCCCCCAGCAGGCGGCCGTCCCTCGGCTCGCCCCCGGGCCACGGCGCCCCCTGTCCCGCCGCGCACAGCCCCTCGGACTCCTGCAGCCAGCCGCTGTGCCCGCCGCTGGCTGAGAAGCACGGCTGCCGGGCGCCCCCCGACATGCACTACGTGGCCGCTGGGCCACAGAGCGTGGCGTGCGGCTGGTGGGCCTTCGCGCCCAAGTGCCTGCAGGCCTTCAACACGCCCAGGGGCTTCCTGCTCTTCCTGTGTGCGGCGGCCTTCCTGCAGGGCATGACGGTGAACGGCCTCGTCAGCACGGTCATCACGTCCATCGAGCGCCGCTACGACCTGCCCAGCTACCAGAGCGGCCTCATCGCCAGCTCCTACGACGTGGCCGCCTGCCTGTGCCTCACCTTCGTCAGCTACTTCGGGGGCAACGGGCACAAGCCCCGCTGGCTGGGCTGGGGCGTGCTGGTCATGGGCGCCGGCTCGCTGCTGTTCGCGCTGCCCCACTTCACCGCGGGCGCCTACGAGGCGGAGGCCGCCGAGGGCGTCGGGACGTGCCGGGCCAACCGCAGCGTGGCGTGCAGGGACAGCGCCTCGGGCCTGGCCGGCTACCGGCTGGTCTTCATGCTGGGCCAGTTCCTGCACGGCGTCGGCGCCACGCCGCTCTACACGCTGGGCGTCACCTACCTGGACGAGAACGTCAAGTCCAGCTACTCTCCTGTCTACATCGGTAAGTGGGGCTGCCGAGGCCACAGGGCGGGCGCGTCCACACCGCTGACGTGCCTTTCCTCGTTGGCCGCACCGGTGGTCCCGGGTGAGGTCGCGGGGGAGCGCGGGCCTTCCTCGGGTGCTGGGGTCAGCCAGCCGCCCACGGCCCGCAGGGGCCGCGCTCGAGCCTCACGCTCCCGCTGAGATCCCCACGTTTCCTTAGAGTGAGATCTCTGGGTTTCAACCTCGGGCCGCCCACTTCCCCGAGTCCCTCCTGCCAGGCCAGGCGTTCCCGGGGCCTGGCCACACCCTGCCTGCTGACTCCGGCCTCCTCGTTTGCACCTGGGGCTCTGCCGCCCTGAGTCGCCGAGCGCTGCCGACCCAGGGACGCTGGGGTCCCGTCACTCCAGTGAGGCGCTGGTGGGCCTGTGGTGCCGAGCAGAGCACCCTCATCCCGCAAAACAAGGCCCTCGGGATCTTTGTCCTCTCGAGGGAGAAAGAGTCAGATGCCGCGTGCGTTTGGCTTTGACAGAAAAACTGTAGAAGCCGTTTTAAAAGTTAGCAGCAGGGGCACCTGGGTGGCTCGGTGGTTGGGCGTCCGGCTCTTGATCTCGGCTCAGGTCTTGATCTCAGGTTGTGAGTTCAAGCCCCGCGTTGGGCTCCCCGCTGGGGGTGGAGCCTGCTTAAAAAAATAAAATAAAATAAATAAGTAAAAATAAAAAGTTGACAGCAGCTAGATCTCGGACACAGTGGAGGCTGCACGCATGCAAACCCTGGTCTGAAGGGTCAGTGCCGTGGGGGCAGAGGGCGCAGAGGTGCGGACTGGGGGGCTCCTGTCAGGTGGCCCCTCCACAGCTCTGCCTCTCTCCGCAGCGACCTTCTACACGGCAGCCATCCTCGGCCCCGCCGCTGGCTACCTGATCGGAGGCGCCCTGCTGAACATTTACACAGAAATCGGCCGCCAGTGAGTGTCCTGGGCTCCCCCTGCCCCTGGGGGACAGCACCCCACAGTGAGGCCGGGGGGATCTCCCCGGCCTCAAGCGGGAGGAAGCCCGGGGCTGGGCCTGCTCCGGCGGGCCCGGGGTCGGTGGGGGGGGGATCCTTAAGCGCAGGCCTGGGGGCGGGGACAGCGTGGCGGGTCGGCAGCTTCCCGGACCAGGCGGCAGCAGGTCACCATTTCTCTGATGCCCTTTGCGGAACAGACGGCGGATTTTCGTGCTGCCATTGCGATTCATCTGTGTGGGGTTTTCCAGCCGGGTGTCCTTAATTCAACCCAGTTCTGACAGACTTCCCGGAGTCGGTGCAGACCCCGCAGGCTAAGGCTCAGCCCAGGAGACCACCCCCCATGTCAGATGCCAGCCTCAGATGCTGGGTCCCCCCAGCTTCCGTCCAGCCCGGCTACAAATCGGTGGTTCCACGACCTCGTCCTTGGGCGTGATAAGCCGCTAGAACGGCTCACAGAACTCGGGAAGGCACCTCACTCACTAGATTACCAGTTTATTAAGCAGATTATGAGCCCCGAGCCACCAGCTGGAAGAGACGCGGAGGGCAGGTGTGGGAGGGGGTGCGGGCTTCCATGCTGTGCAGCGAGTCACCCCCACCCCCGCCTGGAGGCTCTCCAAACCCCCGGCTAAGGTTTTCATGGACCAGCGTGCAGATGGATGCCCGGCGTGGGTGCCCTGAATGCACGTGGACAGGACGCTGACCCCCCACGCCTCTCCCCCACAGGACGGAGCTGACCACCGAGAGCCCGCTATGGGTCGGCGCCTGGTGGGTGGGCTTCCTGGGCACGGGGGCTGCCGCCTTCCTCATCGCCATCCCCATCCTCGGGTACCCCCGGCAGCTGCCAGGTGGGTGCGTCACTCTCTCCTCACTTGGGCTGGGCGGGGCCCCCGTCCTGCAGGGCTGGCCTGGCCCCTGTGCTGCTGACCACGGGCACCGTCCACCCCTGTGGCTTCTCCCCGTCTGAGGCACGCAGGACGGGCTTGTGGCAGCGGGAGCACGTGCCCCTTCTGCCTCCTTCCGTTTCTCCTGGTCCCACGGTGTGTCCTGCCGCGGGCTCTCCACCCCCCTCCTCTCTGTCATCCGGCCAGTGGTCACCATGCTGCGGCCCCATACCCCACCTGTCCCCGTGCCCTCCATCCAGGGCACCTCCCCAGACCTGGGAACAGGGAGGGGCCTCAAGCAGAGCCCTCGGTCCCTGGCTCCCGCTGACATCTGCGGCCTTCCAGGCTCCCAGCGCTACGTGGTCATGAGAGTGTCTGAAACACACCAGCTGAAGGACAGTGGTCACAAGGCGGCCAGCAACCCTGACTTCGGGAAAACCATCAGAGATCTGCCTCTGTAAGGACCTTATGGGGGGTGGTGTGCGCCTCTCGCCTGTGTCCCTGTGTCCTGAAGATCCTTGGGGGGGTCCCACGCATCCTGGATCTTGACCCCAGGCTAGGAGAGTCCATGTGACCCCTCCAGGGCCACATGGCCAGCGCACAGCTCCTAAACCTCCCTCATGACCCAGTGCACTCCAGGTCTCGCCCCAAAACTGAGAGACTAAGGAGCGGTGGCTAGAGTCCTCTGGGGCTGGAGCTGCGGAGGGCTGGTCCCAATGGGGGGCCAGGGCTCCAGCTCCTCACTCTGCTGTGTCCTCTGACCATTTCACTAAGGTGACACCTGCATGGGCTCCGGGCTCGAGCCCCCTCTGTGCCTTGAGGTGGCTGAGGACCCTGGGAGCAGGGACCCTGGGAGGAGCAGGACTGTCTCCGGCTCTCTGCCCTCACAGCCCTGCACCAGCCCCTCCTTCTGTGCTCCCCTCTTTCTCTTTGTGTGTGACCTGGCCTGGCTTTGTGGTCTTCACACACTATCGGGATGAAAAGATCCCTGGTCTGCTCTGGTCTCAGAGAAACTGGGCACCAGGGCGGCTCCTGGCTGCCCAGCACCCCTCTTCACAGGACCAGGCACTCCACAGGGGGCCTTTCCCATGGATGGTCACCAACCCGGCTCCTTGGCCTCACTGAGCACCCACCTGCCCCTCCAGGACCCTGGGGCCTGAGCCCAGGAATGGCTGTGTTTCACTGGCCTTCTGGGGCCGGGGGCTGTTAGTGGTGGGAATGAGTCCCCGTTGTCTTTCTTCGCCATGGGAGGTGAAGGGGGATCAGGGTCAAAGGTGGCCTGCAGGGAAGGCCCCGTGCCGTCCACTGTCCGCTGCTTTGCTTCCCTCATGCAGAGGAAATGGCTGTCATGCTAAGGGTGGAGGGGTGGATGGCCCTGGACCCATTTAGGGCTTTGTTCTCCTGCTTCCCACTTCCTGTGATACCACCAAGAGCTGCCCGCTCTTGAGGGTGCCCCCAGAACAGGCTGAGCTGGCCCAGGGCCGCGCTGGCCAGGGGTCCAGGCGCTTCTGTGTGGGGCCAGCTCAGCCCGTCCCCAGCACCCACGGTGGAGCTGCCCTGAGCCGGAGCAGAACCTCCCTCCCCTGCACACAGCGCTAGGGCCCCAGCACGTCAGGGGACAGCGGCCGTGGGGAGGTTTGTGCCCAGGCTTAGTTCCCCAAATCAGTTGCTGGTAAGAAATCCTGGAGCACATGACCTCGTTACCATCACAACTAGTTCTCTGAGCAGATTCAACACAAGGATCTTAGCAGAGCATCCTACAGCCTGGGATTAAGAAACACGGAAGTCTGCACGCCACAGGCGAGGGTGGCCCCCTCTCCGAGCCTAGCCGAGTGCCCCAAAGCCTGGGCGGGTCACAGCAGGGCCCAGGGAGGCGACCAGCCAGGCCCAGGGCATCCCCACACCTGAGAACCCGACAGAGGAGGTCCGGGGGAGGGGCAGGTGCAGAGCGCAGCCAAGCCCCTGCCCGCCGGCGCCCACACTGGGGGCGGCTCCTTCACTTCCTGGACGTGGGACTCAAGTACTGAACCAAAGAGAATTGTTTTCAGTCTTCAAGCCTGAAAGTCAATTTTGCTGAGAACCAGGGTGGGGAATGGCACCTGGGGTAAGTCTGATCGCCCCCCGGCTGAGATGCCCGAGCCGAGGGGAGGGTCTGTCCGCAGCTCCCTCCCGGCCGCCAGCTTGAGGTCCCGGTGCAGAGGCTAATTATGGCTGCATTGCACGTTCCGACGTTTCAAAATCCAGTTTGTTGCCGGCCGGTGTCCTGAGAAGGAAGAGCATTTGAGTGTGAAGGTGTTCGCAGCCGAGATCCGCCAGCTGACGTGGGGATGACCAGCGGCGCCCGTGGAAGCTGGGGGTGGGGCTCCCGAGGACGGCAGGGGCACCTGTTCAGTTACAGAACAGCTCTGAGCTGCAGACCCGAGAATTTCAGCCCAGGAGGGCTACTCCGAGCCGCCCCCAGCGGCCGGCGGACGGTGGTCCTTTATGGCCAGGATCTGCTTTTTCATCGTGCAGGAGAGAGAGGGTCCGTCCTGCCAGGACCTGGGGCTCCAGGGAAAACTCTGCCCCCAGCCCACCTCACTCACCAGCCCCGGGGCCGGGGACAAGCTAGTCCAGGCACCTGCTGCCCGCGGCGGGACGGCTGGGGACGGCGCAGGGAATCGGGATGTGCAGGCCACAGAGCCTCGCGTGTGGGGCGACGGGCTGCCCCACGAAGGCTGAGCGTCTTTACTGCCGGACCCCCCGTGGCTGCGATTTTTGTATGTTTTCCACTCAGCTCCGCTCGCTCCCTTCGGCACCCCGTAAGGACAGTTTGTTCTGTGCCCCTCGTGACGTTTAACGGCCAGGTAGAGTCGCGTGTGTAACCAGCACTCAGGCGCTAGCCCTGCTCGGCCCGACCCCTAACAAGATGCAGAACCCCAGTTCAGCCAGAGCGAGTGGCCCTCAAAGAAACTGCGCTCGTCCCGAGGGCAGGCGGTGTGGGGCAGGGTCGGTGCCCAGCCCGTCCCTCAGGGGGACGCGGGGGAACAGCTGCCAGAGCCCACACCCAACACTCACAGGGTTGGCCGCAGCGAGACCGGAGGCCAAGTGTCCCCAGGGCCGTGCAGGGGTCCCACTCCCAGTCCTCAGAGGGGAAGCAAGGCCAGTTTCACTGGGGAATCAGCAGGCCAGGTGCGGGCGGCCAAAGCCAAGATCCTTCCTTAGGACCCGGAAACACCACCCCCAGCAAGTACGCACCAAGAGAAACTGGGGGGCCAGCCACCCCCAGCCTGAGCCTCCTTGGAGGGGCTCCTCCGTCCCCCCTTCTCCAGGGCTGGTGGTTGAGAAGGGACCCCACCCCCTGGTGCCCATTCCCCTTCCGCGGGGGCCTGGCCAGTCCTGGACTTGGGGACGGCACCTCCCCCAGCCCCCGGCTCCTGGTTCAGGCCATCTGCCGGTCATCACAGCTGCCCCCCAGGTGACTGAACGGTGCCGTAGGGTCTCCCCGCGCTGGAGAGGGGGAAGGCTCTTCCCTGGTTTACGAGCTGTCTTTCCTGGGGCCCATTCCCCACCAGCTGAAGCCCAGCCTTACACCGTCTCTTGATTTCTCTGGGACGGGTATGGAGCGACGACAGCTCACCAGCCCACTCCACTCCCCTCCTGGACGTGGGGCTCTTTGTACTCAGGCGGGAGGGACCATGGCCCTGGGAACAGCGCTTCCGCACACCCTGCTCTGGTCCACTCTGACCCTCTGTCTCTTCTCTCTTCCCCATCCAGCTCCATCTGGCTCCTCCTGAAAAACCCCACATTCATCCTGCTCTGTCTGGCTGGGGCCACCGAGGCCACGCTCATTGCCGGCATGTCCACCTTTGGCCCCAAGTTCCTGGAGTCCCAGTTCAGCCTGAGTGCCTCAGAAGCCGCCACCTTGTTTGGTGAGAAAACTCGCGGAATCTTGGGGGTCCTCTGACTTTTTGTGAGTTCTCAGATGAGGGAAGGGTCTTTGGAGTATGTTTTAGAAGTCCAGCTGTACACGGGAGGGCTCGCTGGGCGTGTGGTCCTGCAGGGAAGGCCCCGGGAGCAGGTGTGGGGCTGTTTGTCAATGTCACCATGTGGATCCGATGGTCCTCCCCGAGAGGTGGGGAGCGCTGACCACAGCGTGCTGGCCAGTTCTTGGTGGACCCGTCCTGGTGGGGATCTGCTCTAGCTGGGAGGGTCAGGGGTGGGCCCAGCTCATCTGTGCTGCTCCCCACCCAGAGCCTGGGCCTTCGTCGTCCCTGGCTTGCTGCAGAAAAGGTTTGGGTGGCAGCGCCGCCCTGAGCACCTGGATGATCGGGCTTAGCCATGCCCATGAGCCAGGTGGCTGGTGTCCCAGGATTGCCTGGGACCATGAGGTTGGAGTCCCTGGGCCTGCCTGACCAGAGCCATTCTGTGGCCAGAGGCAGCTCGGACTCCTGAGGAGAATCAGGGGGCCCTCCTTAGACCCTCCTGCCGCTGTCCCACCAGGCAGGGGGGTGTGGGAGTGGTCACCAGACATGGGGTCAATGCCAGGCACAGGGTCCATGCCAGACGTGGGGCAGATCCTGGCCAGAGGGGTCAACGCCATGTGTGAAAGGTGGGGTGCATGTGGGTAGCACGTGGGCCAGCACAGGCTGTGCCCCAGCCCTCGGGGTTCTGTTCCCGGCACGGGGCATGGGCGTTCGATTAGGGACCCCATCCCCCCTTATCTAATGCCCCAGGCACCCCTCCTTGCGTGGCCTCTCTGCTGACCTCACATGCCCAGACCTCTATCTGCAACTGCCTCCCCTTCCCCAAAGCGGCCGCCCCCGTGCCAACACCCCACAAAACATCCTCTGGGGCCCCCATGCTTCACCCCGGAGGTGTAAGGGGCCCATGCCAGAGCTGGCCTTGGTCATTGCTGGAGAGACAGGCCCACCGATCCCCCACCCCCGTCTGCACTTTGTCCTGGGACAGCCTGGGAGCCATTCATCCCACCTGGCCACGGTGTCTCCAAATGTGGCTCACGGCTGGATGCAGCAGAAGCTGTGGTGGGCAGGGGACACATTGTCCTGGGGCCTCCCCATCAGGCGGGCAGGGGCCATTGAGCTCTCCTCCTCCCAGGCCCGCCCCTGTGTCCTTCCGCCTCTGGGCAGCCAGGTGTCCTTCCTGAAGGCCCCTGGACCAAGGCTCCCCCAGTGGCCCCCCCTCCAGCGGCTGAGCACTCAGGTCAGAGCCAAGTGCTGCCACATGGACAGACGGATGGCTCTGGGCCTCAGTCTCCCCACCTGTAGCGTGGAGATGAGAAGACCCCGTGGGTTGCGGGCCCCCCCCCCCTGCGGCCCCGAGGACCGCGCTGAGCCCCTCCCTCTCCTGCAGGGTACCTGGTGGTGCCAGCCGGCGGCGGCGGAACATTTCTGGGTGGCTTCCTCGTGAACAAGTTCAAGCTCCGCGGCGCAGGCATCATCAAGCTGTGTCTGCTCTGCGCCCTGACCAGCCTGCTGGCCGTCTTTGTGTTCTTCATCCACTGCCCCAACGTGCCCATGGCCGGTGTGACGGCCAGCTACAGCGGCAGGTAAGGGCCGGGCAGCGCCTGGGCAAAGCGGGGCCCCCAGCCCACCTGTCGGGAGCACCAGTGGCCCCAGGGGCTGGGGGAGGGGGGTTGGCCCTCGGGCGCTGTTTGGAGAGGCCCGTAGCAGCAAGACTCAGGCTCACGGTTGCTCAGAGACAGCCCAGCGTCGGCCCTGGGGAAGCCCTGGGCTCCATTTCAGCCCTGAGCCCAGGGTTCTCGTCTGAAAACGAGCCCATGATCACCCAGCTCCTCTCCACGTGTGCACATGGAAAGAGGCCCAGGGTCGGCTCTCACGTGTCACCGCGTCAGGGGGCCGTGAGAACAACAGCCCCCCGATGGCAAGAGGGGAATATGTCAAGCAGGGGCCGGCCGCCTGCCCGTGGGCGGGGCAGGCCCCTCCCGGGATTCCCTGCGGACCTGACCGGCCACACAGGGCGCAGCGATGCCGTGGGGTGCAGTCCTCTGACGGGGTTGGTGGAGAGGGGACAGGCTACACGGCCCACGAGGGCCCTGCCACCACGGGAGGGGGGCGGCAGCTGGCCCTGGGGCCGGCCGCAGGTTACAGTGCTGAGGGCAAGCTGGAGGGGCCGGATGGTGGTTTAGTGTTTCCCATTGAGTGGAAAAGAGAAGAAAGCGTGTTTCCGTGACCACCGCTGTGTGCGTGCACACACGATCCGTGCAAATGTGTAGCCGCGGCCCGAGGGGCTGGCGCCGTGGCGGAGGGCTTTGGCCTGTCCTCTCGCCATCTTTGGGTTCTGAGCCCTGTGCACACATTGCCTCTCCCGTAACCGAGTCGGTCGGGGAGCAGAACGGGGCGTGGCGTGGGTGGCGTGAGAGTTGTCGACGACCCCGCGCGCGGGAGGCACCTGCCTCGGGTGGAGCCCATGTGGCCGCGGGGGCCGAGTCCCGAGGCCGGGCGCTCCCCCCGTCCCCCGGCGCTGGGCCCGGTCCCACAGCCGCCTGTCTCCTGCCCGCAGCGTCCTTCCGGAAGGCCACCTGGAGCTGACGGCCGCCTGCAACGCCCCGTGCGCCTGCCAGCCCGAGCGCTACAGCCCCGTGTGCGGTTCCGACAGCCTCACGTACTACTCCCCCTGCCACGCGGGGTGCGGCGGGGAGGCTGCGGCCGGCGTGGGGGGCCACAAGGTGGGTGCGGCCGATGCCCGCGAGCCGTGCGCGCCCCGCCCCGGGAGGGCCCCCGTCCCTCCCCCCTGTAACCAGGATGTTGTGCACGCCCCGCCCCGGGGGCGCCCCCGTCCCTCCCCCTGTAACCAGGGTGTTGTTGCGCCCTCAGGTGTACCGAGACTGTAGCTGTGTCCCTCAGAACTTTTCCTCTGGTTTTGGCCACGCTACCGCAGGGAAATGCACCTCAGCCTGTCAGAGAAAGCCCCTCCTTCTGGTTCTCATATTCGTTGTAATTACCTTTACATTCCTCAGCAGCATTCCCGCGCTGACGGCAACGTTACGGTAAGCCCGGGCCCGGGTCTCGCTCTGGCGCAGAGCCTTCCCTTGCAGCACGCTGCGGTGGAGCCCTGCAGATCCCGCAGGGTACGTGCTGGCCCCCCGGAGCCCCGAGGCCGCACGGCGCTGACTGCCTCGGCGAGGTGCTGGTCACCCGGGGAGGCGGTGACGCAGCCGGGGGCTTGGCCAGGACCTGGCTGCTGGCGTGGGGGTGTGACTTGGCGGACGGCCGCACTCCCCGGGACGCTGACGCTGCCGTCTTCCGTTTCAGGTGTGTCTGTGACCGGCAGAGATCCTTTGCGCTGGGAATCCAGTGGATTGTGGTTAGAACTCTAGGTACTGTGCACTGGGTAGCGTTGTGGAGTGGTACAGTTGCGTAGTTCGTTCACTGCACAAGGGCACCCAGCCGGTGTCTCCTCAGTGTGTGCCCACGTTGGCGAAGGACACCATTCCCTAACAGTCCACTAGAGGGACCCATGGTCATTGATTTGCCCAGAGGGTGGCTTTTCCTCCTTAGCACAAAAGGCGTCAGAAGTCACGGGGAATCCCCCGGCCTGACGCCAGGTCCCCCCCAGAAAGGAACACTGAAGTCCACTTTGCACCCCCTGAGATCACCGAAGACCGACGCCACCTTTCTGAGAACCTGCACGGTCTGGGTCTCGGTGCTGCCCGCCCGCCCTGCCTGCCCCGTGCCTGGGGGCTGCTGACTGAGCCTCTCTCTGCAGGGGCCATCCCCGGGCCCATCGCCTTCGGCTGGGTGATTGACAAGGCGTGCCTGCTCTGGCAGGACCAGTGTGGCCAGCGCGGCTCCTGCTTCGTGTACCAGAACTCGGCCATGAGCCGGTACATGCTCATCACGGGGCTGGTGTACAAGGTGAGTGCACAGGACCAAGGGAGCCCCAGAGGCCACTCCAAAAGGCTGAGCATCTTCTCCAGCTAGCTCAGGTCCCGGGTGCCCCACAGGGGCCTTCCCGCAGCTCAGACCCCCCGCTGGACCCTGGTGGCCTGGCGTCCAGGAGCAGCATCTTTTCCAAGTTAGAGCCGTCGGGGCCGGGCCCGTGATGCTGCGATGGGGGCGCTCCCGGGCCCCCCACCTGCTGGGGCCCTCACCCTGCAGCTTGGCGGTTGGCCCTGGGGCTCCCATCAGCTGAGGCTTTGCAGAAATGAAAACCAGCTCCTTTCTGTGAGCTCGGGTTCCGACAGGCCTGTTCCCGTCTGGGCCGGGTCAGCCTGATGGATCCACGCATGAGCAACACCCGCTTCTTCCAGCCTTCCCGTGCCCTGGGCGCTGCCCCCTTCCTTAGCCTGACCCCGTTAGGAGAAACTTCCTGCTGGAACACTTGGCTCACGTTGTGTGGGGAGAAGCGAAGTATTTATATATTGAATTTTGCCTGATTGGAGTTTTGAAAAGGCACAAAACCTTCAAAATACCATGAAATTCTAGGGCCAGTCTGTAAGGGTGTTTTGATTTCCTTCTCCGGGTGGAGGGGGTGCTCAGGGGTTCCACCTCTCGCCTCAAGCTTTTCTCGAAGGGCCTCAAGAATGGAGGACCGTCGGCCCCCTGGGTTTGTCTCTGCACGGCTTAGCATAGAGATAGCCGTGTGTGAGCAGGGATTTCTGTGGCTCTGGAGGTCAGCGCTAGGTCAGCGCTGGGTCAGCTGTAAAGACGTGCCCTTGCGTGCCCAGAGTCCTCCGCGAGGCCGCGTGGGAGCCCGGCGGGGCCGTGAGGTCTGTGCGGCTGGTTGTGGGTGAGGTGGCCTCCGCAGCTCTGAGTGCTGACCACAAACCCAGGGGCTTAAACTACAGATATTTATTCTTTCTTCAGCTCTAGAGGCCAGAGGTCCCAAATCCACATGTGGCAGAGTCGGTTCCCTCTGGGGGCCCTGCCGGAGGGCCTGGGCCTGCGTCTCCATCTCTGCCCCCGGGTCACGTGGCCTTCTCCCTGTGGGTCTCCTTGCTCCTGTAAGGACACCCGGCATGGCAGGTGGGCCCACCCAAAATCCAGGATGATTTCATCTCAAGCTCCTTAACTGAATGACATCTGCAAAGACCTATTTCCAACTGCAGGTTCTGGGGGTCAGGGTTGGGGCATCTCTTCTGGGGGGATGCTCTTCAGCCCATGAAGCCCCCCACCTCCCTCACGAACAGTCCTGGTGTCCACGCTAGGGTTCTGCAGGAAAGAAGGTCTTCTCGCCAGAGCGGGGGTCCTCGGGGACCGGGGCTGGGTGGGCGGCTCTGGGTGCGCCCAGCGAGCTCCTCCCCCGCCAGGTGCTGGGTTTCCTATTCTTTGCCACCGCCTGCGTGCTGTACGAGTGCCCCTCGGAGTCTCCCAGCAGCCTGGCAGCCTCTCTGCCCAGCCAGTCCTCGGCCTCCGACAACCCCGTGGACCTCCGGGACAGCCCCTCGGCCCTCCAGCTCCGGAGTGACGTCTGACAGCCCACCCGTCTGCCCAGGGGCACTTCCTGAGAACTCTGTCGGATTTCTCCCCAGAAGGGCTAACCCCTCACCCGTTGTGATACCCCCGTGCTGAGGACCCTCCAGAAATCTCCCACTGGATTCCGAGGGTTCCTGAGCTGGTGGAGGACCCATGTGACTCTCAGACACCAGGGAGAGCGAAAGCAAGGCACGTGGAAAATGGGCACCCCTCCCTCCTGGTGCCTGGGGACCGGGGTGATGGTGTCTCCGGCTCAGGAAGAACGAGGCCCAGCAGCCGTTCCCTTCCTGCTTCCTGCTCCACGAACAGACACAGCCACATAGCACTGAATTTTCCTCGGGGGCCCCCAGAGCCCCTGGACACGTTAACAGCCATGCTTCTAAAAAGGTCTATGCACTCTTAACTGTGCCGTCAGTTCTAGAAAGCACAAAGCCACCTGCGGGCCTGGAGTGGAGCCTGTGGCTCCCGGAGGTTTGTCGGTTGCCATCCGTCCGGGAGCCTGGGGAGGGCCCGCCACCGCCCTCCATGCGCACACACCGCCTTGCGTGTGGCACCATTGAAACCACTGGATTAAAGTAGAAGGCACTAGCCCCCGCCACGGGGTGTCTGCCGGCCATGCTTCCGAACGGCTTCCGCTCCCCGGGTCCCGCGGACCAGCCCGGCCTGACTTCCGGTGTTTCTCCGGAGGTCGGGGAGGGGGTGTGAGGCCGTGCCCAGGGGCGCCGTCCCGGGGGGCCGCCCTCTCGGTGTTTTCTAACCTGCTCCCCCTCCCATCCTCAGATCTGCGGCAGGACGGGAGCACCGTACGTAAGCAGATATTTATGGACCAATATTTTACATGAACTTATTTATAGGGTTGTTTTTTACCTGGTAGGGTGGTGTGCGCAGGGGTGCACTCAGTAGGCACGTGTGAATTCTACCGCGAGGACGGCAGCACTTCCGTGGAATGTCTGTTGGCGGGTGTCCTCACTTAAAATGATGTGCATATAAATATATTTTAATATTTAAAAACCTATCTCTCTGTCCAATGTGTTTGTTTCTGTGAATTTGCAGAGCTCAGTGGTTTTGTACATCCTTCCTGTGGGGTTCTGTGAGTTTGTGTCTCAGAGTCTGTGGCAGGCTGGCCCCGGATGAGCGCTTTCTTGGCCCTGAACCCACCTGGGTGGGCCTGTCCCCTCCCCCACTGTGATCCCAGAGTCCCCTCCCTCCAGAGACCAGCCCCTGGGGGGGTTGGGGGGCCTGGGTCCTCAACCCAGGGCCCCACTCCCTGCCACATTCCTGAATGACCCGGAGCGTCGGGACTCAGACCAGGATGGCTGGACACAGTGATTGGTGCAGAAGAGTGTGCGTGCGTGAGAGGTGGGGGGACCCTGCGCTCCCTGGGCGTCCGAGTCTGAGGGAGCAGCGACCACACGGGGTGATGGCCAGTTCGCGTCGCCTCCTGGAGGGCCAGAACGTGGCCTCCATAGTGCTCAGCAGATGCAATGGTGGAAGCAGGCGAATGATCTGGTCCCTGGCGCTCCTGGCAGCAGGTTCTGAGCAGCACCTGGCCCCGAGTCCCCGCGATGCCCAGGGCAGGAGCCCCGTCACCCCGAGCCTTTAGGATGCCCAGGGCAGGTGCCCCTCGTATCTCATCCAACAGGCACGTCGGGGCACCTCCACCCCCTTGTCCTCTGGGGATGGTCTGTGACGGCCAGAGGGCTGAGGCCACAGGGGTCCCAGAGCGTGCCCTGCCTGCCCCTGGTTGAATTCAGGCCCCCCAGGCACCAGCTCTGGCTGTGACTTCTGACCCCGAGTGCAGCCCCTCCCAGGTGGGTGCCAGGGAGCCCAGAGGGTGCACAACTATGGCCGGTGGGCACCAGGAGGCAGCTCAGAGGTGCCCTGGGGTCCAAGGCCCCAGACGGGGCTCTCTTCCTTCCACTCCCCACATTTCTGTGAATGTGAGCTGGATGCCAGTCCTCCCTCGGGTCCCGACCCGGCCACTTCCATTTGCCAGGAGCCAGGGGGCCTGGGTTTAAGTGGGGAGCAGGGGCCAAACAGGCTCCCCGAGAGTTGAGCACCTGCTACACGCCAGGCCCTGTGCTGAGCGGCAGGGAGCAGGGGAGGCGCTAACCACAGAGCTCCCGGCAGCAAACCCAGACCGGGCAGGAGGGCAGCAGCGGCCTGGGACGGACAGCGCAGCCAGGGTGCTGGGAGTCAGCAGGGGAGGCCCTCAGACCCCCTTCGCGGGGAGGGACCCTGGGCACCTGGCAGAAACTGGTGCTTCTGGACTCCTTCCATCCTGTCTCTGCCCTTGGAAAGGGTCCTAGCGGGGGTGGGTACTTCTTTCAGCCCATATATTTTTTTAAACAGCTTTATTGAAATACGAATCACACCCCACGTAACTCACCCATTTAAAGCGCAACAGTGGGTTCTCGTCTATTCAGAGTCCTAGGACCATCACCGCGGGCAGCTAGAACGCTTTCGTTACAGGAACAAGAACCCCCCTCAGCCGCCACCCCCAGCTCCCCTCCCCGCCCCCAGCAACCACAAATCCACGTTCCTCTCCAGCTGTCCATTCAGGCCATTTGCTATCGGGGCGACCACACGTGACGTGGTCCTTCCGTGTCGGCCGCGACCACAGGGCACCTCCGTGAGGGAACCTGTGTCCTGGCTAAGGTGGAAGGTAGTCCGCCGCAGGGATGGACCCCACGTGTCAGTCATACTTAAAGAAGAAACAAGGTCCCTGGCCCCTCCCAGCCATTCCCAGGCTGAAAAACAAAATTGTGATCACTTCGGTGTTGGAATTAGGATGATGTCCTCTAGAGGACTCTGGCCATGAGCCACACTGTAGCGTTCTGAGGGGACACAGGCATCCTCTGGACACACACGCCCCCTCACTGGGACGGGCCCGACCGCTGCATCCACGCCGGTCCACGTCTGCTGCCCCCGAGACCATGAGGTCCCCAGGATGGGGTCTGCCAAACTCACCTATGTGACCACTGGGCCAGGCCGGCCAGGGGAGGGCATCCGGGGGCACAGACTGTCGAGGAGTCAAATTGCACGGGCAGGTTTGGGGGGCGGGCAGCAGCTTCCTGGGGAGGCGATGTCATACCCATCTCACAGGGGAAGGAGGGAGCAGGGTGCCCGGGAGGTGAGCAGTCACCTGGGACCAAACAGGAGACAGGGCTGGAGGTGAGGCTGGCCGCACCGTGCTGGAGACCTGGCGTTGTCCGGGCAGCAGGCTAGATGGTGAGGAGAAGCTGCAGGGGCAGGTGTCCGGGTCAGCACCAGGCTGGGGTCTCACTGCCGACAGGGACAGCAGCTTCAATCAGGGAGGAGCTCATCTCCAACGTGGGAGCCCCGGAGGGCCCGGCGCTGCCGGAGCCAGGCCCTACGGCCCACCCCTTCCCACCCCGTGTTCCCGTAGCCAGCTGTTCCAGCAGCCAGACCGAGGGCGGGAGGACAGAGTCGGGGCAGAGGGCAGGGGGTCAGCTGAGTCCACGTACTCACATCCCACAGTATGAGCCACATCCCCTGGCCCCACCGCAGAGGGAGGCGGGAAAGCCGCCCGTATCCCTGCTGGAGGTTACACCAGCCCCTGCAGAGCTGTGTGGCATCAAAGCTCCCAGGGGACAGGCCCCAGGTGGGAGGGATGAGTCCCGGGACCCAGGCCTGGAGGGCAGCAGGAAGAAGCTGCTCATGTGCGGCTGGGGGGAGTGAGGGGTGGGGCGACAGTCAGAAGACGGGGGACACCGGGGGAACGTGACACCTAGCTCCCCGAGCCGGGCGCACGCACGTGGTGCTCAGAGTTGTGTGTCCCCATCTGCAGTGGTTGGAGTTGTCCCTATTTTATGGATGGGGAGCTTCTGAGCTGAGGTTCTGAGGGTCTGAGAGCCTCGCAATGTTCCCGGAGTCCCCCTAGCGATAAAGTGGCCAAGGCAAGTGTCGGGAACTGAATGTTGTGTCCCCCACATTCTTATGCTGAAGGCCTGGCCCCAGTGGAAAGGTATTGGATGTGGGGCCCCACGAGGGGCATTAGCTCCCTGGCTCCCCACCATGGGAGGACGCAACGAGAGGGTGGCCTTCTGCAAATCAGGAGAAGAATCCTCAGCAGGACCTGACCACACGGTACCCTGGCCCCGGATTTCCAGCCACGGAGCCGTGGGAAGTAAGTGCCTGTCATTCCCAGTTACGGCAGATCTCAAGCCCGGTCTGCTGGCTCTGAGGTGGGTCGGGGTGCAACGCACACCACCCACCCACCCCCCCTGCAGGGAGGACAGAGGGAGGGAGGGACAGGCACGAGTATCAGATGTCCATTCCTGAAATGCCACCAAGGACATGGCCGAACAAAGCATGGGAAAGGTGGAAACCCGCCGGTGTCCTGTCACGTGGGGCTGCTGAAGACGTCACAATGGAAATCCCTGCAGTAAAAACATACGAGGTAAGTCTGTCAATGGATGGGGACACCAGCCTCAGACCCGAGATGGGTGAGGACAGCAGGCCAGGGCCTGTAGGGTTGAGGCCCGACGGGAATGGGGCGAGGGGGGAGGGCTCCTGGGCCGCCAGGGCTGGAGAAGCACCCCGTCTTCCGGGAGGGTCAACACGCTTCTGCAGTCACGTGTGGCCACGGCCTGGGAAAGCCGGACCTCGCAGCACTCTGGACGCCCCATCACCAGCCATGTTGGCCAGGGCAGGGGGGAGGCTGGCCGCAGCACCCGGTGTGAGCCCCGGGCGGGGGGGAGGCTGGCCGCAGCACCCGGTGTGAGCCCCGGGCGGGGGGGAGGCTGGCCGCAGCACCCGGTGTGAGCCCCGGGCGGGGGGGAGGCTGGCCGCAGCACCCGGTGTGAGCCCCGGGCGGGGGGGAGGCTGGCCGCAGCACCCGGTGTGAGCCCCGGGCGGGGGGGAGGCTGGCCGCAGCACCCGGTGTGAGCCCCGGGCGGGGGGGAGGCTGGCCGCAGCACCCGGTGTGAGCCCCGGGCGGGGGG